>NC_143014.1:69043447-69411780 GCF_055824585.1 Amblyomma mixtum
TTTTCCTTGCAACAAAAAACCGACGAGAGCACTGCGCACTGCCTCACTCAAACGCTGCTTCCCAGCGACTGACGCTATCGGCAGGCGGGAAAAAATTCGTGCATGCGCACGAGGGTTCAAGGTCGGCTGCTGTAAGCGCGCTTGTTTCATATCCATCAGCTGTTCGCAAAAAAAAAAATAAAGTCGGATACTTTTCTAACAGACCTCGTATATGGTAAGATTCAGGATTTTGTAGCGTGAGCTACACCGGCCGAGGTTGAGCAGTTTCGCGTGAGTCCTGGAGAGCCGTGCTGCACATGCGCGAGGAGCGAGTGATGTCACAGCTGCGCAACTGGTGCGCCGAAGACTACAAGAAGAAGAGGATGGTGAAGAACGACATCCAGGCTACAGCCATGGAGAAGGAAAAAAGCCGCTGCTGAGCGGAAAAGTTGAATTCGCCGGATCCCGAAGTGGTTGCTTGGCAGTTAGCGGTTAACCACAGGAAGAACGAACAGGCTAAGGCCAATCGCGCAGCGGAGGCGCCAGAGCAACGAGAGGAACGCCTAGCAAAACGTCGTCGCCGAGATGTGGACACCTCGCCCTCACCTCACGCTATACGTATATCCTGGCATAGCAGAGCTGAGCCACTGCCAATTTTATATATATCTAGGCTCTTGAGGCAGTTTTGCATTAATTGCACACAAAATAATTTAGTCTTACCTTCAATGCATATGCGCAAAGAAGCATCATCTCGGTCGCTGGATGGGCTCCTGAACCAAAAAATTTTCTGCTCTCGAACAAACTACAGTCTTCATGTCTACTATGACCGGCTTTTGTGACTGTTGAACTTGCTATGAGAGATTTGGCTCGATTATGCATAATCTCACATCCTGTTAAGTGATTTCCCTCTTGCAAACCCCCCAGTTGACTTTTTAGTTTTTCTCTGCAACATTAATTTGACTGCCTTGAAGTGACTTCTTTTTTGAGAGCAGTAATTACTTTATTATGTACCGTGAAATTCGGGGCTATCATTCAGTTACATCTCCCATTCTGTGTTTACATATCGCTGTAATAATGCTGTGTAGTGAAATGTCGTTATATTTTGTCTTCTGAACTGGGTGCATCTGTACTCTCAATGTGCGAATTGCCAAGCTGTCGTTTATATTGCGTGGAGCGATGGATTAACAAGCGGCAATCAGTGGCTTTTACCACAGCCCACTTCGCCTTTATAATACCTGAAATGAACGGGCGAAAATGCGCAAGAAAAGAAAAGCTCCCCATCTCGTATAATCAAATTCAAGCTCTATGTCAGCGCCATAACTCCCCCCAGCGCACCTCTTGTTACGACCTCAAAGGGAAGCACCGTGCAAAATTAAAGCCACAGATTAAAAATTAAGTACGCTCGAAAATGTAAGTACCATTTCAGAGTAAAAGAAAGAAAATAAAAATAAGCCGCGTGTGTAAACAGGTGCAACCAGTGGCTGTAATACAAAGTCAAATACACTCTTTGCTTAAGCTTGGACTTTCCGATGCTGCTTCACAGATCATGCACTTGTTACAGTTCAATTAGCCAATATAAAAGGTGTCAATCATTTCTCGTAAAATTCGGGTTCATGAAACACTGTCTAAGCATAGCAAAATTTTAGGCTACATTAACGGCAGGTTTTCCGCTTTGATTTGCAGCTTGGGGCCCTTGTTTCCCCGCAGGTAATTAGTGTCTCTTTTATTACGCTTTTTGCGAGTGCCTGCTTCTCGCGTGTCAGCGCTACCGCAGCCTGTAACGTGTCTCTTTGAAAGGTTGGAATTATAGGAGCCATTCCGCTGCCGGGCCCTCTCCGGGCGGTGGTCAATCACGCTTGAGCGAAGTGGAACACACAACCCTTGCGAGCTAGAAATGCAATTACGGCCTGCGGCGCTCAGTCTTTCTCTTTGGGGCGTTAATTAGCGCCCGGCAAATGGCCTTTAGCAATTCGATTTCCTCGTCGCGCTTTTTTTCTGTTTCTCTCTCTTCGCTAACACAGAGTGCCGAGTGCTTCGGGGCTCGTGTCACCTGCACTTGAGGAGGAGGGGGAGAAGGAAGAAAGTCGGTTGCCGCGCCGCGTGTGCACAGCGCCCTCTTGGTCGCGGTGCTGGCTACTCGCGCGCGTGCGAAGGGAAACCGCTATTTGTCGCAATTTGGAGCACAGAAAAAAAAAAAGAGAAAAAGCCACTAGGGTCTCGACCGCTTCGCGCAGCGCTCCGAGGGGCTGCGGAGTGTCTGAGCTTTTATTCGACGTACACGGCTGTTACCACGGACGATGCTGCGGTTCCCGCTTCCCGTTAAGGAGTCACCAAGGAGCCGCCGCCTCACGACCATTACGCCACGCTGCGGACCGTCGGCGGCGGCGTTCGGGAGTGTCCGGCCGAGCCCGGTGTGCTTCCCGGGCCCGAGACAATTATCATATTTCTCCGGCGAAAGGCTGGGGAAGAAGAGACGCGGCCGCGACGGCGCCGCGGCGGCCGACCCGCATGTGGCGCTCTCCCTTTGAAGTGCTGCATCCCGGCGGCGGCCGGCGAACGCTGACAGGCGCACGTCAGCGGGGCAACATCCGTAATTGCGCCCCTGGCGCCACGGCGCGCCGGCTCCGCGCGCGCTCTGCCTCTGGGCCACGGAGCACACCGCGCGGCGACGATCCAAGGCCGCCGCGCGGTGCGGGCCGAGTGGCCCCTCGCAAGCGGACCGCCGCGGTCTCTCGGACGCCGCAGGTCGTTTGCGGTGTCCCGGGGCCACGCCGGCCTGCTTGTTCGTGTAATCGGCGATCGCGTTTTGAGGGGCGGCGCCAATGCCACGTTTCGCATCGAGTGAAGCTTTCTTCTGCCCTGCTCGAGAAACAATGCGCGAAGCGGATGCGCGCGTGTGTCGCTGCGCGCTCTCCCTCGCCTGCGACGGCATTGCTGGACCAGCGAGTCACGTTGGAAGAGGGGCGAGAAGTGGAGGCTGAGCGAGAAGGCAGTGGCCCGTAGCCGGAGGAAATGCGCGAGGTGGGAAAATAGGCAAAGTGCGCCGCTTAATCGCTGCCACAGTTCAGCTGGGAAGAAAATGTGCTACAGTTTGTCCGTAAAGACCGTTGTATTTTCCCTGTAGGCGGTACCCTTCGGGAGCTTTCGCCCGGCCGACGCCGAGGATCGATCATTTATTAATCGTTGTGATATATTTAGACAACTCAGCCTCAATAAAACTTGAGTCCAGTAATCCCTTGGGCGACGTTTCAGAAAGCTAGTTATAAAAAAAATCAAAGTATTCTCATTTCTTTCTTCTCAATTGTAGGACACTCTCAGGAAGAGAGCGTCGATTGTAGTTGTCACGCTGCAAAATAGATTAAACTTCAAAATTACCAGAAGAATCTTAAAAGCTTGGCAGGGATGCCAAGTTGACAGACTGCTTTCCTTTCGCTTAGAGAAACGAGGTTGAGTTTCGTCTCAGCGTGTCACACATTTAAAAAAAAATTGCGAAAATGCTACTTTAGCACGTTAGCCACGAATGTTGCTAATAGCTGGTCTTCCTGGGCAATTTCGTAGAAATGTTCTCTCGCAGTGTGTATTGCCTCTGTTCATCCTTGAGAAATAGTGAGACTAAGCCGGAAACCCTTATTGCAAAGAACAGCTGTTCCCATCCACCGTGCGCCTCTGCGGCAGTGTTCACCGATGGCAAGCTAGCGCCGACCAGGTTACTCGGGGCAATAGAAGTTTTTCGCCATGTAGAACAACACACGCGAAAATCGCTGTCCATCAACCTAATGATCTACAACAAAGCCGCTATAGCTCCTCTCGGTCGACGACAGCAATGGCGGCATTAGGGGCACAACATATGCGTACACTAGAGAGACTTTATTTGCTTCGGTCAGCGGAAACCATAGTCGCGTATGTGCTTTTCAAGCAGCGCTCGTGACTCTTTTAGAGAAATGTAATCACAAGGCTCCAAAGCATCTATGCGCTCCAGAGAAGCCCATGCCTGTGCGCCGTTGAGCACTCCACTACTGCTGAAAAGAAGATCGTTGATTCAACAGCTGTTTTCGCGCTTTTCAGGATGTCTTCTTGTTAGAGGGCACATTTCATTAAAAAGTTGATTTGGTGTGGAACACGCAGTTTTGATGATTAGTTGTTCAGCGATAACCCTATAGGTGTAGTTCTGCGAGATCGTGTCATCGGCGTTGGCGTCGTCCGCGCGCGCCGAAATCCCCCACTAACAATCCTATGTCATATAACTAATATAACGCTCACAGTGACCTCGCTAAATGCAAGGTCAACCCAGGTCGAAACACCCACGTATGCGCTATAAAACCCCAACAACCAACCCAATCCTACACTCCTAACTCCCATATTCGCATGCGTTGACAGCTTACTTTTAAAATGGGTGCTAATGCGAGTGTAGCGGCAGAAGCGGGCCCTTCATGCCACACTCCTGCCCAGTGTTAGTATACGTGCTCCGATTGGCATCAGCATCTCGCTGCATCTCTGCTGTCGCTGATATTCGCATTACAGCAGGCATAAAACTTTGGACACCTTTTTTTTCTCTATATTGAGCTATGAGTGCGCAAATAATGAATAATCCTAAGTTGAAGACGGGAGTGTTTACATAGCAAAACTGAGTTATTAGAACTACACAACTGTAATTTGCGCAGAAAACCAGCAAATTGTAAAACGCAGTGCCACAGCGCACAGAAATCGCAAGATGTCGCGCCACAGCAGATAAGGTTGCAGCGATGACACCTCGTGGCGTCCATGCGATAACTGGCCACTCGCGTGGAGCCATTCATGTCACTACACCATACTTCAGTTCCCCACAGTTTTTCGATATCGTCAAAAATAAAGTTCGAATGATTGCTAGCATTTAGAACGCAGGACGCCACCGCATTCACACACCGATTATTTCATCGAGGTCTCGTTTTGATAGCATAAGTGTAGCGCAAAACCAGGACGACGGACAAAAGGGGAGAGAACACACACCAACAACACAGGCGCTATAGCGCCTGTGTTGTTGGTGTGTGTTCTCTCCACTTTTGTCCGTCGTCCTGGTTTTGCGCTACTCTTATGTTATGGATCAATACCGACTTGCCCAAATTTCCACCCTGGTGAATCGTTTTGATAGGCCTTGGTGTTGGCAATCCACCATAGTCAGATAAAACCGAAGTCTGCAGAGATTCTCCGCCAATATTCATGACATACACACACTGTCGCTCTCCTACAAGGAAGTGCTTTATGGCTTATAGGGGCTTAACGTACCAAAGCGACTCAGGCTATGAGGAACGCCGTAGTGAAGGGCTCCGGAAATTTCGTCTACCTGGGGTTCTTTAACGCTCACTGACATCGCACAGTATACACGGGCCTCTAGAATTTCGCCTCCATCGAAATTCGACCGCCGCGGCCGGGATCGAACCCGCGTCGTTCGGGTCAGCAGCTGAGCGCCATAACCACTTTGCCACTGCGGCTGCTTTACAAGGAAACAGAGCGTCGTTAAACTTGTCGTTCTCATCCAGACAAAAAGCTCAACCCAAGATTAAATTATAAGCGCAAGAATTTTGTTGACAAATCTCGTTTAATGCTGCGATTGGCTAGTGGATTAATGCTGCACTGTGCGGGTCATGAGTTTTTGTTTCCAAATGCCGCTTTTGAAGTTGTATCGTGTATATTAAAAATTTGGCGCACTCACTGGGATAGTGATTTGCTTGCAATAAAACGAATTCAGCATTCAAATGCCAGTGGACTGAACTAGCACCCACTGTAACCGCGCAGCGTAGAGCATGACTCCGGCATTCAAGTGTAGCATCTTTCCCTCATAACTTCGATGCTCTGCAGAACAAGATACCAGCACTGCCTCCACAAGGAGCATATACAGTAACTCTAGCGTGCACCGGCGTGGGTGGACGCCACCCATCAGTTCCACTGTGAACACTAATGTGCTTTCCCGTCTCATGTGTCGGCAGTACGGAGGCAGAGCTCAATACGTTTTTTGAAACAGCCCCGTAAGGGCAATACATTTGCAACGAGAGGCATATGCACAAGCCTTCGAATGCTCAAGACTCATTCCGCCTGTACGAAATGCGCAGGCGAGGGACCGCGGGAACCCGTTAACACGTCCGGGTACAGTCAGCGAACTGGTCGTCACATTCCGAGAACTCCAAATGAAGCTCCACAGTATGCGCTAAGCGCATATTTCTTGTAATCTGACACAGACAGCCGCCCGTTGGACCCGTTTACTTCCCGAGGAGCCTTGCAAGTAGCGGAATGCAAGGCTTTCAGATAGAATTGCGATACCTTGCCGCCTGCTTTGAGACATACTTTATTTCACAATGGCTCCGAGGAAGAGATGCGCCGCTGCTGCCGTAACCACGCGATCGAACCACGTGGTTATGCTAGTCTGGGAGCCTTACGTTTATTCGGAGCTTCGTACAAGGAAGATCACGAAACCCTCCACTGAGATCTGCCTGCGGAGGTATGGGGGTGCTTCTCGCAACACATGACAGCGCGACAGTCGTTCTGCTCTGGACGAAGCTGTCAGAATTACTTTTCGGTGAGCCAAGCACAATGCTTTACATTGTATCTGGAGATAAAGCCGATATCTACTTCGGCTTCAGTGACTGCGGTGAAGCCGCGGGCAGAAGTGGACTTGAAGGACGTCCAATAAAGACAAATAAAGACAGTTTCTCAGTTATTCTACCACTGTTTCCCATCCCTTCTCCCCTTCTCGCGTATCAACGTAATTCTATTTTCTTTCCTTCTTTCCAACCTTTTCGCTACGCGGTGGGTCGGAACTCTTGGTCCCAGAGGCGTATGCTGTTTGTAAAACGGCATCGCCAGTTCGCGCAGTGTTGCCTAGGGCCACCGACCAATGCAGCTCTCTCCAACTGCTCTGAAGTTACATAATCATCTCTGACGTCACCGACGATGTCCGAGAGAAGTGACGTCTCTGCCCGAGAGTGCGCACACTCCTTCGCTGGAATTCGAGGATTCCTCGCGAAAGGCTTAGCCGTGAACGTAGTAACACTTGGCCTATACTTAAGGCCTACATTCGGCTTAGTATGCGCGCGCTGTGCTTCTTTCCGTGAAGTAGGATTATGCCCTTAGAGGTGGGACTGCACATCATCATTCATGGGGAAACAACGCCATACCTGGGCAATATGAGATGATTAAAGGCATAGCAAACAGACAGACTGACATATGGATGGACGGACGGACACACAAAGCCAAAAACAATTCTCAGTAACGATCTTTTTAAGCGCGGATACGAACACTACACATGTCCTTCAGGGAGGGGTTTCCGGTCAATTCATTTCTTTATTTCTTTCTTTTTTTTAGAAAGAAGGAGAAGGAAAAACGTTTATTAATAAAAAAAAAAGACATTGATTAGTGGTTTGAAGTCCTCAATCTAGGATACCCAGCATGTAGACAGGACTAAAAGCCATGAAAAAATTATTAAAAAGCTACAAGTGCTGCACAAATGCTGCTCCCGCATTCAGATAGCTGGTACCACGGGGAGGAAATTAGTGATCAACCGCTAAGAACGTGCCTGTTAGACCACTAATTAACGAAGATTACATTTTTCGGTTAAACTGCAGCCTTAAAGGGCCACTGACCAGGGTCCGGACATTTTTGAAAAACAAGCCCACTGCATAGATGAGGCATCGAAGATAACCTCTGCAAAATACTAGAGCCATGCGCGCCCCGAAAAGCTGCGAAAATTCAAATCAAAGCCCGCTCGTTCTTTCCTTCAACAAAAACGTCCCCGCCCCACTACTCTGAACCCCCTTGACGTCATGGGGGTTACTTTCGCTAAAGGCACTTAATTGGTGCATCGTTCTGACTGACGGGAGAAGGTTGGGCGTAGCCTTGGCGTCGCGTCGTCTGCACAACGCTTTCCGCAGCGCCTTCAGTCAGTTTCGCCACGTGCCTACAAACCCGCATGAAGGAACAACAAAAAAAAACTGCGGAGGGAGCGTACGGCGACAGCCTTGATCCCTAGCCATAAAAAGTAAAAAAATAGTAAAACTGAGTGGGTTCCCCCCCCCCTCCGCCGTGATCTCGTCACGAGACGCTCTGCGTGCGCGCTCCCTTCTCAGTTTTTTTTCTTCTATGCAAGCCCCCCAAGACAAGGTTTTAATTACTAGTGCAGCAGAGCCTTTCCCTCGCTCGCCCACTTGACCGCTCCGCACACACACCGCTTATCCTTCGTGCATCTTGCGTACGCCTTGACTCCAATGAATGACATGGGCTTTGGAGCGGAGAAAAGACACAAACACACAGAACCCAAACACGCATGGAGAAAAGCAAACGGGCGGTTGCCGGGTCCGCGCTTCGCCGTGTGTTTCGAACACAACCGACTTCCGCCCCTCCGCTCGTGAAACGGCGGGGAGGCATAAAAAAAATGAAAAGGTGGCTCGCTAACTGAGAATGACAAACAGATGTATGAAAGGATGCGCTCGCTAACAAGTCTAGCGGCAAAACACCGCGAGGAGACTCAAAGAGCAAAACAGAGAGGGTGTTCGGAAATCCGCAGAGGGGTGACGCGCGCTAGAGGGGTGACGCGCGCGCTCTTCCTTACGGCCTGCGCGCCCGGCGAGGGAATAGGGTGGATTCTTGACGGCTCGTTACTCCACTCGCCGCGTGGGGCGCTGCGACCCAACCCTACCTCTTCTCAGTAGACGCCTTGCCTCCGGCCGGAAAGAACGGACGGACGGGGTTCATCGCACGTGTTTTGTAAATACCGCAAACATTCACCGGACACCAATGCACGTATACCAAGTAAGTATAGTGGTTTTGGGACTTAATTTGTTTGATTTTCTCGACCCATTGCTGCAAAAAAAAAATTATCCTCTGTATGCACTGTTGCAAGGCCAAGACAGGAGCGGGCTATGCTACCCAAATCCAGAGTTTCTTGCGCTTTTAAACAATGCAGAGAATTTTTTTGAGCTCGCGGCAAAGACTTGCCAAGAACGAACGAATACGCTTGAAGTTCTTCAACTACTCGTCGAGCCTCGGCTTCAACGCGCACCAGTACTAAGCTGTACAGAGTGTGTTGACGACAGCCACGCAAAGCGATCAGCGACTTTAATTGCCGGAATATTCATGCGAATACTGCTCATCAACAACGCAAACAAAATCACTGACGCACAAGATAAGCCCTCCAAATATGTGCACAAGCCGTCCAGGAAGCTCATCAGACTATGACCTTGGCATATATGAACTCTGGATCTCTGACAAAAAATATCCCACTACGAACTGCTTGTTTACACAGTAATGCCTCTTCTGAGTGATTATATTCAATCGAAGTTTGTACCAGACTTTGCTGAAATAAATGTTTGAAATACAGCAGACAATGCTCAATAAAAAGTATACCGAAGAGTAATTCGCATCATTTGCGTTGAAGTGTTTCTTCCAAATTTTCATCATTCGAAGCTTCTGAAACATAATTTAATACTTTTCGGCCGTATGAATTGCGGGACAAGGGGCGAGGGAATCACCCATTTTCAGGAGGGCCATGATAAATGGAATGTAAGCTAGCGCAAAGAGATAACACCTGTTTTGCGGTCTCCACAAACGCAGGAGCTGGCTGGTTCAGTCAGCCGAACTGGGCAGGGCAGGGTTAGGGTGCCTCGATGCCAGCGCCGCCGTTCAGGGTGGTGCCATCCTTTGACCGCTCCAACGCCGCCTCTCTCTCCCTGCGGCGCCATTTTGAATCACAGCGTTCGGTCGGGCTGGTCTCAGTTGCTTGGTGCAAGCAGCTGAGCTTCCGTTTTTCGAGGCCCAGTGGCTGCGGACGATCGGTGGTGGCTTTATTTGTTTGACAGTGCTCTACCGCATGACTGAAGAGCTTGTCAAGTCCAACGAGGCAGCATGACGGGTTGTTGTGTGCCACTGTGCGCCGGGTCAACGCGTAAAGGCCTACGCTGTTTTCGCTTTCCCCGAGACTCCGAGCGAAGGAAAAAATGGGAAGCTCAAATAAAGCGGGATCAGCTCTAGAGTACATTGTTTTAAATGTTACACCTCACTGTGCTTTTTTACCACTCTGTCTCGTTCTGCTATTTCGTGGTTTGCACCATTTTTTTTTCATACTTTGTTTTCATGTTTGCGGCGAAGGTTGCACCACACTGTGCACAACAACATTTTCCCCTTAAATCTTGTTGACTGATTTCGTGGTTTGAACCTTTTTTCATGCTTTGTTTTTGTTTCCCTTTAAGGTTACACCCCACGGTACATGCCTCACTTTTCTGTCCCAATGTCTTGCTTGCTTATATTGTAGTTCGTGTTTTTTTCATGACCTGCAATTACAGTTGGCATTAAATGATTAATTTGCGTTATCTTTTGTTTTGTTCTTTGTACACTCTGTAAGAGGGTAGGCTGAAAGGCTATGTTACGTATTTGTCTTCCTCAGTAATAAAGATCAACTTTTAGGTAGGAGTTATTTTTCGAACAGCCTAACCCATCAGCACACAATTTTGTAGACAGAATAGGAAATACACGGATAGCCAACGTTAAAAACCGCGTTGTTTTTTTTTAACAAAACCCTCTATGGTAGATTTTTCCGAAAAGCGTGACTTTTCAATGTCGATTAATTCGATTTCGAATGTAAAATTTTCAGAATTACTCCAGTTTTTTTAATGGCTAAAATCCAATCTTTTTTGAGCAGGTTTACATGCATGGTTCATTAATGAATACCGATTGGCTTGAATAAAATAAATATAAAAATATATGTAGAATTGTGTTTCACAAACTGAGGAATCGCAGGAGAGCAACCGGTGGGTATGTCCAGGGCGCAAGCGAAGTGTGCATGCGTGCGCACGCAAGAACATTCGGTGGTTGTGCGCCCCTCATAAAAATGAAACGAGTGAGAAACTTCCAATAATCCTTTATGCTATCGCCAACGAGGGGCGATTCGTTTTCTTTGGCCCCGAGAAAGAAAACACAGGAGCAGTGGCAACGTCGGTGTACGGCGGCATCATTTGTATATACCAGCGCCCGCCCCATAAGCAGATGTAATTGCGCCCTTGTGAGCCATAAACGGCGAGCAACTCGCAGTTACCCTTTGAAAGATTAGAAAGCAAACTGACACCAGTTTTTGCGAGCAGAAGAAGCGGAAACAGCCCGCACGACGATAGCGAAACCACCCGCAGCGCTCGAGCGGCTGACGACACGCGGGCGTTAACAGAACGTGGGAATTAAAATCCAAAATATCGTGAAAAAAAAGAGGCAGCGATTTCTTCTATCCGCATAGAGCAGCAGCACCTGCCCGGCAACAGATCTTTAAAATATTAGCGCGTTTTGCAAACCAACAGACGGAACAGTAAATGTTCAACCTCGACCACCTGGGGCTGTAAAATTAAGTCATGCATTACGTCTTCGACCCTCGGATGTTAAAATGGCTATTATGAGTGAAAAGATACGCAGTGCGATGTTGATGAAAAAGACAGTTCCAGTCAAAAGCGCTCTCACGCCCGCCGAAAGTAAGAGTGGCGCCGTTACACACGCTAGCGCAGCTGATCCCGTGTGATTCAATATGGCGGCGCCCGCGATGTTGTCTCCACCCTGTACGGCGGTGCTGGCATCGAGGCACCCTAGGCAGGGTTGGCTAACAGCGCCACGAACTGGCGGCGGTGAAAGGTGAGAACTAGCCCCGAAGCGCAGGCCGTAAGAAAGAGCGCGTGCGTCACCCCTCTAGCCCGGCCATGGCCGAGCCTACTCGACGAGGAGCGGGAGAGAAAAATCTCGAGGAGGGAATGGAAGGAGAGGAGGCTCGCTCCGAGAGGGGTAGAGAGTGTTTTCGACCAGAGGGTGGTCACAGGCCCTTTAAGGGCGCCTCCTTTAAAGGGCCACTGACCAGGGTCCGGACATTTTTGAAAAACAAGCCCACTGCATAGATGAGGCATCGAAGATAACCTCTGCAAAATACTAGAGCCATGCGCGCCCCGAAAAGCTGCGAAAATTCAAATCAAAGCCCGTTCGTTCTTTCCTTCCTTCAAAAACGGGCCCGGCCCACTACTCTGCACCCCGCTGACGTCAGGGGGGGCTACTTTCGCTAAAGGCACTCCATTGGTGCATCGTTCTGACTGACGGGAGAAGGTTGGGCGTAGCCTTGGCGTCGCGTCGTCTGCACAACGCTTTCCGCAGCGCCTTCTGTTCTGGCTCATGCCTACAAACCCGCATGAAGGAACAAAAAAAAAACTGCGGAGGGAGCGTGCGGCGACAGCCTTGAACCCTAGCCATAAAAAGTAAAAAAACAGTAAAACTGAGGGAGTTGGCTCGCCCCCCCCCCCCCCCCCCCCCCGCCGTGATCCCGTCACGAGACGCTCTGCGTGCGCGCTCCCTTCTCAGTTTCTTTTCTTCTACGCGAGCCCCCCCAAAACAAGGTTTTAATTAGTAGTGCAGCCGAGCCTTTCCCTCGCTGCCCACTTTACCGCTCCGCACACATACCGCTTATCTTTCGTGCATCTTGCGTACGCCTTGACTCCAATGAATGACATATGCTTTGGAGCGGAGAAAAGACACAAACACACAGAACACAAACACGCATGGAGAAAAGCAAACGGGCGGTTGCCGGGTCCGCGCTTCGCCGTGTGTTTCGAACACAACCGACTTCCGCCCCTCCGCTCGTGAAACGGTGGGGAGGCCTAAAAGAAAATGAAAAGGTGGCTCGTTAACTGGGAATGACAAACAGATGTATGAAAGGATGCGCTCGCTAACAAGTCTAGGTGGTCGAGCCGATCGCGCCTCTCGATCGTTCAGTGTGCGGAGAAAATGCAAAAACCAAGAAAAGAATTCTATTGAAGGCGGGGCCATGACGTCGCCCTGTGACGCACTCCACAGACACCACGCCTCCGGCTTACACCGGAGAAGGAAGGGGTGATTTTGCCTTGCCGAGCCTACTCGACGAGGAGCGGGAGAGAAAAATTTCGAGGAGGGAATGGAAGGAGAGGAGGCTCGCTCAAAGTGAGGTAGAGAGTGCCTGCTGGCCGCGGGTGGGCAGGGGGCCTTTAACGACAGATATATGTTGCTGGTCATTCCTTGACGGTAGCCTACTCACATAAAACCTTGGGTGAAGAGTATTCAAGCCATAATAGGGCTTGCTTTTCAGCTGTGCAGTTAGGCAGTACAAAATCTCTGAATATGGAGTGTTGTCTTCACCTCACGGATTTGTTGTAATTGCGCGATCACACTGCTCAAAATCAAACTTTGCAGCCTGAAGACTTTTGCCTAGTGGTGTACGTTCAGGTGTCAGTTGTCGAAAACCTTACGATTCTGGACATCTACTACCGACTGCCATCAGCTGCGGCTTAGTTGCTGCTCGGTATAACTATGGGAGCTTGCGTTTAAGCATAAATTACGGTAAAGCCCGTTGATTAACGGCCGTGTAGAAATTTATTTCTCATTGCGGTGGTCTGAACTTTGCTCACCCCGCAGTACTCATCAATGGCACGGCGTCGCTTCGATAAGTGTTTTCATTCAACTACTTCGCGATTAGGCTTACTGGTACAAGGAGTAAGTTTTGGTACCCATATTACCGTAGAATTCACTTTGTAGTGAGGAAAATGTGTACTCTTGCAGCCGAATTCTGCGACCAATCCAATCCCCGCAGCCACTTGTGACACCTGGTGAAGAAAACAGGCACTATAGCTTGTTCAAATTAGGTTCGGTACAGCTTCGCGCTCCAGACTAGGAAACATAGGTACTGTTTGTACCCCTTACGGTACGCCAGACTTGACAAACCATGCGTTGAAATCTGGATCATGTTTTCAACGGCACCACCAGGCCGCCGAAGGCGAGCGGCCAAGTAACCCAAACGATAAAATGCAGCGATGGTACATACACGTCTCCGTTGTAAAACCGGGGTTCTAAAGAAAGTAACACGCCTAAAATTACCGACGCCGTCAAGCCTATAATAAAAACTGTAAATATTGAATTTTTATCAAGAGAACGCATCGCAGCGGCGCTCCTCCCGGTACATAACTTCCTGCTCAGTCTACAACCATTCTTTGAAAACAAGATTTGTGCCGCTCTCGTACTCGCGCAGTTTGAAAAGCTTTGGACAGCAGCGAAGAACTAGATCGAGAATATCCATTCGGCTGCCAATGAATTCATGACCCGATTGTCAACTTTAATTTCCTCTTTCCTGTGATTATACGCATGAAAAATTGACACCGTGAAGAGCGACTGAAGGAAAAACATTCGATCACCCAGACGTACGCATCAGCATTTCTTCACATTTAAGTAAAAATGAGCGTACGGATTGAAAAGCTACTTTATGGTAACACCCATGAAATATCGAAAAATTAAGAAAAACTTTGAAGGACGCTTAAGCTTCACCTAAGAGTAGACGCTATAGCATCTTTTTCTCCTTTCTTTTTCACTTTTCATTCCTTTTCTCTCTCGTTTCTCACCGATTACTAATCCACAATCGCATTACCGATAACGCTCATCGATTAGAATCAAAATTTCGGATCACATTGCCGATTGCCAATCACCAGTCACAACGACCGATTACCAATCAACAATCACTATCTAAGTTACTCTGCACGACATATTACGCCACTACATACTCATACACATACTCACTATTTGTTTCACTACAATGAAGTACCACAACACGAGCTTTTCAATCCGCTGTATTTCTGACGCCTAATTACCATATTTTTGTTGTTTTTGTTTCTTAAACTACTATAACATCAGTACACATCCCAAACAGCCGTTAATAAGTCATACACACCACAACGCGTTCACTACGCAACCCTATAAACTGCTCGAACCTGTTCAGAGAGCTGTGTTGGTGCGGGGGTATATGCTGCGCAGGATCGACCTCCTGCCTGGCTGCCTTTACTCGATGCATGCGTGTGTCTCCCGGAATTTCGACGTGCGGGCAAAGTGAGAGCAGGATGCTGATGCGACTGCGTTTGACGGCTTGCGACAGGCGACGTGGTTAAGTCGGGCTTGAAGCCTTTCAGCGTGGGTTTACCTGCACGCAATAAAGAAAAAATACCTTCCGTGGCCTATGCGTTGCGTGGCCGCCTGGCACGCAGAGGGCCTTGGTGTCCAAGGCCAGCTACTTTCTTTTACTGGATTACTTCTATATTAACATTTTTCGGCATTCTTTAATTTTTTTCCGACTGACGCAGTACGACTGCCGACGCCGGTTTTCAGCAGAACAAACTCCTTTCGCTATCGCGGAATAGATCTAGCCATTAGAGACTTTCAGAATAGGGGGACCTGATCGATTAGGGGCATAGGGAATAGCGGGGCGCTGGTGTACATGCGCAGGAGGAGGGTTATTGTTCAACGCATGCGCAGTGGGGCCCCACTATGCTCCTAATCGATAGGGTCCCTCTATTCTATAAGTCTCTATTATTAGCTAGAGGGCTGGAAGAAGCCGGGTACAGTACCGGTGAATTTGTCCTCAAAATTCTGTGCACTTATTTCCGTTCGCAGCGAGTGCACTTGGGGCGCAACGGCTGGTGCGTAGAAGCAGTCGCGATGCCGTGGTAAATGTGCCATCCCGTGGTCACCTGGTTCAGGAGGCTTCTTAGAGAGAGTGCGGGCCTAGAAATCCTGTGAACTGACGTGCACCGGACGGGGGATGCGGGAACATGCCCACTTTTCACTACTTTTCTGCCGATAGACTGACTGCTGTCCAGCTACGTCGGCCTGACTCCGTGCGACCTGCGGTTGCGTGGTAAAAATTTTAAGGGACACTTAAGGGTATGACGCGATAGCGTTATAATGGGTCCCGTCAACGGCTCCTCTTGCCCGCGCAGACACGGACACTGTTCCTATATTATGTGAAGGGCCACAGGGCATGCATGTAAAGCCCCACTTTAACCAAGCCGTACGAAAGTGCCCGCGGGGCCTATGGGTAGCGTGTCTGGCTCGCAACGTAAGGTTCAGGGCTTCGATCCCCGACTAATTACCCCTAATTCCTATTCTGCGCAGTTCATTTACTTTGTATATTGAGGTGTCGAAATGACGTTTGAGTCATACTACGACTCTGTAGTCACCAGTTTTCTATTGTTTTAATCATTTTTTCAAATGCGCCGCTTCACGTGTGACGTAGCCTCCCTTTCGACCAATCCGGATCTTTCGCTCACATTATCAACGGATGCCGTTGAATTTTCCGCAGAACGGGACTCTTGAAGCTACCGCTTTAATTGTGTCCAGTTTGTACCAATGACATATGCTGCAGCGATGGCACTGCTAGTCCCTCGCGCTGTGCTTTAGATGTCGTCGTCTTCAACTTTCATCCGTGCGCAATGGATCCAGAAATCACCACTATCGCGTTGCCCTCTTAAGTTGCGTTTAGCGGCCCCATACGTGAGACGAAACCTTTAGAGGACCTTAGAAAGCTGTGGGTGCGGGCTAGTTGGTGATCCATATAGTGAACGTAAAGCGCGGCGAACAGAGGGACGTAAGACGACGGAGAAGCGCTATTTTGTCGTCTTTCTTACATCCCTGTGTTTTGCCGCGCCTTACATCCTCTACAAGACAATGGAGGTTGGAAAATGAGTGGTGGCAAAAAGAAAAGGAACGCCGCCACCCAACCGCGCGCGTCATCACTCTCATGGGGGAAGCCTGTCCACTAAGGGCAGGCTCAAACAAGGCACCATGCTTTCTTTCTGTTTTCGCTCACCAATGGAGTCGTTGGAGAAGTCGTTGGTTGGCCTCTGGACAGAAACAGGTGCAGTCGTGTCGACTCGTTATCCGTCGTGACCTCAACGTGATACCGGTGCAGGGAACCAAAGTATACTTGGCGATGACCGGACTTCAAGCATAGTGCGGCGTTTCACGACGCTGTACGACGACGCATTTGTAAGCTCTACCGCTGGAGCGTCGGCGGGATGCGTTCTGTTCGTACAGAAGTGTTTGGGCACGGCTGTTTAGGCGGTAGCAACTTCTACCTCGGTTGGGCTCATTGTTTATTTGTGATCTTTCATTCTCGTTTTCATAATGGCGAGTGATTTGTGTGTATGCGCCATTGCGCGTTGACGAGGGGCGAATGTTTAGAGCCTTCGGAACTCTTGTAGCTGTGGGTGATTTGCTATTATCATTCGGGATTTCAACTGCGTTTGTGCGGCTCGCGGTAAGTCGAGCAATGCACCATTTAAGAACGCGAGTACACCGCGCACTTAAAAAGTCAATTACTGAACCTGATCTAGAGGACGTTGGGGACTCGATTCCCAAGTGAAAGTGTCTACACATTTTCAGGGCTCAAGTCATCCTAGTTTAGATAGAGCATATGGTTAATTAGAACTCCTACCAATGTGTAATGATTGCAGTGCAACACGAGTTTTTTTTAGTGATCATTGTCTGGTGTCCTTTTGCTAACGCAGAAAGAAAGAAGGGAAAAAAGTTCTCCGGCGGGATTTATGGAAACTGAATACAAATCTTCTTGGTGATGATATTTATATAGAAAGTGTTCAAAAGCTAATTGAAGAACCAGAAATGACGGGTGAAAGCTGCGGAGCTAGCTGGGAGCACTTCAAGCAGCGTACTAAGGTGAAGGCATTAAGTGGAACGATCCAGCGCAGTGAAGCACGATAAAAGCACACAAGAAAGCGTCTTTCGAGAGCAGGATGCTATCGAGCCTAAAAAGTGCAAGGGTGATATCTGCTTTTTGAAACAAAAGCTCAAGGTGCTAGATGAAGAGAAATATCGAGGGGCACTGATCAGAGCTGGGGCAGAAAGAATAACAGCGGGCGCGATACCGACTAAGCGTGCGCTGGGCCTTGAAAGGAGAAATGCGCAACGAAATAAGAACACTGAAATAGGGCATAATGGATGAGTCAGCAATGACGTCACGTCTATTGAAAATGCATTTAATAATTATTACCGCGGACTATTTGCCCATTAGGCTGTAAACAGTGATTTGCCTCAAAAGGGATATTTATCCCTGATGCCAAAAGTGGATAATAACATAAGAGGAACTTTGGAACAGTCATTTTCTATTCCCGAAGGCTCTCTAGCCATAGACGACCTTAACCCTGGTAAATCACCAGAATCGGATGGACAAACTGCTGCGGTTTAAAAGAACCGAAGAAATACGAACTAGCGCCAGCTTTAACTGATGTTTTCAACGTACCTTCTGATGTGAAACTGCTTCCACCGTCATTTTTATCAGCCCATGCAGTACGCATACCTAAAACACACAACACAATTAAGGTAATTTAAATCCTGCCGTCCGATTTGTCTAAAAAATGATGGTTATAAAATTTTTATGAAGGTATTAGCCAGAAGGCTACAGAGTGTGATGAAAGATATTGTCGGCAGTCATCAGACTTGCGGCATCAAGGACGCAGTATCGCCATAAATATTCAGATGGCACGCTGTCTTCAGGAGGGTTGCGATGCTACACGAGCACATGTGGTTATGCTATAAACAAACATGGAAAAAAAGCTTTTGATTGTGTACCTCACGATATTATTCTTTCTTTGCTTGACCACGCTGACTTTGGAACGATTATTCACGATGGAGAAAAAAAAGCTCACAGCGGCTGCACTTATTGTGGGCCGAAATGTTGGAAACCAAATCCAGGTCGAATGGTCTGTGCGCCAAGGGTGCCCCCTCTCCTCATTGCTGTTTTGCAGGTATGTATATTGAATAGTTCTGCTTAAGTATACTTCAAAGCAACTGCATTAGCGGATTTCGACTGTAGAGGGAAGAGGTTCTTACCCTGGCATATGCTGATGATGTTGCTCTTTTCTCTACTATTATGTAAGCATCTTGGAAATGGTCAAAAGAACGAAGTTTTCTGCGAGTCTAGTTGAAGCGCAGTGAACTGGGGAAAGTGCTAGGGACTTGGGCATGGGAAATGGCCTCGGGCTCCAAGTATTTTTGCCAAAACCTCCTTCCTGGACTACAATCCTGCCCAAGCACTTAGGTGTTCCTCTTGAATGTTATGTTGACAGTGAGCCCTATTGGCGATGAAAGGCTGCTGAATTAAAAAAGAAAACAGAAGGATTTAATGGATTGAATGTGTGAGTGTTTGGACGTGCTACAGTTTGCAATCTTTTATTGGTCAGCAAATTGTGGCGCGCAATGCAGGTCTTACACTGTTCCCCGTCTGAATGTACAAAAGCTGCACAGAGTGCCTGCAGTGCTTGTATGGGGTTCCTTTTGGGAGTGGACAAGCCGAATCAACCTTTTTCGGCTGGTCCGCCATGAGTCTTGGTTATTACCATTTGCTTTCCCGACAGGTTAGTCAAGCGCTTTCTTTTCTTCGGGGACTCTACAGAGCCCTATTAACGTGGTGTTATTCATTTCACAATGGACAGAGCTTAGCTTGAATTTGTCATCCCATCACACTTTATTCAAGGAGCTGTTGGTGGATATCTGAAAGAAGTCTTAAAGTCCTGTCATTTTCTGCTTGCACGCTTTTCCTCCGATTGTCTCAGTAGATGGACTATAGAAAAAAACGTTTACAAAGATATTTAAGAGCCACTCTTCCCTCCACCATTTTACAGGACTCTGTACGGTGCATGTCCAGGGCAGGATGTTTTAAAAGAGGTTCAGAAAATGAGAATTTGTTCCGTAGCAAAAACCTTATTCGTTTACAAAGCGGCACTTTGCCCGTAAAAACGTGGCTGCAGGAGAAGGGATTATTTGTGCCGTAGGAAGTCCACTGCTTTCTGTGTACAAAGGATGAAACGATTGATCACGTTTTCTTGGATTGCTGGGACGCGTTTTTTTTACTCGGACCTCCTCCAAAGGTCTCTTGAGAAGCATTTTCCGCTTCACTCCAACGGCATTATAGATACCTCCCGATTGAAAACGAGGATGGTGTACCTTACGATGTAGTCATGGCTTTTGGATTGCACGATATATGGACACGCAGATCTTGACGCACGGCCAGGTGGAGAGTGTATAAAAGACGTAATAGCAAGATATATTGAAATAATCAAACTTGAAGATCCGGTCCCAGACTAGCTCTCGTACATTGGAACCTTAAGGACAAGTAGAGAACTTAAGTCTTTCTACGTCAGTCACAGGCTGGCTGGCGTTCTTGTGTACATGCCGTACGTTTTTGGTGGCAATAAAAAAAAAGTGGCGATGGCGTAGTGGTCTAATGCAGGGACCAGTGAAGCTTATCTGCTCACCCCGCCGCTGGTTAGGAACCCTATCGCGGCCATAGAGTATTTTATATTATTTTAGGTGAAGCAAACTTCAGACAAAGATCGGCGAAATTGGTGAGTGGGGGCCGCGTTTCGATGGAGGCGAAACGCAAGAGGCGCCCGTGTGCTGTACGATGTCAGTGCACGTTAAAGATCCCCAGGTGGTCCAAATTATTCCGGAGACCTCCACTACGGCACCCCTTTCTCTCTTTCTTCTTTCACTCCTACCTTCCTCCCTTCCCTTACGGCGTGGTTCAGGTGTCCGCCGAGATATGTGAGACAGATACTGCGCCATTTCCTTTCCTCAAAAACCAATTTACCAATTTACCAATTTTACCTTCATGCTAGCACACTAAACGGGCGCCTGCCGTTATCCTGCATACTTGCGAAAATGGCCACTTGGCGGCTTTTAGTGGCACCTCTGTAGGGGCGGTACGGGTCGTATACTATCTCAGAACTGAACGCTGCAACGGGCGTCACTAGATCAGACGCCGAATTCTCAAAGCTGGTCGCGCATTAAATAAGTCCATAAATGGCCGCCCCCATCATACGCCAGGGCTACAACAACGGTCGAAGTAAAGTACGCTAGCCCTTGACGAACCGCTCTTACGTCCTAAGTGCAATGATAGTTTGACCCCAGATTGGCTGGTGCCAGCTGTTGCTTCCACTTCACCGCCAGAAGACAGCGAGAGTGCAGCGACAAACATTAGTATGCCTGCTCTATCTTTGATAGCCATCAATCTGACCCAGTAACCTTTGGTCTATTCACACCCATGCACCTTGGTTCGTCGTTGTCGACTGCACTTACATCTCAAGCATCTGAGGGTTAAAGCGGCAACGTTACCTGTCATTGCTTCTTGAAGGAAAGCTGCCAACATCCGCGTCTATGAGATATTTCAAACTTTTTCTTTCACCCTTAGCCTCCATATAAACCTCATCACATTTCTAGAACCAGTGAGGCGAAATCTGCGAACACGCCAGCCCTCCTTTTTTCTGTACAGTGCGCAAGACTAGAGCGCTGGGCACCCACTACTTTCAAAACCCACGATGTCTGCTTCAAGTCACTGCTTGATGCATGCTTCCCGCGCCACCGGCTAACGTGTCCCCTGCATGCGTTTTCTACCACACCTTCTTTTCCGTTCCTTTACAGTAGGTTCCTTTGAGACTTACGTTGATATAAACATGATTTCGTAGTATCTGGAGTCATCCTTAATCAGAGAAAACGTTCGAAATTCGCTGGAAGTTAAATTATTATTAATTCAAAAATGTTTTCTGATGGTTGTCTGTGCTTACTTTAGCTTGCAGAAATGATCTCTATATGTGCACCTGTCAATCAACAGCTGTTCTTATGCAGGAGGTATTAACATACAGGAACTCATTATCTGATGTGAACGTCTGCAATCCTGTTCTGAAACACGTGTCATTTCTCCCTCCTCGACTACAGCCTTATTCAGTCCGCCGGCAACTCGGTCAGTGCTTAGGGCGCCAGGCCGATGTCGCTTCTTCTGCATGCTTGTCCCGGAGTGCGACATTTTCATCTCTTGGAGCTCTCCTATTTCAAATGAAACGTGTCCATCGCAGCAGGGCCAGCAATCCGAGCTGAAAGTTCTCCTATTTGCGCCTTAAACTCCACCGGGGCCGTTTCTCATAGACCTGCCTGCGATTCACTCTTGTTCGAATTGCCTAGTTTGTAGAATGAAGAAATGAACAGCTCGTGAAAAATTTAAATTAAAGAGGACAACAGAAGTCGAAATCAAAGAACGCACGGGGCCATTGCAATGCCTTAACTTTACTAGCGTAAAATAAAACATCATCCTCATCGTTATCATCATCCTGACTACGCCTACTGCAGGATCAAAGCCTCTTCAGTTAACCTTGTCCTGTGCCAACTGCGGCCACCTTATCTCCGTAAACTTCGTATTCCAATGCACCCACCTAACTTACTGTTGTGCCCTTGTACGCTTGCCTTGCCTTGGTATCCAGTCCGTCACCCTTAACGGCCATCGGTAATCTTGCGTTCGCGTTACATGCCCTTCCCAAGCCCATTTCTTCTTCATGATTGCGAATGTAGGATGTCATTAACTCGCATTTGTCCCGTGACCCACTCTGCTCTCTTCCTGTCCCTTAACGTTAGACCTATTATTTTCCTTTCCCTAGCTTGCATCGTTGTCCACGATTTAAGTTGAACCCTTTTCGTTAGCCTCCATGTTTCGGTCCCATACCCCAAACGTAGGTGGTTGTCTTTTCTTTGACTCTTCCCTCATACACCGCCTTCCCTCGGGCTCTACGCCTGAGGAGGCAGAGGAAACCGCCATCGCCCTAGTCCTTGTGCATTCCAATGCAAACTACATCTTTAGCGACTCCAAAACGGCTCTGTTCAACTTCGCGAGAGGCAGGATTCACGCCCCTGCTTTGGAGTTGTTAAACACCCCCACCAAAAACTTACCACGCAGGGTAGAACTCCAGTGGGTGCCGGCTCACTCTAGGAATCCAGGAAACGAGGCTGCCGATAAATTGGCCCGAGGTTTGATTTGCCGGGCTCAGGACGGCCTCGGTCCAGGCTTCTCGAGAGAACGGGCACACACCTTTGCAGAGCTGACGCAAATGCCCCGCTTGGACCGTCGGACTTACTCTCCTCCACACCCCCCTTACCCCTCCAGACCCGCTCTCTCTCATCCCCTCAGCTGCTATCTCACTACTGTGGCACCTCCCCTGCATGCTCCCTGTGCGGCGACCCTCACGTCACACTCCCACATCCTTTTCGGTTGCCCTGTTGATCCTCCCCCGCAGGGACAGCCCGCGTTATCAAGTTGGAAGGACTGGGAGGTCGTGCTCTCGTCTCTGGACCCGCCATCGCAGCTTGCTGCGGTGCTTCGGGGTGCCGACGTTATGAATAAACACCACATGAACGTTCCGACGCAGAGTGGGACCGTGCGGTGGTCCAGGGACCCAAGGGGGGTCTAAACACACTTGCCATAATAAAGATTTTTTTTCTCTCTCTCTCTTTGGCTCTTCCACATTACCTACAAACTGTGTTATTCCTCTATAACGATCAAAACACTGCAGTTTTCCTATGCTTCCTCCGCTTTCAATCACTCTTGGCGTCTTTGCTTGATGTTGGAGAACGGGCTCAAAATGGCAGGCGTCTTTCGCTACATGAAATCCGTGTCTATACTTCTGCCGTCTGCCTTCTCGGCTTGTCTAAATTAAAGTAGAAAACAAGTTAACCGATGACAGCGTATAAAATTGTTTTTGTGCGTGATATCTATCGTCAAAAAAAAATCAGGGAATGTTAGCTGAAAGCGAGTGCTTCCTGAGTGTTTAGTCGAGAACTTAAATATACAGGTATTTCCTATACAGATGAAAAGTCAGCACGAATAAAAAAAATGGACAGATGATTACGACAGTCGGTAATACGAAATTTGAGCGCAACCCTTTACGTATTTTCACGTCATCTGCCACGGCTGACAGGTGGCGTGTTAGGCCGACTACGTCGACGCCAACGACGTGGAACGCGGAAACCGGTGCTTAGAGCTCCGCTCTAAAGTAGTATAAAAGACGGGGGAAATGACGAGCAACACTGCCAGTTTAAAACTGCTGGTGTTTCTGGCGGTGTTGCAATAAATACGAAAAATGGAAAGAAATAAAGAACACATCAGTCCGTGTTGATGCTTTCTCGTTCACTTTTATACGTATCTTGCCTAATTTGCAGGCCGCCGCGGTGGCTCATTGGTTATGGTGCTCGGCTGCTGACCCGAAAGACGCGGGTTCGATCCCGGCCGAGGCGGTTGAATTTCTTTGGAGGAGAAATTCTAGAGGCCTGTGTACTGTACGATATCAGTGTACGTTAAAGAACTCCAGGTGGTCGAAATTTCCGGAGCCCTCCACTACGGCGTCTCTCATAGCCTTAGTCGCTTTGGGACGTTAAACCCCATAAACCAACCAACCAACCAACCTAATTTGCAGAGTGAAGTAAAAGACAAACGCTTGACGTATCTTTCAGTAAAGCAGAAAGTAGGGCTAGTTGGTAACGATCCATCTGAAAAGGGCACACAAAAAACACGCAAAACACTGGGAGAACGGACAGGACAAGAGCTCTTGTCCTGTCCGTTCTCCCTGTGTTTTGCGTGTTTTTCTGTGCGCCGTTGTTATATGGGACGCATCTTTCCGAGGCTTTCCATACCCAACAATTCTGGACAAAATCATTTTTGAACTGGAACCAGTTTATGAACGGAATTTTTTTATATATTGTAAGATTTTACTATAACAATCAATGTATGCGCAGATCTCCCGTCTGAAGGCTTCCATTTTTTTTTGCTATTACCGTTTTTCTTGTCGTCTAAAGCTTTCCCCATTGGTTTTCTGAAGCAGTCTTAACTGCTCGATGTGAGTGATGTAAACGCTCTAAAAGAAAAGTTCTGCTACACATAGGAAGAATGGACCATTGCCTTCAATATTTCCATAACAATACCTTACAATGTTCCAATATTCAAAATTTTTGTTCAAGAATGTTGGACACGCATTTAGCTAATGACTGTCACCTGAACTCCATGCAGCTGAAGATAACTGTCGGTCAACAAACCCTACGCGGGATTTCGTAACCACCCTTACTTCAGTGAGTATTGATGGCAAGTTCTTTTTTTTTCCTGTAGACTAGCACATATTGCCGACAAAAAGATATGAAAATGAAAAGCGCGAACAGAATAAAGAAAAAATTAATACCTCACACTACAGCACTGGTCGTCTAGAATTCAGCCGGGTAGAAGAGGGAAAACGTTCACTCTCTATAAACACTGCGAAGTCAACCCACTGCCCATATGAATAATACAATATGAAACGCAAGTTAACGCTCAAACTGTGCGAGAAAAAAAAAAACTGAAGGGGACACTTCGCTCCCCCTTAGGGGTATGACGCGATAGCGCAGCGGGGAAATTAATGCCCATATATGCGGAATTGGTCATTCTCTACTTTACTCTCATAGATCCCTGGGAGTCATCATACTACTCCTGGCGCAGTGGGGGAGCGGTCAAGCGATCCGCCACTGCCCTGCGATGGCAGGTGCTGCCACCGGTGGGACTTGTGAGACCCATGTTGCTCTTACCGAGCGACCAATCGTTAGTTTAATTCCCAGCTGCCACTGTTATCGCTTTGCTCACTGTCCGTTGGGCAGGTTGTGCTGACGCCGCAAGGTCACGTGACCTAGGTGGCCCACCTGGCTACTTCTCTGGGGATTTATCATTTGCAACGCCGGCGACGCCGACGACGACGACGACGCCGGATTTTCTGCAGAACGGAAGCCTTAACTCTCTCGCGTTAAAAAAGTTATTACGGACCATTCACTCTAGCTTGTGTGCTAATCACAATAGCGCTGTACCACGCCTTACTTTGAACAATGAGGCAACTATCTTTCAGAAAGCACCTTTGCTATTTAAAAACGCCAGACCCGTATAATCAAACGCATATATTTTGTGTGCTATATGCTATAGCCGCTGTATACAGTTCAGCTGAGTGGTAGCCAGAGGATTTTTTTGTAACAACAGCATATAGCTGCATACTTTTTAAAACGTCTTTACGGGCCAAAGGTCTTCCGCGCAAAAACAAACTCGTACGTGATTCTGAATGGTTGTATCTTGCACGTCTTCAGCCGCGAACTGCCTTCAGATAATCTCCATCCAGATCGTCCAACTGTACTGTCGCGCTCCAGTGCAGTACTGAAGGATGTGTGTGTTAAAGCGCAATAATGTGCTATGCCCATTTCTGCATTCGCGCTATGCATTCGTGGTCTTAACGTTAGCGTTTTAGTAGTACTTTAGCAGGTTTAAACGCTTGCACTATGCGCAGTTTCTTTTCTTTCTTTCGGAGCACAAATGTTTTCAGCATATAAAGAAACACTGTCTGAAAAACATCGAGCCACCTTCAAGGTGTCAAGACATCTTGTCATAGTACCGGTGCTTGCATACGTGTTATTGCATTAGCCGCCGCTATGGACGCCAATCTTTTAAAGGCTGGGGCTGTTTGGCACATGCATGTCCAACCAGTCGTGCAATGTGCCGGCTTTGGTGCAGTTTCTTTGAACGGTGGCAAAAACCTCCCCGGTAGAAAAATGTTCTCTCATTCCCAGGAATTCTGGACACCGGCCATGTGCTGCCATCTGGTGCTGTTTTGTGGTGGTATCGTCATGTACCGACGCATTCAACTTCATGATTCAGCAGCGTTCAGTGATTATGGGGCTATTTCTGCATTCCCAGCGTGCTGAGTCCAAACATGTTGAAAGTATTTAGAAGCTGCATTGAGTTTCAGAAACGTTCTGATGTGGCTACATTTTTGTTAACCATGTTGCAGCTATGGCCCAGTTTCAATGGAAGCTTGATAGTGAGCCGGATGGGAAGCTTCGTATCAAGAGCAGAACTCTATTTTGTGGATCAGAAATTTGAATCTGATGGTGATATGAGCTGATATCTGTTTAGTTTAATATCTTGAAGATGCTCGTGGGTAGTAACGGACGCCGTAGGGTTTCGGATTGTTTTCGGCCCCGGTGGTTCCTTAACTTGCACAAACATCGCACAGTACTTCCACTGAGCCACTATGGTCGGCAATTGCGGTAAAAAGCTACTGGAAGAACAGTGTAAAAGACAAAACGTGGGGAGCTCTTGTCCTGTTTATCTCTTTAGATGATGTGTTCGGCACCTTCACAATCTTGACGCAAAGCACCGTAGATGGCAGTTGGCAGTGAGCCCATATGAATCTTCTCAGGTGTCGTCATACTTGGCGCCATTTGGAAGGAGACCCAGTAAATACACAGCAGAAAATGAAGGACATATGATGCGATGGCCGTGGGAAAGGGAGGTGGGGGAGGGGGTGGAGCGAAAGTGGCCGAAGTTACTGCAGTGGCTAGCATTGATTCGAGCTTTAGGATATTCAATGTAAACAGGGTCAATTTTTACTTAAAACGCACCTTTACCACTCCTGTGAACAAAATACCCTATTTGTCAGATGAGCATATTTGTCAGATGAGCGGTAGCCAGAAAACATTGGTCTCTGGGGCAGCGGCATTGTATAGCTGTCAACTCTTGATATCCGAGCCATGAAAACGAATTCTTGGTTGAAGGCGGAACAAACTGCAATGTAAAGTTACAGCAGTTGCGATTCCTTACCGTATGCTTTCACGCAAGTGAGAGTGCCGCAGGCATAAATTGTTTACAGCATGACTGCTTCTTGCGGTATATTTTAACGTCCTTTCAACGCCAAAACAAAACGCCATCGGCAACGCGGCGCTCCCCTGAGGCCTCGTCGACCCAAGCGACCATTTTCTGCAATCGTTTGCTCATGGAAAACATCGGCATGGAAAACATATTATGGCAAAAGGATGAGAAAAAAATCTTCGTTGCCTAGTTCCCATGTTGCCATTTGAGACGATAAGATACTTGATAACCAAGAACTAAGGACAGAACCCACCCAGTGCCGCTAAGCCTAGCGGCCTAAGCGCTTCAATGGGAGACGACAGGTTGATTCTCGGTCTTTCTTTCATAACGATCATGTCAACTCGCTATTTTTGAATGCTCAAAGTCATGCGCCACAGGGTGGCAGCCAAGGGAACGAGCAGCGCTTGTCTCGAACATGTCCAACATTCTTGGACAAAAATGTTGAATATTGAAGTATTGTAAGGTATTGTTGCGTAGATATTGAAGGTGACGACCCAGTATTCCGATGTGTAGCAAAATATTTCTCTTAGAGTGGTTTCATTGCTGGCATCGAACGGTTAAGGCTGCCGTAGAAAATCAAATGGGAGCGCTTTTGGCGAGAACAAAAACGTTAATAGCAAAAAAAAATCAAGCCTGCCAACGGGAGATCTGCTGATATATTGATTGTTATAGTGAAATCTTACAGTATATGAAAAAATTGCGCTTATAAACTGGTTCCCGTTCATAAATGCCTTTGTCCAGAATTGTTGGGTGTGCCTGGTAAAGCAGCTGGGATGATGAAAAGTTCCTGTTACATGAATAATTATAACTACCAAAAGGACTCAGTTCAGAAACGAGAACTTTCGTATATGAGACCGTTGCGCCCTCGGGGAAGCTTGAAGTATGTGTAAGCATCTGCTTAATTTGCTAAACAGTGTTCCGCATTGGCCTCAAGAGCTAATTTATTCGCCATTATCCAGGGATATAACTCTAGTAATGAAGTGGAATAATAGGTCAAGGTCTCAGCGTGTCTCAGTGCCGCTGTGCTAACCAAGGCTAAGCACTATAGCTGATGCTTGTAGGGAGACATTAATAAATTTACACACATTAGCTTCAAAAGCTGACTTAGATAATCTTCCATAATGCAGTGAAATCTGGCTCATGATGTTAGTATCGAAATTTGAACATATTTTCTTTTCAACAAAAATTAACAGCCATTTAAAACAAAATCCACAGTAACGCAATATATTTAGGACGGCCATATGGTCTCGAGCGATTTGAAAAATAAAGCTCCGGCTTCAAGCCAAGATGCTGTTCTCGTCACTAGACGAGAAGAGCATGTGCTCCAGCGTTAGAAACGTAAATCGGATATGCAAAATGAGCATGCAGTTGGCGAGCTATACGCACTACTGCCTTGTGATATGACATGCATTGTGCAAATTGGCCGCTGCATCTATAAGATTGCAAGTGGACATTAACTCTCAAAAGATAGGAAGGCGCGCACTCTCTGCCCAGATTCCAAGTCAGCCCAACGGCTTTACCAGAAAAATGCATCAGGTGAAATTTGCAGCATCGATGCCCGATCAATACCCAGCCTTCATTATTGCAAAGAAGAGCGAAGAGTGTGTAAAGAAGCCTTTGGTTGATCTTTAGGAGAGAAGTGCAGCTTCGTAGAGTTATTCTCGTAGCGGTGGTACCTGAGATAGGTTTTGGTGCCCGCGTAGGATTTATTAGCTCCCCTCATTATCTCCTTTGTGTGAATGTAAGCTCTGTTCTACGTTCCTTGCCCCCTCTTTCATGTCTTTCTCTGCAATGGGATTCCTGTCTACTCGTCTCTACTTAAGGCTGACGGCAGCGGGACGACTAACGGGAGCGATTTTGTGTCCTCCTCTCTTTTGAGTGTTTGGGCTTTTGCACTCGCCATGACATTTCGTGAGAAACAGCAACTAGCCCAGCATGGAGTCCTTCTGTGTTTCACTACGGCTTCAGTGCATTCACGAAGTAACCACTTTTCACAACTCTCCAGGCAAAACAAAAATATTATTGGAGTGAATCATAAAAGTATCGTCTACTGGGAGGCCAGAGAAAAATGATGTTCTACGGAAAGATAGGCGAGTGTGAAGACAGCCGGGCGTATGCATTGTTGCGCCCTGCAAATCTCGACTTTTGATCACTACCGCCATCTGGTGCCGTTTAGTGGCGGCCCGTGCAGCACGCATCGTTGACCATGAGGATTCCAACTTACTCAGTGCAAGATGAGACTGTCTTGGTTCGTAACGGTTCGAAAAGCTTTCACACTGCAGTACAGAGCCAAGATACAGTGCATTTATCTTTAAATTTTACTCTGAATTTGCTGCTCGGTACCACTATATAGGCTTTGCGTAACTAAAGATACTTGGGAGCAGAAATCCCTGTGAAAAATCTGAATTTAAAAAAAAAAATAACCTAGGCGCTTCATGAAAGAAACATAAACCAATGGCTCGTGCAGAATCGATGGGCAAGATTTCGTTCAATCCCAGATATGCGTACGTACTTATAGCGTCCCTATGACACAGGCGCGCCCATACAGACACACCACACACAGACACGCGTGCACATAATGCAGCATATTTTTTGAAGTGTACATACACAACTCTTCAGTGACTAATTATAAGGCGTCCTGTATTTATTGCGTTGTGCTTCAGTTTATTGGTATAATGCGCTATATTTAGTAACTCTTCTGCTAGGGAAGTAACTTTCAGTAAATAAAGCTTTAATGCATATGCATATACATCAGCTACATCTGAAAACAACGTTTGCACACGTGAACGAGTGCTGCTTTACACGCTTTACTAACCTCTAGGCCTCTTTCTACATGTTTGATTGATTCTCTGAAGCCCAGTCTACCAATACTTTTTTACAACGGTGGCGATAGAACGCCACATATTGAGTCCATATCTTGGCTAGAAGTCCTGTGTATTTCCCACTGTAATTGTTCAAATACAGTAACAGCGTTGAGTCCGTCACCATTCTCATTCGGCTGATTTATAAACTCGTACGGAGTACACTGCGCCAAAGCAGGACGTAATGCTATCTGTACTTAATGGTTGTCTTGGCTGTTAAATATCTTGAAACAGCTGCATTTATTCTTTCTTTTAGGTTTGAATATTATAAATAATGTTTAGCGGCCAAGCTTCGTAATTAACCACGCCGCCGTAACAGTTGAGGTTTAACTCCACCGTACGTTCCGAACCTTTTCGGTGCAGCGCATGTGCACGAAAGGAAAATGGCAAATAATCAAAACGCCCTTCCTTCCAAACGTCTTCCAAAGCAAAGGGCTAGTTTTCTAACGCGCAGAGAATCTACTTGAGCAGGCCTTCTACGAATCGCACGCTGTATAGGCTTCGAAACTGCCGCCTTCGGTGCCTGGTTCAACTGAACACGAATAGATGGCAGCACGAATCCTGGCGCGTGACATGGGCCTTGGCCATCACATTGCCATCACGTCGCTCCGTACTTGCACTTCACCATAACGATACCAGGCTTTGCTCGTTAATGAAGTTCAAATCGGTGTCGCTTTATACTTTTTCTGTTCTTTTCACTTTTGCCCACTAGAATTATTAGGAAGTCTGGAGCGATTGTAGAAAAAAATGACGATTACACCCATTGTAGTGTGGATATCAGCGGTGCTCCTTGCGCTTTGTGCTTTTGCATTTGCTTTCGCGTTGTGATCTCTCGAGGATCCTCCTCGTGTCGACGAGGCTATGCTTCACTCTTCTCTGTTGACACAAGGCACCTTAACGAAATATAACACGGCAGCGTACTCGTCTGCCCCTGCAGTGAGGCGTTTTTCAATTTCTTTGCTTAATGAACGGTCGCATTGCGGGTTTCTGTCGGACCGGCGGTGTGAGGAAATGTTGTTACGTACTGCTGTTAAGTGATATAAAACATCTAAATAGTAGAGATTAGCGATTAAAACATGTTTTGCCTAATAAAAATGACGGACGATTTAGCGTGGTTAGGCCAAGTGTAAACTGCGTGCGCTAGGTTTTCAAGGTCAGGCAGACTTCAGATAAAGATCGGCGGAAATCTGTAAGGGCGGGGGCATAGTGCTAGTGCACTGTAATTGTTATGTAAGAGTGTTATGTAACACTGTAAGAGTGCTATGTGAAAATATTGGAAGATATTTAACGATTGCACATCTACTATAGTTCTCCGTGAAGTCAGCAATAAAATTCCAATACGGAAAGGTGTCAGGCAGGGAGACACGATCTCGCCAATGCTCTTCACTGCCTGCTTACAGGAGGTATTCCGAGGCCTGAAATGGGAAGAGTTGGGGATAAGAGTTAATGGAGAACACCTGAGTAATTTGCGATTTGCTGATGACATTGTCTTGCTGAGCCACTCAGGACAAGAACTTCAAAGCATGATCAATGAGTTAGACAGGCAGAGCAGAACGGTGGGCCTAAAAATTAACATGCAGAAAACCAAAGTAATATTTAACAGCCTAGCAACGGAACAGCAGTTCGCAATTGGTAGCGAGGTGCTGGAAGTAGTAAGAGAGTATGTCTACTTAGGGCAGGTAGTGACCGCGGATCTGGATTATGAGAGGAAAAAAACTTGAAAAATAAGAATGGGGTGGAGCGCATATGGCAGGTTCTCTCAGATCATGAATGGTAGTTTACCAATATCCCTCAAGAGAAAAGTATACAACAGCTGTATCTTACCGGTACTCACCTATGGGGAAGAAACATGGAGGCTAACAAAGAGGGTTCAACTTAAGTTAAGAACAACGCAGCGAGCTATGTAAAGGAAAATGATAGGTGTAACGTTAAGAGATAGGAAGAAGGCGGAGTGGGTGAGGGAACAAGCGCGGGTAAATGAAATCCTAGTTGAAATCAGGAGGAAGAAATGGGCTTGGGCAGGGCATGTATTGCGAAGGCAAGATAATCGCTGGTCCTTAAGGGTAACGGAGTGGATTCCAAGAGAAGGTAAACGTAGCAGGGGACGGCAGAAAGTTAGGTGGGCTGATGAGATTAAGAAGTTTGCGGGGATACAGTGGCTGCAACTGGCAAAGGACAGGGTTAATTGGAGAGACATGGGAGAGGTCTTTGCCCTGCAGTGGGTGTAGTCAGGCTGATGATGATGATGACTGTAATTGGAAGGGACACTCACAGCTCCGTCTTAAAGGGACCCTGAAATGGTTTCTTCAATCATATTTTATTGCAACAACTCTGTAGAGGTGGTCTCTGCGAGTATTCTAGTCTGATTCAGAAAGCTGCGCGTGGAACCAATAATTTACAAACAATTTTTCAAACTTACCGCTCACAGCCGATTAGGGCGACACCTCACCGCGCGTTTTTACCCGCCCCTACCACTTGACGTAAACAGGGCAGCCTTGGCCATGGACTGGGCGACCCTTCTCATTGGCTCTGCCAATTGACGTCACGCTCAATTTTTGCAACATTTCATTTGAAACTGAGCACTGATGCTCCTTGAAATATTATTTTATTGATTGCTTATTATTTTTTTAAAACATACGTATACAGAGGTAAGAATCCAGCGCATTTCTTGAAATTAATGTGGTACTTCCGGTAAAGAAGGAAATCCGTCTGCTCACAAAAGCATGTGTTTTCGTCAAATCTCGGCGCCCGCCTTTGCGAGTTTCCTAGCTGCGCCGACGAGTCGCTGCTATAGTGTACTAGAATTATATATATCGCTGCTGTCGTCGCCCTGTGGGTCTCGGTATGGCGTGTACTGAAAGGCTCGAAGCCCATCTCAGCGGTGGCTGCACGCAGCCGCGCTTCGAGCTCCGGATCCATGCTGTTCGAGCAGCAATCAGGAGACAGATGTGCGAAAACTTGGACGGCGCGGCACCGATCGTCATCAGAAAGACTGCCAGCTATACTCGAGCAGCTACAAAGCATGCCTGCTTATGTTGGGAGCTTTCGGCAACGGCACCGCTCGCGGGCTTTCCGAGCGACGAGCTCTGCTGCTGCCTGGCTGTCGTGGTCGTCGCTAGGCCTATAGCTCGTTTCGCGTCGAAGAGGCAGCGGCCGGCGCTTCGGAAGTCGCCTGAGCTATAATAAAAGGCTTACTCTACACATCGCTTTACAGTCAACAGCATCATCTCACAATAAAGTAATAGTATGGTCACTTTCCGCGACGCCTTCAGCCGCGAAGCGAGCGGGCGCCAGGCGAGCCGGACCCCAACGTCAGGTCAGCGGCAGCTGCATGCAAGGCGGTTGTGGCCAGAAATTTGCTCGTATCACAGTTGTTACCTTTACCAGCAGCTCAGTATTGGTCAGCGATCCTCAAAAATGACACATTTTTCACATTTCTTGGCCTAGGGTTTATTATTTACGTCAAGAACACTCTTTAGCTCATTTTTTATGACGCCGGCAGACCTGATCCAGGCCGGTCGGCCGGCCGGCATGCTCGGCGTACTTGACATTCGCACAAGGAAATACAAAACAGCCATTCTACCAGAGATGATGCTTTCTAGATTCGAGCAACGACAACATGTCTGTTAAAAAGTGGATCTTTCGGCAACGACACCGACTGCGGGAACGCCGGGCGACGAACTGCGCGCTGGTCCCAGGCTGCCCTAGTCGTCGCTAGGCCTAATGGTTTCGCATCGCTGACGGCGCTTCGGAAGTCGCTTGCGCTATATCAAAAGGCCTACTCTTCACATCGCTTTACTGCGAACTCGTCCCATAATATAAATTCGATTTCCGCGACGCCTTCAGCAACGGAGCTAGCAGGCGGCAGGCGAAGCGCCGCAGCAGCGCCAAAGCGGCTATGGGATGAAATTTGCTAGTATCGCATTCATCACTTGTACGATCAGCTCGGTATTGGCCAACGACCGTCAGAAGTGATGCATTTTTGACATGCATCTATCCCATGGTTTGCTATAAACGTGAACAAACAATACTAGCGCGTTTTTCACTCGCCGGCGGCCGGCGTCAAGGCTGGCAGGCCGGCCCGGTGTGGCTCGGCCCCGAGCGCCCTGAGGAGCGCGCTGTACGTCATCACGACGCTGCCGCTCTCCGTGCTCGCTTTGGCTCCCGCTTCCCGTCGTTGCGTCTGCCGCGCGCGGCTCGTCGTTGACATCTAGCAAGTTGCACGCAGGCGACGAGCTGCGATCGGACGTTGCGACGCCGTTCGCAACAGCGCACCGCAGTGAATCGCACTCACTTTCGCACATGTGTCTGCGACCACCGGAAGTAAACAAGCAGAGCGCCATTGCTTGACGTATGCATGGGCGGAGCATCGGCCCGTCTTTTCTTTTTTTTTTCGGAGCGAGCCCCGCGTGTATGAGTTGAGGGTGGTATGTGGGGGAGAGGAGGAACATCATTTTTAATCGGCGATATCTTCGGTGTTGATGGAGTTCGCTTAACAATTTTTGCGGTGCGGCGACAAGTGATGGAATACCGATCTCTCGTGGGCTTTTGCTAAACTTGGCAAAGAGCTTTTCAGGGTCCCTTTAAGGGTATGACGTGATAGCGTTAATGGTTTAATTAATGCCCATAAATTCGGAACTGGTTATTCTCTACTTTCCATTCATAGATCCACTGGGAGTCTTCATATCACTCCTGGTGCAGTGGTGTAGATGTTAAGCGACGCTCTATTGGCCCGCGATGGCAGGTGCTGCCACCGGTGAGGCTTGTGACACCCAGGTTGCTCTTCCCGAGCAACCTCTGGCGACCAGTCATGAATTTAACTGTCACCTGCCACGGTTGTCAGCTTCCTCACAATCCGGTTGGCAGGTTGTGCTATGGCGCCACAAGATCACGTGACCCAGGTGGCCCACCTGCCACTTAGGCTGCTTAAAGTTCAAGCAGGCTTCAGACCAAAATCGCCGAAATCGCCAAGTGCGGCCTTAAAGGGACCCTGGAATGATTTCGAAGGGTATATTCTAGTGCCAAAGATCCGTAGAAGTGGTAGTTGAGGGTATTCGAGTCAAGTTTGAAAGCTCTGCGTGGTCTCTATAATTTAGAAATAATTTTTAAAATCGTTCCTCGCAATAGATCGGAAGCGATTAGGGTGACGCCACACCACCGCGTTCGCCACCCCGATGACGTCAGTAGGCAGTCTGGGCGAGCCTTCCACGCGGAGCTTTCAAATCTGACTCGAGTACTCGTAGAAACCACCTCTAAATACTTGATGCCCATCAAAATCATTTTAGGGCCTCTTTAGGTGCCAATGCACTAAAACTGTTAGCCCTTTTATTGCTTGTTGCTTTCCTTCTAGCCTTTAATGAATAGTGTGCAACTTCAAACGTCTGGTAAACATAAGGCTGGGGAAATAACTGTCCGGCCTCTCCAAGCGCACGCAGAGTGCCCTCTTTAGCGCAGGGAAAAGGCAGACGCAATCGGTAAATACTGTAAGAGCAAAAGGAGAGCATCAGAAACAGTTTCAGGTAGTCAAGTGATCAGAGACCCGTTCGCATGAAGAACGTCAGCTTAAAAAAAGTTTTGCCAGGCTGCATATGCAACTGATCGTTTCAACGTAACCATGGCTTCTTTTAGATGCGAAAGTTTTAATGCCACCAGCTGCGCCTACAGTGGAGCTTAATGAAATCGAAACTTAAGGAAATCAGTGCGGCCGGAGTCGTTAAAAACTTTCAATCAAATACAGTGGGCCATGTCATATACACTAAAAATTCCAAAAACCATAGAGAAACTTCTTTCAATTGCGTGTCTCGAAGTATCGGTATACAGTATCGACTATCTGTATCGGAAATGCAATTTTGAAGGGTATCAGGTATCGGCATCGAAGATACTTTTTTTCAAGTACCGTGCCCAGGCTGGTCGGTAGGCTTCTATGTTTACAAAGAAAACAGCGTTTTATGCATTTTCAAGTTTTCAAGACTGTTCTTGTTTTCAAGAGCAGTTGCACTGAAAATTAGGGCTCTACTTTCTTAAATATATTTCAGTAAGCAACTTCATAAAACTACGTCGATCAATATACATATTCAATTTAGCGTGCACGTGTCATGAGAGCAAGGTTTTGGGCGTTTCAATTAAAGGGCAAGTAAACACCCGAAGCACTCCGAAGGACTATACGAAAGGGTAGTGTTCTGACGTTGACAAAATGGTGTCCGTTGTTGGCTGTCGCGCAATGGTTTTAGAGGTACGTGTAGATTATAGCTTAAAACCTAAATCGCTGTGCGCTTCAGGGTGCGCAGGAATGCGTTTAAGATAGATGCGCTTTCCCGATTGGTTAAGAGTACTGTAGCATCCATACTGCTACATGAAAGCTGCGCCCAGTGCCGCTGCGTCCCTGATCGCTCCAGCGCCACACTGCGCCGTATACGCACTCTTGCCCCTCCCCCCTCCTGTGTTTCGTTTGTTTTTTCACTTTTCTTCGAGCCCCTACCGCCTCGGCGGCGGTGGTGGTGGTTTTAGTGACACATTTACGAGGTCTTGACAGGCGGGGTCTTTTTCTGGAACTTTGTTGGCGAAGGCTGCTGCCTGGCTCTTGGGACGAGGCCCTTCTGGTCCATACCGTCGGAGCTGGACAGAGCTGCCCCCTATCGCACCTGCGTTGGCTTTTCGATAATGGCTTTTCTGCATAAACTATTGAAATTTGGAATAGATTGGACGGCTCAATTCGTTTATTGCCAATTGAAGAGTTTGTTGTTCAGTTGCCTGATAATTTGACCTGTTGATCTGTTTTTAATGCTTCTGAATTATCCATGTCTATGCTACCCATGTTATTTGTTTTTACTAATGTATTTACCCACTCCTGCTATGTCTCTCCTCAGAGAAAGCAGTATTTGTAAATAATAATAATAATGTCGATCTATGCACCTGTTTTGCTGACAGGTCCACACCACGTGATATAAATCGGTCTTCTCCCCGCAGAACTTGCTTTTCCCGAGTCGAACGAATCCGGGTCTATGGCGTGTAGGATATATGGATTATTCAAGGTGTTTGTCTGAATTTTACGAAGTGAGATCTCTTTGCCTTTATCTAACGTTTTGTCCAGTGAGGCAGGGGGGGGGGGGTTATAGTCTGTGCGGAAATAAATTTCTTCTGCTTACTGCGGTGCACACGCTCTACCTCGACATCTGTGCCGCTGTCCGGTGTTCGTGGACGCGTGAGGGCGGCGACGGTCGACGCTCCCCGCAAATGCGAGAAAACCTGTCGGCTAGCGCTGTAACAGGAGCTTCCAGTCGTCGTGACGGCAACAAGTAGTCCATTTGTGGAATGTGGTATCTTCAGTTGGACCTCACACTGGAGATAGCCACGAATGACAAACGCGGCAGCTCCAGCGGGAATCCGATGTCGGTGAGAGGTCTCGAGGGGAAATTCGAGTGACAGTGCGTGCTCAGGCGCGGTGGTTCACACAAGAGGGCTGGATGCTCCATGAGGTGTTAGTGCCTCATATTTAGGACAGTCTGCACAGGTTTACGAGGAGGCCTCCATCGTGCCTAATCTTCGTTTCACCGAGGATACAGGGGCGACCATCGTGACTGAGCTGCCAATCTCTTGCGGAGTAAACTGTGTATATGTCTGATGAACACGGCATGACGGCCCGGCTTGCTCTCCTCTGCCTCTCACAAAGGTAGCGAGCGTCAAACACTCCGGGCGCTCAAAGCGCTCGGTGTCGATCACATCTACACTTCCTATACTCACCTCGTTTTGGCCCCTTTCGCACAGTAGCGCACTTCAGGTGTCCCCTACGTGAGAACTAGTTGCTGAGCTATAGCCTCCTAGTTCTGCCACCAAGAAGCCTCTCTGCAACTACTCAGATGCACCAAGAAGGTCTACGGCAGCTGAAGCACACCCCTTCTTCGCGGTCGTGCCGGAAACGGTTGTTCTTAGCCGGGCATAAGGCAATGTTTGTTGTAAGGTTGCGGACCACATCCTGCGTGCACCTGTGTAGTTCTTCCGGCATGGGTGGAATGGGGTGCATGTGCTCTTGGGGATGTTACTGACTTTGTTTGGGGGAGGGGGGGGGGGGTGTTGAAGGGCCTTGCGGCGTCACTGTTTTGCGATTGATTTGAAGGTTGAGGGGTCCAGCCGGCGGGTGTCTGTGCCCGGAATGGCGATATAAGCTCTTGGCGTGGATTTCGATGTGTATACATAGCTGCTCGCTGGTTAAAAGTAGGCCCTTGCTGTGGGCACACTGCTTGAGGGTGAAGAGGGGCTAAATCTTCACCTGTTCCCATCAGCGAGCTTGTTTAAATAGAGCATAAAAGTATATGAACTTGTTTCTAAATATACATTTTGCGTAAGACCACCTGCGTTATAAAAGTCGAGATCATCAACATGAGCCAGATACAGTGGTGTCATTTGTACAATGCATTTCTCCAACTTCCTTCACCCCCCCCCCCCCCCGAAAAAAATAGAGCAGGGGGGAAGGGGGGGTGTGGAGGGAAGCAATGCGGCTTTCCCTTACGAAATTTCCATCCACATTACCAGCCTGTAAGAAACCTTCGTTACCGTAATAGATTTGCAGGATTTCATGTTCGACCTTTCCCGTTTTCTTTTACAGATCAAACTTATTGTATACTGTGCCACCAGCTCTCTAAAATTTGGTTGTGTCATATGACTGCTTCCGTTACTTTTAACAACGCTGCCATACATCTCGGGCGAAGTTCGTTAATCAGCTTGATTGTTACTCTGTCTGTTTCGGTCGTTGTACATTTAATAATATCTGCAGCGGTCGTTTTCCAGTTACGGTGGTTAAAATCTAAGCTCCTTTCTGCTGCGCTATCCTCTGGTGCCTTTACATTCCGAGGGGTGACCGCACTGTCGCCCCTAATTAACTCAGCGATGAATCCTCTAATGCTTTTCAAGGCGTTGTCCCCTTCAAAAAATTTTGCTTGAGTATCTTAAATATGCTCTGCTTTCTATGATTGTTTTTTCGTGGAAAGTTTACGTACGTCGCTCCAGGTTTTTCTTCGCCCACTCTTAGTTGTTTCGTGAACTCCAGCCACACAGCGACCACTGACCTGTTTTATTTTGCCTTGACTGAGGATATGTACTTCCATATTTATTTATCGATATGATTCGTATTTCTGTCTAGTTCATCATGAGGAAGCTGCGCCTTGGAATCTTTCCGCTCTCTTGAATCCTTGCGTCGTTGCACTACGGCCTCCTTAATTTCCTTATTCCACCAGCTTCATGGCTTCCCTTTTGCTTTCGACTGTTGCTTTCGAAACTTTACTTGTTTTATTTTCGTTCGCATAAGCCACCCTAATGCAACCTAATCCTCCATTTGCAGGGGCCGCTTCTGTATTTTTTCGCCAATGCCTGTTTCTTGTGCTAATCGTTCGTAGTTAAAATTTATGTTTCCGTGCTGGGTTTGCGCCATTTATCTTTTACCATATGTCGCATCTGCATACTAATACATTTAGGGTCACTTCCTAAGCTGTGCGCCCGTTTATCGTCTATTTTCATTTTTTTACGATCTTAGTTAAAATTCCTTATGACATTAAGCAGTAATGGATGCTCGACTGCCTGTTTCGGAATTCCAACGTGATTTGGCCCTCAGATTTTGGTTTCGTATTCGCGATAACTAGCTTGTGCTGCGCACAGAATTTAGCAGTCTGCGTATCCATCGAGATCCTCGACGTGGCTCCCCATTCATATCTCACCCAATAAAACCACTTCGTCAAAAATCCAAACTATTTTATATCAGCATTAAGGCACTTTACTAATCTTTGTTTTCAAGCCGCCGCGGTGGCTCAGTGGTTATGGCGCTCGGCTGCTGACCCGAAAGACGCGGGTTGGATCCCGGCCGCGGCAGTCGAATTTTAATGCAGGCGAAATGAGAAGGGGTTTACGTGTTGGGGTCTTGAGCTGCAGGTGGTGTTTCTAGGTACAGGATCCGTTTGGTTCTTGCTGCCTCCTCGGCCCGCTCAACCAGCGCAAGCTGATCTTGCGGGTCGGAGCTGGACAGAAGCTCCTCCCACTGCTCGACTGACGCGTTTGTAATTTTGGGCTCTATCGGGCTCGCCCGACAGCCCCATGTGGAGTGGTAGAGGGTGGCTATCTCTCCGCGCCGCACGCATTCTGGAATGTATTGCGCGGGCCAAATCTTGCTGCATCTGGGCACGGAGGAGTGGAGGGAAACCTTAAAGTCGACGCGATAGTTCGAGGTTACACAAACCGAGTGAGCGACGACAAGGGGGAAACCAACATTGCTCCGAACAGCGACGGAGAGCTCACCATGTTTTGGAAGTTAGGACGCCGTAAATACCCGCTTCCCCACAAGACACTCACAAGACATCACAAGAGCCCCGCCGCGGTGGCTCAGTGGCTACGGCGCTCGGCTGCCGACCCGAAAGACGCGGGTTCGATCCCGGCCGCGGCGGCTGAATTTCTTGAAGGCGAAATTCTAGAGGCCCGTGTGCTGTGCGATGTCAGTGCACGTTAAAGAACCCCAGGTGGTCGAAATTTCCGGAGCCCTTCACTACGGCGTCTCTCATAGCCTCAGTCGCTTTGGGACGTTAAAAACAGACAAACAAACAAACAGACAGACAAACAAACAGACAAACAGACAAACAAACAAACAAACAGACAAACAAACAAACAGACAGACAAACAGACAAACAAACAGACAAACAAACAGACAAACAGACAAACAAACAGACAAACAGACAGACAAACAGACAAACAAACAAACAAACAAACAAACAGACAAACAAACAGACAAACAAACAGACAGACAAACAAACAGACAAACAAACAGACAAACAAACAAACAAACAAACAAACAAGACATCAGGCAACTACATGGCGACGGCTACAAACAAAATCATTCTGAAGTCGCTACAGATACAGTAAGATTTGGCTTGCACAAATTCTATAGGCCTGTGTACTGTGCGATGTCTGTTCACGTTAAAGAAGCCCAGGTGGTCGAACTTTCCTGAGCCCTTCACTACGGCGTCCCTCATAGCCTGAGTCGCTTTGGGACATTAAAACCCGCAAGCCAAACCAAACCAAACCAATCACTAATCTTTGTTTTCCTGCTTGTGATTGTTACCCGTCCACAAACAGGCTACCACAAGCAACCTCAAAAAATGTTATTTACATGTTCATTTTATTTTCTGCCAATTCGTCCTTGATGAATCAGCATTCCAACCTTTGCACCTTTATTCTGTGTTATTTTTCATTGCACTCTTCCAAAATATAACCTGCGTTAAATGGTGAGTGTTCTAGATGCCCGACATGTGTCAGACAGATCGCAGGCACCTATTTCCTCTTCCTTCAGTTGTACTATTTCTCCAGTTTAGCTTTCTTTCTACTCAGTTGCGTGTGTATGTAACCGACCCTGCTGTCAAATTTATTTTTTCCTTTTTCTTCCTGATTTCGCATTGTCCATTTAGTTGTTCTTGCCACACCTAATTACACTTACTTCTCCGCTGCCGCCCGGAGTTCTTCCCGTTGGCGGTCTGGCGCCACCTATCGGTACTGCGCGTAACCTTGCACCAGAGGCGCGCTTTACAGTTTTGCGCTGACCGCAGCGCTGCCTCTGCATACGCACAAAAGATTCCAGCACAAATAAGTGCGATGCGCAACTCGGTTTCATACCACCATGAAGAGCTGTTTAGTTTTTTCTGCTCCCCTAAGGTGCATCGTTTTTATTCAAATAAAGTTTACGCCAATTTATTTATGATCTGCGCCCACTACACTTTAAAGGGACTATCAGGATACCTCCATCCAAATTTTGTTCTTGCGATAAATCATTTCTGTTGGTCTTTCTGGTTATACTATGTTTATTCAGCAGCAAAAGAGGCATTTATTACAGAACAAAAACTATTGAAAAATTTTCCGCGACTCCATTCAAAGTCATGACGTCAACAAGGACAAAGGACACTGTGAACACAGTTTGGAAGTGAATAGTAATTTAGCCAAGCCTCAAGGATCCGCGAATAAAAATCTGTCTTGTTAAACTACAATTTCCTTGCGAAAAGGGCCGGTGACGGGGACACTTGTATTTAATTTTATACCCTTTTATAGCTAATAAAGACTTGGTGTACAGGGAAAGTAGCGTCTTTGCCATTAAAACGCTGTAATTTGTCGATACAGGTAGACTTAAATTTGTCCTCAACGGCTTTTAAAGCAAAACATGGCATGACGCTGCTTCAAGAGTGTTTACTTCCAACGAACTCGCCAAACTTTCCGTCCTTCCAAAAAAGAGAAAATGGCGCGGGGTGGGATAGTATGATAGTGGAAGACGAATACAAATCTCTTCTAGTTTGAACAGTTAACCTTTTCTCGTCCCATTTATCGTGGCCAACTTTATGAGAAAGCATGCATGGTGGCTAGGAAATAAACATGCCCCTTCCAAAGAAAAAGAAGTGCAGTTTCGCAAAATTTCTTTATCTTGCTTCGCCGCCAGCAAAATGATCTTCTTAAACCTGAGCAGGGCTGCCGACAACTGCTGAAGGACAGATTGTAAACGTGACCTTCAAAGTGAAAGACATGAATGGGGCGCATACGGTAGTCACCGCCCAACAACAAACTTAAGAAGTCTGAAAAAATATTAGCATTAGTTCCCGCCTCTTTCCGTCATTTCCATATACTTCCGGGGCTCTCGATGGTTCTTTGGTACTCTTTTTTTCAAGCCATTCTGTAATAACGAGACTTTCGCTTTTTTTGTTTACATAGATTCTGTCTTGCATCTTCTGAATAATTTTCGGTCATTTAAAATTTAACGCTATATGCGGAGATTTCACAGCATCTACACGCGCTTATCTCTGGACTGTCAGCGCTCAGATAGGACATGGGTTTGATGCTCAAGCTGTAGACAGTTTTTTACTTAGGAATTGGGAAAACAAAGGTACCAGCCAGACGATGGAAAAACCAAGATCTTGGAAAATTGTCTGAATTCGAAGACGCGTGGTGCAGGAACAGTGCAAAAACTGACTGCCTCATTCTGTATACGTCAAATATCAGACTACCACCTACTGCGGCTCGTCCAGTGAGGCACTGTGTTTGAGAATTTAAAGTTTAATTACAGTAAATCACTGCGCAAGAAAGCCGCATTAGGCAATCGCGTCCTTCTTACGGCATGTCATTACGTTCAACAACATATTATTTTTAACGTAGAGCATATCGTCACGGGGCCATACGCACTCATGCCTCAATCATCCGGCGTCTGCAAAGTTGTGCAGTTCGAGTGGCCAGCTTTTCCTCATTCGCAATATAAAGTGCGCCCTTATACCGAAGTTTAAATATCCTCCCACTATTGTGGCTTTTCCGATAAATCTAGCTTCACTCAACTTCAGTGCTCACAACAAAGACCTTGCAGTTACTACTCTTCCTTCCTCTTGACTCACATACAGCAAAATTAGATTTTCTGAGAATAGTAATTTTCTGCTCTCTGAAGTAAACACTAATTATGACAAGCAAACTCATCTGTTGTCGCAGATACAATTATGGAATTCCCCACCATTGTGCGTTAAAACAGCTGAGCCATCCGAGGTTTTCAATTACAATGGCAAAACATTTTTGTTTGAAAATTCACAACTACATTGTGTCCTACTTTGCTTTCTCCCTCTTTGAAAGAACATATTAGAATCGCTGAGACGGATGTTGTTACATGTTGTTCATGAGTTGTAACATTGCTCTGGCCTCTTTTATCTGGCAGTGTATTATTGTTATTATTATTATTATTATACATTGTATGTATGTATGTATGTATGTATGTATTTATGTATGTATGTATGTATGTATGTATGTATGTATGTATGTATGTATGTATGTATGTATGTATGTATGTATGTATGTATGTATGTATGTATGTATGTATGTATGTATGTATGTATTATTATTATTATTATTATTATTATTATTATTATTATTATTAATATTATTATTAGATCACTATTATTGTATTATAAATTTATACCCGACACGCGTTTTCATTTCTCTCAATAAAAACCTGAAATGGTGTACCGACTGAAGTGGGGCCTAATATCGGCTTAATTCTGTCGATAAAATTTCACGCAGTGGGGCCATAAGGGCACGGCAAGAGGTTTAGCAAGGCATCCATAATATAGTACCCACACATTTTCACAGAGTTATCACGGAAAATGGACAGACACTATATTCTCCCAACTTTGGTTTCGGCTGTAGCATGAAGAGTGTGCATTCATATGACATGTGTTTCGGGCAACAACGTTTATTGGGCACCAGGCGCGTATGCAAAATATACATACATTGTCGTTTGTTACCTGCCGGTGCTTTCTATCCCAGGACAGGACTCAACCTTTAGCGAGCTGTCAGGGGCGGCAGTGTTAGGCGACAAGCGCCGAAGCACAGTGAGACAGTCGGATCGGTCGTGGCGCCGACGCCTGGTCTAGCCCCTTCTGGGCGCCTCGCCGCACAGCTCTCGCCCGCCTTGGCACTGGTCCGCTGTCAGACGACTGGCCTCGCGAAGCTCCTTCAGCTCTGCCTGGGCGTAAGCCTGGGGACAGTCCGAGTACTGAGAGGCCCGCTTGAGGCACTCCGAGAGGACGTAGAATGCGCTGAAATATCGGGAGAGAAAGGCAAAGGCGCCAGCAAACTCTTTTAACAAACTTGCAATGGCTTTGTTTCTACGATCTATTCAGCTAGTTATAACGCACAGCGAACATGTGTGAAGGCTGCATAGTAGCTTGGCAAAATTAAACCGACTTACTCAATGGTGAACTACGCTTTCCTGTGAATAAGCTTTCATGCAACTAGGCGCTGAAGTTCGTCGGTTTTTCAGAAAGATTGCTTTCAGCGTTATGCACAGTGTGATGTATTACAGTTGGGATTTCAAGTCGTTATACGCAGTATTCAGAACAAAATGGTGATCCCAGAAACAATAATATGGTACCGCAGAGACCTCCCCCCACCTCCCCCATAAAAAAAAAAAAGAAAAGAACTTCTGACGCGCTGCTTTTTATGGTGGCATGTGTACTCTGTTGACAACGTATGAAATAAAAAAGCAACACACTGGCGAAGACACAAGATTGCTGCAGGCTACGAAACAGACTTCTTTTCTTAATGAGCTGCAGTTTTTCAATGCTCATCGCATTATTTTTTCCTGTCGAATCGCAGTCTTCCTTTCCTTCGCAACAGTCGCAATGTGGAAGATGCACGAGGACCGTTATCGAGACACTGCACTATGTCTTTTCTTTAATGTGTTTTATATGCTTCCCTCCAGAGCATAAAGACGCCGCATAGTCGCGCAACCACAACGCAACAACTGTCTTTCGAAGATTTCTTTTGTTTCGAGCGGGCCCTAAATGGCCTGTTCATGAATCCGGGGAAGAGACACGGCGCGCGCATCCGGCATGCATGCACGTTCGGCCTGCGATGCCGTCGAGGAAGAAAGGGCGCTCCCCCACCAGCATGTGTCAGAAGCGCCCGCCTGTTGCAAATTGCTCGTGTGCTTGGTCTTGCAGCGGCCCGCATCTCGGTGGTAGCCCATGTGGTCGCAGCCGTCGACGGTCGTGCACACTGCGAATCAGGGACAGCGCCATCCACTTAGTGTTCAGTAATGGGCGTTTATCATTCGGAATGGCCAGATCGTGCCCATTCGACAAAATGGAAGGGCAAGGAAATGTAGCCGAAAAGAAAAGTAAACGCCAGAAGAAAAGCGCACGTAGAGCTGGACACGGGCAGAGTTAAAAGAAATTTAGCCGCTAAAATATCCGTGTCTGGTTCAGCGAAGAGCCCTATTTTCGACCTGGGGAACTTCTTTAGCGTGCGCTGAGGTCACATCTCACCGCGCACGATCTTTTTTGCATATTCGAAATGGTGCCTCTGCGTCCGTGATTCGAGCCTGCGACCTCAGCAGCCGAACGCCGTAGTCGTCGAGCAACCGCGCCAGGTGAAGCTCAGGTGAAGAAAGCAGGGCAAGTTGGTAAAGGTTCATAACAGCGCGTTGGACGAACTTGAATGGAAGAAGCGCTTGTCTCGTCCTACTCTTCCCTTCAAGTCGCTGTTCGTCCACCGCTCTGTTATCCATTGATTCTAGTTTCTACAGGTGCTGCGTGCATCCAATTGTAAGACGTCGCTCGTCTTGTTCACATTCAGAAACCAAAAGCGCAGCGCGAAAAAGGAGACAGAGCGCACAACAAAAGTCAATGATAAAGTAGCTTTATACATTGATGGCGGTGAAGATAGGAACATGACGTTCCTCACAGAATTACGGCATCGGAAAATAAGGGCCACTCTCTATTTTAATTTTTCACCCACAAATACATGTATGTTATGCAAGGCATCAGATTATTCGTAAGCGTGGTCGTTACTTCAACAGTTGCGACAAATCAGTGCATTACCTAAAAGCAACGTTGGATCGAATTACCGTGTGATGAATTTGCAAAAAAATTTCACTTACAGACAACTAAGATGACTGTTCCAATGATAAATCTTGCTTGCATGATGCTGCTTAGTATTTTAGCTGTCGCTGAATTCGGATGACTCTGAAAGAGAAAGATAGATTATGGAGACTCCTGGCCTCCTTATATCATACCTGGATACTCGAAACGAGTCGACCATTATAAAACGTCACGTAACGTCTTTAAATGTCGTCAAATCGAAGACGCTCGATGTTTATATAATAAACCGGACAGGACCACGAAAACCGCCAGGTTCAGCATTGCCTATTTCAGCAGGAAGTCCCCATATACAACCCACTTTGCTCGTTTATACACAAGGACATCTAGACTCCTTGCGCTCTTTTGTTTAGAGCTGAAAATAGGAAGCTTTAAAATACTCATCAAAATGTTCATCGAAGGAATGTTTAACATGTCAGTGTGGTCATGCAGGAGGGCAAATAAAACATGGACATGATCTTAAAACGCGAAGGCAAAAAAAAAGGAACGCGCTTGCGTATACCCTCTTCATGCTTATTTTCCTCACGATAATATGCATTTAAAAGGGTCATAGTTGAATTTGTTTTTCTTTGCAAAGGAAGCGCTGCATGGAGTGAGCAAACAAAACCCTCTAAACAATAGAGTCCACATCCTTCCACTACACAGCGCCATACGGAAACGCAGCAGCGCGTCTCGCACTGAATGATACGGCTTGCCAAATTTCCTTCGCTCGTGTACACCACATCAGCTCACGAGTGTCACAAACAGCAACGCTCAGAGAAAGAATGTGGCAAACCTATTACATTATTCAAAAAAACATGCCGCATAATGGCAACGCTAAAAACTGCATAGCGCTGATAAATGGGAAAGGCTAGTTCACACCGCTAAAGGCCAAGGTTAGAAGCGAAAGCAGCTCATTTTTCACCCTTGCTGGAAGCGAAAGATTTCTGAAGTTTGGCACTTCATTGCTGGGGCCTCGAATAAACGCTTGCTTATACAACCCGTAACATACACGAAGCAAAAAAGCGGCGCTCTAGACGATAAATAAAAACTCTGAGCTCCATCTTCCATCTTTCAAAGCTACCGAGTCGCGCAAGTGGTTGGCGGCACATGACATCCAGGCGCGCGCTGTCGCGCCAAGGCCTCTGCAACCCGCCCGCCACACGAGCACCTCACCTTTCGAGCTGCGGAGAAACACTGCCTGCCGGAGAGGCATGCTGGCCCGTGCTTATGGACCCGAGAGCGGTTATCCTTGGCAAAGAATGACACAGAAATCAGGAAGTCGGTTCGTGACCGTTTACTGTCCCTCTTTCCGAAGAACCTGTTCGAAGGAAGACGCGCTCCGTGCGTTGGAGGAAGCGCCCACGCGGGTTAAACAAATGAACGTGTGTTCGGCGGCGCCTTGCGTAAGTGTATTATCGATGCGACTGCGATCACCTTTGCCTGGGACGTGGCCGGCGTACGTCCGTGCCTGAACAGGATGTGGTGTGCTGTCCAGGGGTGGACATTAGAGAACACTTTTTCTTCGCGATTTCTTTTTTCCTGTTTTCCACGTCCCTGCCATTCTTTCCTTCTTTCTACCCCTTCTTCTCTTTCTTTTTTTTGTCCTTCATTAAGAAATGACTGCCTGGGTACTATGAGCGGAATTTGCAGCAGTGTGGATGGCTTCCGACTTTCTTTTGCAATTCGGCCTCGATATTGAGCTTTTGTGCGAATTACGATATTTAGCGGAAGGTGGGATGGAGAACTTGGGCTTTTCAGTAAAAGTCAGAGTTATCAATAATGAAAGCACTGCCGCAGCCAAGAGAATATTCTAAGGAACTCGGAGATATACCTACAGGTCTGCAACTCAGCTGAGGCCCAGCGGTGTTCATTTTATGGCATATGATTTAGGTTATAAATTTATGGTCATGAATGGTACAGCTAGTGAGACAACCCATAGTGCATACATAGGTGTAACCAAGTACTCCTTGACGGCCTGCTGAGCGCGACCCGAAATAACATATATATATTTATTTACTCACATTGTTACTTTCCGCCCCATTTGGCTTTAATCATTTTTTCTCTCTTTTTCAAGTTCTGCGGAAAATACTATGTGAAATGTTCGATGCTTGCCAAGAAATCTGTATTAAGCCTAAAAACTCCTAGCTACCGGAACTTCCACACACCTCGTGTGTTTATACAAGTCTCCAGCACTGATGTAAAGGTGTTAATTACCCATAGATTATAGGAAGCAGAGTAGATTAAAAAAAAAAAAAACACCCTTTTGGGCTAGAGAACATTCAGCCTTGCAACAGAGACTGGCAGTAACTCGGAATGATTATCAAATATCTTGCTGGCAGTCGGTATGCGCCCAACCTATAGATAGCTGACGTGACGGCACATGTTGCTTGTACAAGATGAGATTTTCATGTTATAAAAAGCTGCGGCTTTAAATAAAGAACATATGAGCCGTAAAATTCCGTACGACTTTCAGCAGAATCGCCGCAGGCCTTGACTAATGGGAGGAGGAACTAATAAATCTACAATGACCCAGCAGCGTTCGATTTCATTTTGTAACGCGTATGCAGCTTACTTCGTTATACGGCGATGCGGATCCGGGTTTCAGTTTTACATCCATCTCCGTATGAATATCGGTAGTAACACACGCACGCACGCACGCACGCACGCGCGCACACACACACACACGCACGCGCACACACACACACACACACACACACACACACACACACACACACACACACACACACACACACACACACACACACACACACACACACACACACACACACACGCACGCACACACAATTGTGGTCGCAGCTAGTGCACCGCTAGCAGGAGTACCCGCCAATACTGACACATTTTGAAAGCACAGCGCGAAGAAAACCACAGAGCGAACATTCCAGAGCCGCCGTGTTGGCGTGTTTGACTTTCAACTATACTATATTCACGCGACGCAAAACGCCTCGGAGAGAAAGCAGAGCGCGTCCCAAGGGCAGGTGGCCTGGATCTAATAGATCACGGCCGCGTGCCAGGCGCGAGTCGTGCCTTCACATCCGTGCGCCGTGCCGTTTCGAAAGGCTCCAAAAGCAGCGCCCCGTCCGTGGCACGGTGCCCGCTCGGGAGCGTCGCCGACGGCCTGACGCGCGCCACCAACACAGCCATGAGCGTCGCCGCGGCCGCCGGCACTCGAAGCGCCGGGCACCTTCGCGTGGAAGGGGATGCCTCGCAGGTTAGTCACCGGCGCTTCGCTTACCTTCATGCGGATTCGCTGGCCAACATCGTTCCCATACAGGTTGCGTCGGTGGCAGGGTACAAAAGAAATGAGCTGTCATTACCACGCTCCGTGCTCATATAGCCGCTGGTTAACCTCGAATCAAAGAAGGGGCTGTATGGAGACGCGAGCGTCGGTTCAAGAGGCAGCGGTGGCGCACTTGGCAGCACTTTGCATGACGCTTTCGGCTTTCCGTAGTAATTAGAGAAAACTGGGTGCAACTAGTAGACACTGTGCACTGTGATTTTTATTGGTATATCATCGCATTAAAAAAAAAAAAACAAACGACGGAAGGTTTAGCGAGTCGAGAAATGAAGTTTCAGGTCAAATGAGGCAAAATTTTACTCGAGCTGTACATGTATGATTTCACAGCACTTCGGACCTCAACATGCACAGCGAAGTGCCACCTCTAAAGGAATGAGTGGAGCTGATGCAGACCTTTGAATTTAAGACAAAGTTGACTGTCTCTAACTGGTCGGATGTTGTATCGCGATTTCATGGCCCGTTGATTAATTCCCAGCGCGCGGAGTATATATTACACAACACTAAAGACATCAGTGCATTTTGCAGCCGTGTGGGAAACATTCTTTTGGTGCCGTCTTCCTCCGAGCGAAGACGGCACACGTAAACTGAACATGTACTGGGACAACTTTGTACAACTTAAAAGACTTTCTTTTTCTCTCTCTCTGTCAGCCTATATGCATGCAAGAAGCCAGCAGAAGGTGCCACTTTTTTCTCCTTCCTGTGTCCCTTGTGCGTCCTCAAAATATCCTCCGCTCTTCCTGCACCTAACGACTTGATGTGAACCGTGAAAGGACGCGAGCAAGGGAGGACATTGTGCAGCCTTCCTTGGCGTGCGTCTCCTCGTGGTGCAAGGTCGGGTCCAATTCAAACGCGAAAATGCCTACGCCTTAACCTGAGATGTGCAGAAAGAAATTCGGTGCAACCGGCTGATAAATAAAAGCTTCGCAGGACCTTTTGGTATAGAAACATGCATTACGCTAGCTATTTCCACTGGCGAAACGTAGAAAGGCAAATTATCGTGGTTTGTTCTTAGGCAGTGTCCGCGTTTCATTCTGACCTAATGCTACGTCGTTCAGTAGATGTTCAATAACTTCATTAAGGAAGCATTGAAAATCGAACGTGAACTTTGAACGAGACATGCTGCATTCAGCCGCCTATTTCACTGTAACGGGCAACGCGAATGTTTCCCTACCTGTCACAGCATGAACCTTTACGACGTCACCGCTTTGCGGCTTATAAATACTGACGTGATCCTTGACGAAAGGTGTACGAAAGCAGCCCTCTCTCATTTTCGTATTTGGGAGCATATTAATTGTTTCTTCACGCTACTCCTAAAGGGCACCGTGACAGAATATTACTTGGGGACGTGATGCGAAGGGGCTATGCAGTAAATGTACAGACAAATGCATGACAGAAGCAGGATGATTGAAGTTTGATTCTGTTTTTTGTTGTTCATGCTGATCATTCTGATTTATTGATACCGGGGGCTATTTATATCAATGCTCGCACTTTGGCCTCATTAAAATCGACGCACCACTACACAACAAAAGAACTGGAGCATGCACTTCCTGTAAATGAGTGTGCCCGCCTACAGGTGGCCGGACCACGTAAATAACTCTCGGTGTGACTGGCATGCCGTCCTGCAGAGCACTTTCCCCTCCGAGAAGACGGCTAGGAATGAACGGCTGTCGCCGCTGTACCGCTGCGCCCAGCCGGGCTGCTCGGGAAGCTGGCACTGGGATGGCCCCGCCACCGAGCCCGTACGTTGCTCGCAGTGCTCGGCGCTCAACTGCCTCGCCTGCCGCGCCATCCACGACGGCCTCTCGTGCGAGCAACACATTGCGCGCCTCGTCAGGGCCATGGACAGCGGCGCCTTGGAGGTGAGGGGAGCGCATTCAGTTCTGTAGTTGTGTGCAGCGCGGCATGCAAGCTGCTGCACTTCGCACCCTTCATATCGCCGCCAAGGTTTACCGACTTCCTTTCCTTCTTTCCTTCTTCATTCCCTTGTGTGTCATCCTTCGCAGCGACGCTCCTACTTTATTTCTTCTTCCTTCCTGCTTTCTTTCATTTTCTCCTTCTCTTCTTTTATCCTCTCCCTTTCTTTTTACTTGCTTCCTGTCTGTTAGTGCTTTTGCTGTTTCTTAGCTTTTCACTCTTTCCTTGCTGCTTCCGTTTCTGATTCTTGATTTATGTTGGTCCTAATCACGGTGGTGCTAATTCTGTTCTTTCCTCCTTGCTCGCATCATCTGTTCTTTGTTTTTTTCCTTGCTGTATTTGCTCCGAGCTCTCGGCGCCTGTCGAAGGTGCTTAACTTGGCACACTTTCAGATTTATATTGTCTAAACAATAGCACAGTCCGAAAAAGTCTCAGTCGTTAGGCTCTCCCAATAGGGAGCTGCTTCGCGGCACGCATCAGCGGGCGGGCTTCCTCTGGCACGTGGCTTCCGCCGCGATGTAGAGTCTTTGTCAAAAGTTTAGAGCTCAGCGTATTTGCTTCTGGGCCACGAGGTGTAGTTCGTTATCCATCCCCAGCGTCCCAAATCTTTTGGAGGTAAGAGTAACTGTGGTCCACCTGCCTCCGAAGGTGAGGGCTTCCACAATGCCATGACAGCCTCAAGGCTTGGAAGCTAACACCTTGGGCTGTAAACTTTTGGCAAGGGCTGTATGTATGTTCAAAGTAACCTGTAGCTGGACACCTGGCAGACTGAAATGGGCCACCTCATGCTTCTCTGAGGAGGTACGAGGGTGATCTATAGGCACATGCGATGCATTCTTGCTACTATTTTAATTTTTGTTGCCCGCGGTGATGTATGTCTTGTAGTTTCGTTTTGCCCTGTATATATATAATTGTGTTTAATTTTTGCCTGGTATCACGTGTTGTTTTTAATTTATTCTTCCTATTTGCTTAATCTATTGTTTTTGCCCCCCTTACTCAATGCCCTTCTGGGCCCTGTAAGGTATTTTGAATAAATAAATAAATAGACAGTATTTTGTGATAACTCTTCCCTGTTCATTCTTCTGCTCTATTATTGGTAGCCGCTGTGTCTGACGTCATGACCGATAGCTGGCAAGAAATTACATTCGTAGTCTTTGTCACTAAAGGTGGACGGAGGAAACTAACAGGCGCTGGCGACAACTCAGGGCAGATTTTATTTTCAGCAGAGTTACGGTTGGAAGAAAGAGGATCACTGATGATGATAATGCAGAGAGTAGATAAAACGAAACTAAGAGCGATACATCATCAACGTCAAATGAAGCGAAACTAGGAGCGATACAACATCACATCCTGCCGGCGGAAAAACGAAAACAAAAACCAGAGGACGGTTACGAGCATGTAACGTGAATGTTTGAGCGTTAGCTGCGTGACAGTGAAGAATTTTTCACATGCGTGTTCTGTTTTGACGGTTCTATTTTTGAAGCCGGGCTGAGGGATAGTTGTACCCTACTTGACCACAGGTGGGTTTCGAACCAACCACCTCCGCAGCCGAGGCGTAGGCCCAAGCCACTAGGCCACCCATCGCCTCCCACCTTCTCCCTCCTCGCCGCTAAAACTGGAGAAGGGAATTTCTCTCTTCATAAAAGTGGAGAGGAAGTATCTCGCTCTCTCTCTCCACTCTCTACCTGCCAACCAAGGTAGGTGGCAGGTGGCGCTGCCGACTACGGCGTGAAACTGAGAAACAAGATAATAAGAGCAGTCTTTGTAAAACACACAGCCGACACGGTCCGGTTAGTTTCTTTTTTTTTTTATTAGTCCCACCATAGTATTAGTACTGCAGTCGATCGGGTGGGCGACATTATTTTCCCCTTGGGCGCTATGTTTTCCCTGTGTCGTCGCTTTGAGGAGGGGTTGAGCTGCCTGCTTCAACTGTGGCCTGTATGTCGTCCTTTAGGCTGGTTCTGATTCAGAGCGATCTCCAGGAGGAGTTAGACTGCAGCACGAGCTAGGTAAGGGCGAGAAGTTGAAACATCTTAACAGGGCGGAGATTCAGAGCAGACTATTTCTTTTTTTCACACAAAAACAACAACAACAACAAAAAAACGAACGTGACAAGAGAGCGCAGAAGTAGAGCAGAGCCCAGAGCTGTTAGAGGTTTAGTGATGCTGCATCTCACGAGCTGAGTTCTTGAACATACACTGAAAATGGTGTATTGAAGAAAAAACGTCGAAAATACGAAGAGAAACGTTTACTTTCTTTCGATCACCGTCTTGAAAGCTAGCCGGCCAACCCTGCTACCACTTTACGAAATTCTCGCCAAAGAGGGCGCTGACTGCTCGCTCCCGAAGCGCTGTACGGCCGAAGTTTTGGTACCTATAATGAGTGCGAGCACTGTCAAACAACTGGGTACCCGCCAGAGGGAGAAAGAAAGGAAAATGAATCACATATCAGCGTGCTTGCCGGTTCCTTGTTTTCAAAGGTGGACGACTGGTAAGAGGAGTCCCTAATACGCGCAATGTATACGGCATAAGAGTCGTGTGGGAATTTCGCGTATATAGGGTTTACCATGTGTGCGTTTGACAAGCAATGCGAATAAAATAATAAAAAAGATGCACGACTGCTACACGGGCTATTCTCCCTGCGTCTATCTGTATGCACTGCCTTGAACGTGTTGCCTAATTCGCTAATGGACGAAGCGGCCCCAGTCCCGGCATGTAAGTAAAGACCATGTAAGTAAATGGCACATACAGTAAGTAAAGAGCGCCAAACTTCTTCAGACAGCGCCAGCGGCCCAGTTCGAAGATGGAAGCGGCATCCGACAGCAGAAACTGAGGTTTGCTTCTCTGCGAAGAGCTTTTTTTCAAAATTCTTCGCGCTGGATTATGCGGTTTTCTATTCCTGTTCTTCTCTCCTTTGGGGCAAGCACCAGGGCAGATGTCCTAAAGACAGAGCGCGATTCTATTGATGATGACATCATTGCGTCAGGAAGATTCCTTTTTTTGTTATAATTTTCTGAATTATTTACCTTTAACTAAAAATTTCACCAATGGCTGTCTCACTTAAGCACGTCATTGTGTCGCCCCTTTTTGAATTTTCAACGCACCTGGGCCAATACCCCATGCGGGTATGGTTTTAGTTTGGTTCATGGGGTTTAACGTCCCACAGCAACTCAGGCTGTGAGGGACGCCGTAGTGCAGGGTTCCGATAATTTCGACCACCTGGGGTTCTTTAACGTGCACTGACATCGCAATGTATACGGGCATCTATCATTTCGCGTCCATCGAAATGCGGCCGCCGCGGCCGGGATCGATTCCGCGTCTCTCGGGTCAGCGGTCGAGCGCCATAACGTTATCACAGAGCCACCGCGGCGGCTGTCCCTCTGTGGGCATGTGCCACTCCATCAGAGGCCAACAACTACAGCAGCAGCAAACTAATGTGCGATGCTAAGCTCGTGTGTGCGCAGTTTGCGCTTGTATGCGGCTCCGATTGCGCACAAGCCTCGCTTTCGAAACCAGGGAGTTCCGGTCAGATATCCCTCTTCGGCAGGGCCCACATGTATGTTTTATATGTCGTGTAGGAAATTCGCGTAGCCTGGTTTTTTAATATCTGGTACTTCGCGTGCTCTAGTCGATGTACTAGTGCACACGTGAAAGAAACCTGCACGCGCCAGTTAAAAAAAAAATAAATCGAAGCAAGCAGTCGACGTGTCGGTATCAGCGTTGGACTCTTCCTGCGTGCAGTGTTTCCTTTTCTTTCTCGCCCCATTCCTTGAACCCCCTCCTCATGTCCATCTATTTTCTCCTCAACAGGACTCCAAAGAGAAGAAGAAGCGGCTTCAAGAGCAGCTGGATCTGTACACCAAAGACATTGTCGCAAATTCAGCGCCATTTACGTGCCCTGTCTGCAAGTCTGACGTCGCAAAAGGGGATGGTGTTTGCTTAAAGAGTTGCCATCATACTGTGTGCAGGTCAGTGTTACTCGCTCTGTCTTCCTGTCTTCTTGCTCCTTCGTGAGGGAACAAAGTAATAAGAATAAAAAGTGGGGACGTCGGAGCGGGATCGCCTTCCGAGGCGCAAGCGACCCTCTCGTGAGCTGTTCTAAGCTCCGCCTTGAAAGTATCTTGAGAAGGAAGCGTGAACTAGGATGACCACGAAAGGACACAAGCGCTTTTGTCGTCGTCCTTCTTTTGTGATAGCCGTGGCTCGCGCTTCCTTTTCAAAGTGATTAATGTACAACTCGCCCAACTCGCCATCTTGTTGAACTGAAAGTGCCACAGCTTGGGAGCAAGGTGCATGCGTTGACTGCACGAAGCACTGAGCTTGGGTGTAAGTGACTAAGCGTACCAGTTCTCACATTTATTTCCCGTAATTTGTACCAGACACTCTCAGGCAGAGTTCGTCGACTGTGGGCCAATATCGTGGTGGCAGGCGTCGATCATTTCACAGCCCCAAGGACCACTACTGTGAGCAACGTTATGCGAAGGTTCATGACGCGTTTGGAAGCCGGCTTGGATTCACCAAGTCCACGCTGTAACGGCGATATACCCATAACCGTGCCTGTGAGCCTGCAAGCTCCAGCAGGGCGGCCCAAGTGTTTAGGGGTGCCCCTCAAGGCGTTCTTTACAATTTATTCCTTGAATGGGCTGATGGAATTAAAAGTAGGAAAGAATAAACCGACTAACGTTTACGCCATGCTGCGTAATGCGAGATCCCAGAGATTGCTATCACGCTGTGCCCTCTTGCGTCGCGCCGTTGTTGTGACTATTGGGGGTTTACGAACACTTCCTTCTCCTTCCCTTATTCTAGGCGAGCACTGCTCAACATCCGACGACAGGAGGGAGGATATTTAGGTGGAGTTGTGAAGTTGTGAATATAGCGTGCAGGCTTACAAAGTCGAAGACAACCCAGTTGTACCCAAGTAGTCCACGATGAGTAGAAGGGCTGGGAGTTGGATAAGGCGGAGGAACAGGAGGTGCTGTCCTGTGCCCGTAGGTAGGTCCAGTTTATGGTAGCCTCGGACGTGGGCTCTCCAGTGGGGGTCGTGCGCTGAACAGTGGCAGAAAAGGCGATCCATTGTCTTGTCCTCGCCGCAGGCAGGATAGGCTGGCAGCTGGGCTCTCCCATGGTGGTAGCGCCTGACCGCTTCCTAAGAACAGCCGATTTGTAGGCGTAAATGGAGAAAGCGTTCCCTTCGGGCGAGCTTATAAGGTAGCCGTTTTAAGCGGGCGCCAGATGCAATCCGGTGGTCCGGATGCTAGTTGATAGTTTTCTTGATGACAGCCCAGGAATAGCCGAAGGTCATCACTGCTGTTGAGACGGAACGTTAAGGACATGAGCTGCAATGGTAAGACCTTTGACTTCCTCGTTGCTGTGGCCGCATTGATGAGCTGCATTGGTAAGCTCTTCGACTTCCTCATTGCCGTGACCGCCGATGTAGGATGATAACCAGTGGTTGGAGAGCCTGTTACCACTGCCTTCCAGGGAATGGAGCTCGCCTCGGAGGGCGGCCACTGTGACGGTGGTATTCTGTCGTCTGACATTTTGGAGTGAGGCCCACGAGTCACATAAAATGGCGCCTTCTGTCTCAGTGAAATGTCGGTAAGGATGTCTGCCGTAAGTTGTAGTGAACATGCGCAGCTTAGCCGGGAGGGCAGTACCGTCAGTGTCGTGTTGCAGCCTGTCAGTGTGGAGGACGCCCGTTCAGAGCAGAAGGGAAGTGCTTCCGCCTCGGCCAAGGTGGCAGAGATCTTGGATGACTTCGAAACCCCCAGGCATCCTGGGGTGATGGAAGGGTACTGAGTCTCCAGCCTTTTCATCCACGAGGAGCGAAGGGAGACCACAGGCAAAGCATACAGCTTCAGGTTGTGCGCGGCGACATTTTAGAGCTTGAGGGCCCCCGCAAGGGTGCAACGTACCTTTCTCGCCCGCAAGTATCTGGAGAACTACCGCGACGCCTTGCCCTTTCCCACTGCGATGTGTTGTAGTTGCGAACCAGCACCCTTCGAGCTGCACATCTACATTGAAGCTCTCGAGAATATAGAGTAGTGGGGTTTGTAAAGAGAAACAAAGAAGAGATCGGCACATGCGACGATAGCCTGACGGCGATTGTCGATAACATGGTTATCAGTAGAACTACTACTTCCTAGTCGCCACTGGCTTCGTTCCTATACGAGTGGACTTCCGCATTTGAGCCATAGAGATTGTGGCGTCTGTTGGAATTCCGGACGCTGGTGCGGATTCGTCAGACGAATCCTTTAATGGTACAGACGCCGTGGTGTCCGTTGTCGCAACATAACGCTTACGTAATTGGTCAGCATAACGACAGCTCCATCTGTAGCCCGTCTCGACACCCACGAGTCATGCTCCTGTTGTAGACTAGAGCTTTTATGGAGTCCATTTGACACCCGCACCTTAATTGCGAAAGCCCAGCTGGTGTCGTCTGTGGATTGTACACTTTGTGGTGTTCGAGAGAGAGGAAAAGGAATTTAAATGAGAGGAAAGGAGGAGAGGTCGGCCGGTGGTAGCATGGCCCTGGCCGGCTACTCCACATTGAGGAAAAAGAAGGGGAGGAAAGGGAAAGTGTGAATGAAGGTTGATGATGGCATAACACAATGAGTTTCATGGGTGATGTCCACACACACACACATTGGCTGGCACTCAAATCGCGGTGAGTAGACGCATATGAAATTCATGTCTTGAACACACACACCGACACATGTCATAAACACATACTGGAGTAGGGGCTCCATAAAAACAGAAATGTGCACGAATATCCAGGCCTGTTTCCCATAAAAACTTGAGCACGGACTTCGTCACACACCACCAATCAGCACGTTTCGCCCTGGCGCCTAGAAGAGTTCGTTTACTCCATAGACAATAAGTCAGGCGTCGCAAGTAGCCGCCATATACCCTGAAAGGTTCTTCTAAATGTAGGGCCGGTTTCGTGATCGATGTTATGCAGTCATTTATGACATCCGTTAAAAGTCCTGCCATTCTAGACTTGACAAGCACATACAGTGACGGGGATTTCCCACTTTGCCGCAAGCCGGCAAGTTCGGGCGGGTTAGATGAACGTGTTTATGGGAGTTCCCCAAAGCGTCAGTTAATTTATTACCTTGATTGGGCTTATCGACGCAGCATGGATCGGCGATGTTCAATGAAAAAAGTGGTTTGGTTTTGGTTTATGGGGTTTAACGTCCCAAAGCGACTAAGGCTATGAGAGACGCCGTAGTGGAGGGCTCCGGAAATTTCGACCACCTGGGGATCTTTAACGTGCACTGACATCGCACAATACACGGGCCTCTAGAATTTCTCCTCCAAAGAAATTCCAGCCGCCGAGGCCGGGATCGAACCCGCGTCTTTTGGGTCAGCAGCCGAGCACCATAGCCACTGAGCCACCGCGGCGGCAATGAAAAAAGTGGCGAGACGCAAAGAATTGGATCGTCTGTTCAATAGCTTCTACTATGCGAGACTTGTCGATTTAACAGGCACTGCTATATCGAAATGTACAGAGTCAGGGTTTTATAGTGAAGCGGCCGTCAATGCAGCAATTCGCTAATTATACTGTAGTCAGATTTAGACAAGGATACAAATAATTAGGCCTCATACTGAATATCTGCATTAATATTAGGCCTATCGATGTAACATGCATTGCTATAATTGAAACGGACTTTTTATGCGAAAGCACTGCTTCACTAGCAATTCTGGAAAAGACGATGTCTGTGTCAAGCCATTTTTCAAAATTTGCCACGACTGGGCTTCGAACCCGCGGCGTTGCGAACAGATCAGCTTCGCTGGCCACTGCACGAGAGCACTATGCTATCGCCGCAGCCGATCGCGCCTCGTGTAAAACTGTAGCACACTCTCGCGCTCTGCATCGCCTTTCCCCTCTTCATCAACTCCCATCTGTGCGCAGAAGTCACGAAAGGAAAGGCAACGCGCATAACTGGCTCCCTGGGTCAGTGGATACCTCAGTCGTGCTTTGAGCTACGCGGCGGTAGTGGCAGAAAGATGTGCGCTGCTTGTGTTTGCGTTGACAACGTTTTAGCAGCAACACGGAACTGGAGCAATAGGCCGCCGGCATTCATTGGGTTCACTGACGTTGGCGTTGACAACGTTGTAGTCTTCGTTGAGGAAAGGAAAGGCGCATAACTGACTCCCTGGGCCAGTGGACTCCTCAATCGCGCTTTCATGTGTGTGGCGTTAGTGCCCACCTGCCAAAGCCTGCTTGCGCGCAATATTCCGTGCTTAGCAATGCTAAATCGCCAGCAATTTTTTCTGTCGAATTCTGAAGGCGTGCTGGGCACCGGTGAGCTGAAAACTCGAATCACCACGTTTCTCTCGGCGTTGCGTTAATCGCATCCTCGATGTGCTTGAAGAAGGGTTAATTCGTTCCCTAGCCTTGATTGTCACCTCCTCATCACCGTCTAGATCCACGCCCACTGACGGAAATAAATGTTCTGGGCCGCTGACGACGGCGATACTTAGCGGTGAAGGCCTCCCGGGTTCTGCTCCGCATCTTGAGAACTTGGCTGCACGTTAGGCTGTGATTTTAAGGCTAAAGTCTTTCTTGGCTCATGAGTGGCGTGGACGGAAGTTGCAGACAGAGGCTGTTCGCAAAAGTGTCCGCACGAACTGTCACTCATACGGTTGTATGGTAATTAAAATAAAGCGTAAAAGTTGATTAAGCTAGTGTTGATAAGGAACATATATGTAATAATAGTAGTGATAGTAAATACGTAGTAAAAGTAGTGATGGTGATAATGATAGCTGCTGATAGCGACAGTGCTAGACAGATAGTGTTAGTGATAGGGATAATGATAGCCGCCGATAGGGAAGTGCTTGAGATAGATACAGTGATGGTAGTGATAGCGATAACGATAGCTACTGGTAATGAGAGTGCTAGAGATAAATATTAACAGTGACGATGATAGTGATAGTGACAGTTTTTGATAGTGGTGATGATGATAGCGGTAGTGATAATCGGTGATATCGATGCTGATTGTAGTGATGATGATAGCGGTATGAAAAATTGTGTGGGTTTGTGTCCTGTGAAGGTTACGGGTTCCAGACACTCAAAGGTCGTGGGTTCGACTCCTGTGAAGGTTGTGGGTACGAGTCCCATGAAGGTCGTGGGTTCATGTCCGGTGAAGGTCGTGGGCTCGAGTCCCGCAAAGGTCATGGGTTCGAGTTCCTTGAAGACCGTAGGTTCGAGCCCCGGGAAGGTCGTCGGTTCCAATCCCGCAAAGGTCGTTCGGACGTCACGATAGCCATGAACGTCGACATAGTTTGCCCGTCTCGGAAACGGACGCCACAATAGCCATAGACATCGATATAGTTAAGCCTACTCCCCATAACAAAAAGCCGCCTAGTGCCACGTGCAGATCACTCCTCTCCCAGGCGCCGAGGAGGAAGAACGTGCGATGGGGCCTAAGCCAGTGCCCATGTTGCCGAGTATAGTAAGTGTGCTCGAGACGCTGTCATTCCTCAGCCCTCTAGCAGCACATAAAGTAAAAAAATAAAACATGAAAAAGGGAGGGAAAGAGAGAGAAAAGGGAAAGGCTTCCGTAGTTCAGCTCTTAAGCAGGCTTCAGTGCAATCTTATAATTTTCTACCGTACGCTTACCAACTTCGCATACTGATTTGATTTTCCTATTACTCCCTTTTCTCCTTCTTTATATCCCCTCATCCCTCTCCCCCCGTGCACGGTAGCAAACCAGTTTCTTCTTCCGGTTAACCTCGCTGCCTTTCTCCTCCCTACTCTTCCTCCGCATCACCGTGCTTTGCAGACGCTAGGGGAAGCTAAGCCAACGCTACCAAAGGCGCGTTTTTTTTTTTTTCAAATGTCAACGTGCACAGCCCTGAAGGTGTTTTGATTGTTCCGCCATTAGGGCGTCGCGATACATGTGCTCCGAGTGACCGCTAGCGTGCACCGAGGCATCCTCGCCACTGTGCTGCAGAAAATGGCTATTTTTGTAACTGCTTACGGCAGTCACAAACTAGTTACCACATAGTAAACGACGAAATACGTGCGCTGGCTTATCGCTTTCTTTGTTCTGGGTGGGCTCGGTGTAGCCCATTTAGCAGGCATGCGCTGCGTGTGCCTACGGCAGAGAGCGGACGCTCGTACCTCTACATATGAACAGGCAGGTCGCGTCGTGAGAGCATTACGCGAACTAAAAGCTGCTTCCTCCTCTCTCTATGTTTGGCGTTACGGCGCTATGCTCGCAACGGGAAATTCCATTGCAGGATACCTGTAACCGCTTGGGAGACGCTGAGCATAGTGATGTAAGCAACGCAATTTTGTGTATGGTCCTTGCCCCTTGCAAGGTACAAAGTAGGCGCAGCAAACTAAGAACGCGACCAGACGACAGAATCTGGCCGTTCACCGTGTTTAGTCGTGTCGTCAAGCCAAGAGAGATAGCTGCAGGAGGTGGAGTCGGGAGCTGAAAGAATAGACGCGCTTATGGTGAGCACACGTTGCTTAAATACCCGCAGGGGATTCTGAAGTGCAGGACACAGGAACAAGAGCAGGTATAGCAAACACATTTATGCAAATATACCACACCGTACAAAAGTACCTAAAGAAAATAGGAGATAAATGTTGTTGTCGCGGTAACACGTAATATTAAAAATTAAAGATGTAAACTGTCCCTAAATACAAAACATCATGCACGGGCAAAAGTTCTTCCCGTCAGATTGCCACTGCTCATTGAAAGATGATCAATGATGTGCGGGATGTGGCCCCAGGTGTGTTAGCGTATCCCAGGAGAAAACCAAGCAACCGTCGTAGAACGGCATAGTCCCGGTGACAACAGGCGCTGGAAGTCATGTTCATCGCAACGGTTCGCCTTCGAGCAGGTCAGGCCGGTTCGGTGCCGTGGCTGGGTCTCCTACACCCATGACTTCGGAGAACCCCGTTGCCTTCGCTATTAGAGAGAGCTGGAGACACACCTTTATTGTTGAAGGCCACGTCATCCTTGCTGCTGGCAGAACGGTTTCATGGGTAGGTTGGTTCCCGGAAGCAGGCATCTTGCTGCGACGACAAGGCATAGGCGTGAAGGCGGCAAGGACGCCAAAGCTCGCTACTTGCAGCTGACGCCACCGGAACATCGGCAACAGAACAAAGCTGAACGCTGTTGCCCTTGGTTCCAAAAGTAACATGACCGAAGGCGACTGTGGGAGGTGGGCGTTTCAGCGGGGCTTCTTTTTTCTCATCTTGCGCTTCGGTCATGGGTCTCGTGAAGCGATTCGCTTCTTCTGTTTCATTGATGATGATGATGATATCCTCAGGCTTAATGGCTCATACCCACGACGGGGGATTGGCCAGGGTGCATAACGGGTACAAACGCACACATTTAGAGGGAATGGAGTATGTTGATAATTATAGTACGTAGAGCTGGAATTGGCGTTTAGGTGTGAGCTCCTGTTGCATCGTCGTCTCCTTCTTCGTCGCCGCCCGTTGAAGCCATTAAAATTAAGAGCTGTTCTTATGTTAGCGGTGTTTGGAGGACTTGGCGATATAATTCATGATAAGTGAACGTGTAGACAGCATTCTGAGAGCTAGGAAGCGCTGTGAGAAAGTTTACATGTCTAGCTTTCATGTACTAGAGAGCGAGAAAAAAGAAAAGAGGGCCCCAGGCCATTGAACGCGGCGTTCGAAAGCGCGACCGCGTTTCGATGGAGGCGGAACGCAAAAAATTCAGAGTGGTGCTGATGGTGAAAACATTTATTTGCAAGGGACAGGAGGTATGTTTGGATCAGCCCGTAAGGGATCGATCCTTACAAGCACTAGGTAGAGGTCCCTAGTCTGGGACCCCAGTGGCGGTGGCCGCCGCCCGGGCGCGCCCGACTAAGGCTTGCTGGGCCTGTAAGTCGTGGCAGCCGAGCAGGGTCGCCTCCCAGTCCTCCCAAGTTGGGTTGGGGATGGGAGGGGGGGGGGGGGGGGGTGGAATGGCCGGGTTGGAGGGGCAGGCCCACGCCATGTGATAGGTGTCCGAAGACACCGCACTACAGTGCGGGCAGCTGCCGCTAAAGGAGGGCTCAAAATGTTTTAGTGCTGCCAGTTACAGCAATGTATTGATGAGAAGGCGGAGAAGGAAACGCTCATCCGCCTTCTTGAGGCTTTTACATGGGCGAGGGTAAAGGCGATGACTGTCTTGATATTAGATTGTAGTATCTTTGAAGGTATAGACCGGATTAAAATCGGGTTTCTGATCGGGTGGGCAGGAGAAAACAGTCCGGTGAGAGAGCGCGCAGGCGGCTGCGTCTGCTGCCTCGTTTCCTGACAACCCCTCATGAGCAGGGGCCCATATATAGTAAAGGTGCGCGGGGTCCGTATCCCGTATGCAATTTTGGTAGATTCGATAGGCTAGGAACAGAGTGCAGCATTGTTCGACGTTCCGACAGGCCCCTCGCGAGTCTGTGGTTATAACGTATTTTGAATCGGAATGTGAGGCCGCGAGAGCAATCGCGACCTCTTCTGCTTGTGTTGCATTGCGGGCTCTGTAGGTGAGGCCGTTAACTGTGTTGCTGTTGTGAGCTACCGCGACCATGTACCATCCCCCGTGATGAGGGCCGGAGGCGTCCACGTAGTATACACCTGTTTTGTTACCATAATGTCGGGCTATAGGGCTTCCACCCGTGCCAAGCGCCGATCATTATGGTCTTCGTGTGACATGTTGGCTGGAAGAGGTCGCACATGGAGGGCGCGTCTCCACAGTTCTGGGATGTGAAACCTGTCTTCTGTGGGAGCGGTGTCTTGGATATGGAGTCGAGCAAGAAGGCGGCGACCCGAATCCGTTTGCGACTAGCGCGTGTACTGGTTTGTATGTGCGCCTCCCGGAGCTCCCGGAGAGTATTCACCACCCCAAGGGCCATAAGCCGGCTGTTTGAAGCAGTGATGTAGAGGTAAAGGGCACGTTTAACAATTTTGCGAAGGATGACATCAAGGGCATCCTCCTTTTGTTTCCTTAGGTGGAGATAAGGAGTCGAATAGAGAACTCGACTGGTTACGAAGGCGGTTGCCAGCCGCAAGGCATCCTTACATCGTAACCCCCCGCGTTTGTTGGAAACCCGGCGGACCATGCGGCCCACCTGGGCTGGTATTCTGGCGGTGTCGCCTTTTGCAACAGGTCGCATTAGGGCGGGGCCTAAAAAAGGGCGACAGTTGCTCGAAGAAACAGAAAACGCCCCCGGCACTTTCGTCGGCGTTGCTTTCATTCACTCCGGAAAGCGACAAGTACCACTGCTGATTCACTAGCAGCAGTAGTTTCGTACCTTTGATTAGTAGTTGTTAATTATTGCAGAGATGTTTATTTTTTATTTAAAGTACGTTCTACAGTCATTGAGTATTTACAATGCAAGACGGCACTTATTTAAATTTATCATTTGTTTTGCGAGTGCGACTGTGGTTTAAGTCGTGATGATAATGGTGCCGGTCATGTCGGTGTCTGGAACATGTTGTCGACAAATCAAATTGCTTTATTCCTCAATAATGCGTGTATGAACGTTGTCATGTACGTTTTGTGTCTGCTTAGAGTGTGAGGTAACTATTTAGGGGCGCTAGCATGCCTTCGAGTGCTGTTTACAGCCGCATCCGTGGTTGAAACATGTGAACGACAACAGGGAGGTGTTTAATGCTCAGTTGTATGTTTGTAAAAGTCGTCAGATTGCTTTAAATCCTCTTTGGCTCGTGCGGAATTTTTTCGAACTGTCACCGACCGCAGCATGGCCCAAACACATATCGCGACTTCTGCTATCATAGTTTTGTTCTTGCCTGGATCATCTGTCTTTCCGTGTGCAAAGTTTACTATCTGTGATTGCGCAAGATCTATATTTGCCTGTTTGCACGTTGACGCATTATATACAGGGACTTTTGCTTAGATACGTAGATTTAATGGAGACCTACGTGTATTTAAATATCTTCTTGCGAGGTTTTGTGTATACATAGAGTACTTCGTTTCTAGTGACACATTTTTATCCTTTATAAAGTTGTAGCTTCGCATTTCTAATACTCTATTTTATCTTCTTACTTCTAATGTATATTTTGCAGAACTCCTCGTTTATGCATGTGCTCGCTGTTCCGACTAAAATTTCGGTGCAATTACTCGCAATACATGACCCGTGTCAGCTGCTGCTGCGCAGTATACTGGAATGAAGGTCAGCGTCATTGACATGTTTCCCTGGCTTTGCATATGTACAAAAATGTAAAGGTTCTTGAACGACAAAGATTCATTAAAGTATTTGTCCTCTACTTGCTCAATTCATGGCCTTTACGTTTTTCATATGCCGCCGCGGTGGCTCAGTGGCTATGGTGCTCGGCTGCTGACCCAAAAGACGCGGGTTCGATCCCGGCCGCGGTGGCTAGAATTTCTTTGGAGGAGAAATTCTAGAGGCCCGTGTACTGTGCGATGTCAGTGCACGTTAAAGAACCCCAGGTGGTCGAAATTTCCGGAGCCCTTCACTACGGCGTCTCTCATAGCCTTAGTCGCTTTGGGACGTTAAACCCCACAAAACTAAACTAAACGTTTTTCATATCAGCAGCATGCACTGCTTTGCTGCTTTCAGACTGATATAGTTCCAGACTTCATGTGATATTTTTTAGTTATTAAATAAGCAAAAACATGGAAGCATTGGTATCAGTTATGTCTGCCGCGATTTTTAAGACATACGAAGAGCTTCTTTTATTTAAAAAGTACATATTTCACTTGTCTAGACAGTGCGTAGGGTTATCTAATACACAATTGCATTGTCCATGGCAGTGCAGTTATTATTCTTGCGTTTGATCCCTCCACAAATTCTATGAGGCGGCCGCGCTGCAACATGAGCCCCCGCCCCCCCCGAACAAAATTTCTGGCTGCGCCACTGGTTCCTACATGACATTAACAAACTGCAGAAAGATGGACAATTGTTCCCGCCTTATAAAGTCACCTGACTTTCAGCAAAGGTAACGCACTTTCGCGACCCAACAAAATTGGCATCGGATTTCCCTGGATAGTATAACTATCCTTTGCACACAGCTATTTAGTTGAGTCAACTTTCCGGTCTCACGCGACTTGCAGTATCATGTATCACATCAAGTCGCTATTGAAAACTTATCGCTATCGCTAACTCTAAACGCTTTCGCTGCGTCATTACAAGTTATGATGTCAAAAGGAGCGACTTAAATTATGCCGGAACGTTATGGCAAATCTGCCGTGATTGGTATCAAACCAATAGGTTTTCCCTGTGTAATAATGTTGTCCTGCTGATGATATGTTTTAGCCAAGTCATCATTCGGCGTCATGTGACTTGCAGTATCATGAATGACGACACGTCACTTTCGCAACCCTATGACGCTGGGTATGAAACGAATCTGTTTTTCGTATCAAACTGATTTGTTTGACACCCAATATCATAGGGTTGCCAAAGAGACTTGTCGTGATGCATGATACTGCGAGTCACGTGACCACGGATGATGACTGGGCGAAAATGTACCATCTTCACAACAGCTTTAATACACTAGGAAAATCGATTCGTTTGATACCCAACATCATAGGGTTGCCAAAGTGACGTGTAGTTATTCATGATACTGAAGTTCCCTGACTCCGGATAACTCGGCGAAAATGCATCGTCTTCAAGAAAGCCTTCTTCCGCATGGAAAACGGATTCGTTTGATACCCAACATCATATGGTTGCCAAAGAGACATGCCGTGAAGCATGATGCTGCAAGTCACGTGATCCCGAATGATGACTCGGGGAAAATGTATCACCTTGACAACAGCCTTATTACACTAGGAAAACCTGTCCGTTTGATACCCAACTTCATAGCTTTGCCAAACTGACATGTCGTGAAGCGTGATACTGCAAGTCACGTGACCCCGCATGATGGCTCGGCGAAAAAGTATCGTCTTCAAGACAACTTTATTCCGCACGTGAAACCGATTGGTTTGATACCCCACATCATAGAGTTGCCAAAAAGACTCGTCGTGATGCATGACGCTGCAAGTCACGATACCAATTATGATGACTCGGAGAAAATGTATCTTCTGCAAAACAGCCTTATTCCACACGTAAAACCGATTGGTTTGATACCCACCATTATAGAGTTGCCGAAGTGACGTGTCCTGAAGCGCGGTACTGCACGCAACATGACCACGGATGATGACTCGGGGAAAATGTATCGTCTTCAAGACAGCCTTATTCCGCATGTAATACCGTACCCAAAGTCATAGGGTTGCCAAAGAGACTTGTCGTGATGCATGATGGTGCAGTCACGTGACCCCGGATGGTTACTCGGGGTAAAATGTGTCATATTCACGACAGCCTTATTACACTAGGAAAACCGATTCGTTTAATACCCAACTTCATAGGGTGGCCAAAGTTACGTGTCGTGAAGCGTTGTACTGCAAATCATATGCCCCCGCACGAATGCTCGGCGATAATGTATCATTTTCAAGACAGCCTTATTCCGCACGTAAAACTTGATATCCACCATCATAGAATTGCAAAATTTAAGTGACGTCTCGTGAAGCGCGGTACTGCAAATCACGTTACCAATTATGATGACTGGGCGGAAATATATCGTATTCAAGACAGCCTTCTTCCTCATGTAATACCGTACCCAAAATCATAGGGCTGCCAAAGAGACTTGTCGTGATGCATGATGCTGCAAGTCACGTGACCGCGGATGATGACTCGGTTAAAAAGGTATCGTCTTCACGACAGCCTTATTACACTGGGAAAATCACTTCGTTTGATACCCAACTTCATAGGGTTGCCAAAGTGACGCGTCGTGAAGCGTGGTACTGCAAGTCACGTGACACTGCATGATGGCTCAACGAAAATGTATAGTCTTTAAGACAACCTTATTCCGCACGTGAAAAATATTGCTTTGGTACCCAACATCAATGAGTTACCAAAGAGACTTGTCGTGATGCATGAACTGCAAGTCACGTGACCCTGGATGATGACTCGGAATAAAATGTATCACCTTCACGGCAGCCTTGTTGCATTAGGAAAACTGATTCGTTTGATACCCAACTTCATAGGGTTGCCAAACTGACGTGTCGTGAAGCGTTGTACAGCAAGTCACGTGACCCCGCATGATGACTCGGCGAAAATGTATCATCTTCAAGAAAGCCTTATTCCGCACGTAAAACCGATTGGTTTGATACCCACCATCATAGAGTTGCCGAAGTGGCGTTTCATGAAGCGCAGTACTGCAAATCACGTTACCAATTATGATGACTGGGCAGAAATATATCGTATTCAAGACAGCCTTATTCCTCATGTAATACGGTACCCAAAATCATAGGGCTGCCAAAGAGACTTGTCGTGATGCATGATGCTGCAAGTCACGTGACCGCGGATGATGACTCGGTGCAAAAGGTATCGTCTTCACGACAGCCTTATTACACTAGGAAAACTGGTTCGTTTGATACCCAACTTCATAGGGTTGCCAAAGCGACATGTCGTGATTCACGATACTCCAAGTCACGTGGCCACGCATGATGACGGCGAAAATGTATCGTCTTCAAGACAGCCTCCTTCCACACGTCAAACCGATTGGTTTGATACCTACCATCATAGTTGCCAAAGTGACGTGTCAAGAAGCGCAGTACTGCAAATCACGTGACCACGCATAATGACTCGGCGAAAATGTATCGCCTTCAAGACAGCCTTATTCCGCACGTAAAACCGATTGGTTTGATACCCACCATCATAGAGTTGCCAGAGTGACGCGTCGTGAAGCGCGGTGCTGTGGAAGAGTGGTCCACATTTACTGAGAAGGACCCATGCCGCTTGGTGAAGAAAGCGGCGGCGAGCAGCTCTGCGAGGCAGCCATGGACATTGATGATGATGATGATGATGTCCTCGGGCTGAATGGCACATTCACTGGAAGCCTCTTACTTCGTCTTCTACACGCTGGCACGTGAGGTGGCGCTACAGTACTGTAAGTCACGTGACCACGAATGATGACTCAGCGAAAATGCATCGTCTTCAAAACAGCCTTATTCCGCGCGTAATACCAATTGACTTGATACCCAACATCATAGGGTTGCCAAAGAGACATGCCGTGAAGCGTGGTACTGCAAATCACGTGACCCCGGAGATGACTCGGCGAAAATGCATCATCTTCACGACAGGCTTATTACAACGGGAAAACCGAATCGTCTGATACCCATCATTGCAAGGTAGCAATAATGTCTCGCCATGATTGAAGTCGATCCATGTGACGTCACAGCTCATAGTGCCGCAGCAAAAGTGTTTCTACCTAGCGACAGCCCCAATCAGCACAAAAAACCGATGCGTTTCATTCCCAAGGTCATAGGGCTGCGAAAGTGACGTGTCGTCATTCATGATACTCCAAGTCACATGACTCTGAGTGGTGACTTTGCTAAAATGTATCATAATCAGGACAGCTTTATTATACAGGGGAAACCGATTGGTTTCATACCCATCACTGCAGATTTGCCATAACATTCGTCATGATGAAAGTCGCTCCTTGTGACGCCACAACTTGTAATGACGCAGCGAAAGCGTCTAGAGTTAGCGATAGCGATAACGTTGCAATAGCGACTTGATGTGATGCATGATACTGCAAGTCGCGTGAGACCGGAGAGTTCACTCAACGAAATAGCTGTGTGCAAAGGACAGACATTATCCAGGGAAATTCGATACCAATATTGTTGGGTAGCGAAAGTGCCTTACCTGTGCTGAAAGTCACGACTTTATAAGGCGGGAGGAATTGCCCATCTTTGTGCAGTTTATTAATGTCATGTAGGAACACACTGAATATGCTAGCTAAATGTGTGTCGAAGTGAGGGCGTCATTATATTCGACATAACGTTACGTTCAATACCCCTCATGACTGGTTGAGGATGTGGGACGTCAGGTTGCAAGTGATGCGAAGTCATGTGAGTGTACTATCGGCTGATCACAGGGTCTTTATCTTCATCACCTTAGTGTGAGTCGCTCATCTTATCAGGTTAATAAAGGTGTGACATGATGATGAGAGTTGCAGGACACCACCGATGGATATCTGCAATATGCTTCGTACTCACCCTGTATCATCACCATCAGCAGCACCATCACCATCGACATCACCATCCATTACCATCTATCCATAGAGTTTCTTACTATTACCTAGAGGGAAAGCTGGCAGCCCGTCGATGGGAGTTTGCTTGGCGACCCCTCAAGACCACTTCAGCCACCATGGGCGCTCATAGCATCATGGGGCGGTGAGCTACTTGTTTCGGAACTGCAACTTTTGGCCAAAAAATAATAGAAAAATAAAGCTGTTTGATAACTACAAACGTCCTAATATTCAATATCTGGTCTAATGATTGCAACAAACGAGCAGAAAAGCATTTAAGTGGAAAGTTTGCCCAAAACAAGAGACGACTCGCTCTCCTATTGGCCGAGTATTGAACACTATAAAAACTAATATTTCGTAAATAACAGGCGCACTTTTAAAAGTAAATATGTTAAAAAAAATGTTGTTGCTTAAGCACTATAAAAGGGTTTTTAATAGCATTTCGAAAAAGTGAAACCTTTTACTGGCGTCGTGTGCTATTGCGGTTTTTTTACTATGGTTTTTGCACACTGCGTTCGCGCCAAAGTCGTCTGCGCACACACGAACAGCGTTTTTGGAATGAAACATCTTAGTAATGACACTCTGTGTTCCTGAAAAACTACGACTGTCTCGCAACAAGTAGCTCACCGCCCCATGATGCTTTGAGCGTCCATGGTGGCTGAAGTGCTTCGCCGCCAGCTTTCCCTCTAGGTAATAGTAAGAAACTCTATGCATCCATCACCATCTGTGTCAACCATAAGAAACTCAATGGTGTCAACGTTCTTAGACAGTTTCAGTTTCGCAGCTCCGCATACTGGATGGATGGATGGATGGATGGATGGATGGATGGATGGATGGATGGATGGATGGATGGATGGATGGATGAATGGATGGATGGATGGATGGATGGATGGATGGATGGATGGATGGATGGATGGATGGATGGATGGATGGATGGATGGATGGATGGATGGATGGATGGATGGATGGATAGGAGCGCCCCCTTTGAAACGGGGTGGTGGCAAATGCCACCACCCCGCCGCTTGCTGGCGCGCCTATCGTGGATGTCGCTGGAACTAACGGCGCTGCAGTCGCGCTTTTCCACACGTCTCGCACGTCGTCCGCTACACTTATAAAGAGTGGCAGCGCCGTGCCCATACCTGGAGGTAAATTATTTTTTTCCGACGTGAGCAAACAAGAATATGATATAACTGGTGTTGGTACATGGCGAAAAGCTGTTCCGCTTGGAGGGCACAAGGGTACAACCACTGGGGTTTGGGCGAGCGATATCTGAACAAGGCACTGCACGACGCGCGCTGCCGTTTTCTTCCTCGCTCGAACCTGTCTTCGCAAACGCAAGCAAAGCGCACAGATTAGCTTCTTCGAAAAAAACACAAACAGCAGAGTTTGTGAACACCTTCCAACTTCGTCGGCTGTTCACCAATATTTGTATTTACTCCTGCGCAGATATCTATAAGCCATCTGTTTCCAGCAGAATGTTTTCAAGGTCAGTGACAGAAGCTATAGTTTTGAACAGCTGCGTGCGCAGCTTATTGTAGCAGTTCACGAAGCAGCTACCATCTTCTTCCACAACAACAGCCCTGGGAATCACTAGACGGCTTTCCGCTAGCTTTCTGCAGTATAAAACTGCACACACCTTCCCAGTTACTTCATCCTCTAGAGATTCATGTTGCCACTCCGTATATGGTTGAGTCGCAGTCACCAGTTCTCCAGTCGTCAGTGCAGTCGACGTAGTACTAGTTTCTGCCGAGCGGGAAATAGGCATGAGCTCATTCGGGCTGACTGCCTCTACGCAAGCCTCGCCTGAGGAGGACGTATACTGTCGCTTCAAGGATCGTCACACTTATCAGTCTACATGACAGCACGCGTTTTGGGTGACTTTCGCCTGCATTTTACAATTTTTGGCTTTGAGAATCGATCTGGAAGGATGGGAAAGAGACGAGGGCCGACACCGGGCACTAGCGCCCAGTTCCCGCGGGGAATTCGGACCTCTTGTCCGTTCACAACGTGCTTGTACTCCTTGATAATACCTTCATGCTCAAAATGGCACTCACATACATGTATATTAGTCGTGTGAGAGAGCCGTCTGTCCTTGGAATGCAACATCTGCTCCCACCTTTTAAATTCGCTTTCATCGCAAGGCGCTTTGAAAAACTGATGATCGGTGGCATCGTTTCTGTTGCCACTTGTGTAGCCGGGAGCAAAGCAGGATTGCATGTGTACCTCTCGCTTGAAGTCACCGAGTGCACATATTTCACCACAAACACGTTTTCGCAACACTAACAGCACCATCACACGAAAAAACCAGTTTGAGCCTGTCGTAACTGCAGCGAGTGACACCAAGGTCAATTGAAATAGGTCGCGAAGCCGGAGCTTGGATGCGGTCCAGAACCAAGTGCTAGCGACATCAAATTTGTGGTGGAACTAAAGCGCCAAAATGAAATGAGTGGACAAACACGACTAGAAGAGGAAAATAATTAGGACATATTTTGTGTTTCAAAAGCATTCGAAAACAATTGCAGTGATTCCTTTTTAAAATGTTTTAGTTGTGTGCATTTTGTTAGAAAGTATAGCGCTTGCTTTGTAAAAATTTTATGACAGCGTTCGCTCAGAGCAGCGGCAATGGCAGCGTGGCGATGCCAAGGTTGACGGTGCTCTGATGACATACCCTTGTCATATCTTTTGACCATTCTGCTTGCTTTTGTTTGAAACTCGATTCTGCTAGCCCTACTTTTTTCTCGTTGCTTGTTGCTCGAGTTCTTGGTATGCATCGTTCGTGTACAGTTTCCGCTTTTCCCTTTTGCCAGCGCTTCTGTGTATTTTGGTTCGGTTGGGTGCGGTTCTGTCGCTTTTGCCCCAAAAGGGCATCGTCTGTGGCCATGGGGCCCCCGTACGCAAAAAAGAGGTGTGCGGTTGCACGATGTGCGAGCGATAACCTGTCTGGCGGCGTCACATTTCATCGCTTCAGCGCGACACCTGCGACATTCAGCGTGACACCTGAGGCGAGGACGAAGGAAAAAGGCACAACGAGAACTGACTACCTAAAAATAGCGTTGGTGGTCGGCACTCGTCGTGTCTTCTTTCTACGTTCTCGTGTCGGGTGTCGCGCTGATTGATTGTAAAACATTTTAGTCGCCGGGAAGAGCTTGGAAAGAGGTCGCGTTAAGTGGTCGAGAGTACATAGCCCTCGACGACTTTGTCAGCCCACTCCACCGCCAAAACTTGCGTTCTGGGGTCAGAGCTAGCCAGCACGGTCTCCCACCGCTCGAGAGAAGGAGCTGTAACTAGATCACCCGGCAGCGTGTTCGCCAAATGCAGCCGGTACAGCCAGCGATGACAGCGCCGCCCACCGGCAGGTAGCAGCCACATTAAGGCTGGTTATAAATATTCATTCAGAACGACGGCTTGACATCGCCGCTATGGCGCAGTGGATTAGAGGCACGTGTTGCGTATGGAAGGTCGGCCGTTCGACTCCGCTCTCGTACTGTAATTTTATTGTTTTTTTAATTTCATTTTTTTTCAATTTTTTCCCTTTTAGGTCGCAAATCGTGATGCTTATTGGCATATAACGCCGTTTAAGAGGATTTATTATCCCTTTTAGGTAAGCCGTTGTGACAATCTTCAGTCACCGTGATCAATTCACCGTGGTTTCAAGCCTTGTGGCTGTACAGGCTGCAGTTGGCGAATACGCCACCCGGAGGTGTCGCGCTGAAGCGCCGCGGCGTTCAGCAGTTTATTTTTCCCGCCAAGCAGCACGGGACGCTGACGTCACAAATATGACGTCACAAAACCACGTGACTTCAATGTAGCGTTGTTGTTTTAATTATGACGTCACTTTTTAGTTGTCCACGCATTTCGAAGACGGCGCTGGCTGCGCACCATGAGCCGCCATGTTTTGAACGTATGGGCTTCTATGCAGCCTACGCTACCATAGTACATCTACCTTGGTGACAGTCCCACGACAGCAGACGAAGTAGAATAGCTCGACTGCAGCGCCACTAGTTCCCGCGACCGCCACTTTAGCCACCTCCCGAGAGGAGCTACGCAACTGAAACTGTCTAAGAACGTTGATCTGTGTCAGGCTCGCGCGCTTGCGAAGGGATGCGCGTGATCTCGAGCGAAAAGGTGCACCCCTTGGACAGCCTCTTCCCGTGATCGCATAAGTCTCGTTCGAGTGTCGTGTCGTTCGGTGTTCGAATCAGGCGATCGCGTTTTAGAGTAGAGCTGGAGAAGCCTGCGCCTCGACACCTCATTGCCTGAGTCAGCCTACGGCATACGATATGAACAGTGAGGACCGTGCGAACGTTGATCTTGATGGGGAACGCTCAAGCATGATGGACTTTTGCATGCCACAGCCACAAGAGGAGAGACCGCCTGCATCGAACGCGTTTCCTAGCCGTATTCCTTCACAACTGCTGGGCCGGCAGGACGTCCTGTGCCACGTAATCGAAGGCTACGTCATATTCGAAAGCTCCCAACCCTTCCCCGTGATCGAGCCCGACTGGGATGATGACGATATGCGTTCGGCGCCCTTGGATGTATCGCCTCCATCGGTACAAGATTCAGGAGCGACACCACCGGCGGCTCCGGACTCTGCTGCTGATCTTATCCCGGACCAGGAGAGGACTCAAGAACCTCAAGGACTCAAGGAGAGGACTCAAGACTCAGGAGACTCAGGAGAGAGGACCAGAAGCTCTGGCCAAGCACCAAGATAAAAGGGGTCGTCACGCTCACGCTCTGAGTGCAGTGCTAAAGAATTCCGAAGTGGTGAGATCAACCGTTGTACTGTGCGTTTCTGTGTGACGAAGTATGCATTCATCGAGTTCATGGACAAAAGACTTTGCATGTCTCAAGATATGTCCCATAATTAGGAAAGCTCCATAAATAAAGCCATGAAGCCTTTACGGTGCACTAGCGTTTCTCGTTTGGGGGTCACTCCTTTCCTCCGTTTTACAACGTTAGCTCTAGGTTTCTATAACTCGGGGAGAACTTGTGGCACTGCACTATAAGCTGTGAGCGCGAGGGTTAGGCTTTCACAAGCGCGCTGTTCTCGAGCACTTACGAGCCAACGCCAATGGCCTGTAAGTTGACAGCTCGTGCTCGAGGCTTCTACTGCTGTGCCGCAGATATTTGTTCCCGAGTAAGTTCCCCGGTTTCGCGTAGACGCCGGCGGCAGCAGCGTCTCGCGCCGACGCGACCATCCCGGGAATGCAGCTCGTGCCTGCTGCTGCCTTCATCGTCATTGGTTGGAGGGCACGGTCGCAACAGGACGCCGCCAAACGGCTCTCTGCAAAACATTCTGAACTGCGTCGTCGTCCCTCACTGCTGAGAGGAACGCTGGCGTTCCGACGCGTCGAGAAGCAGCGAGGTCCGAGCTCCGCTTTGGATGGCTATATCGGCGGAAATATTGCCAATTCACCCAAAATTTTGGTCGGACGAGGTCCGGGAACGTGCGAAGAACTCGGGAAGCCCACCCGCTTCGAGGTAGGACCACCTGTTCGTTTTCTGTGATTCTTAAAAAGTTCGGGCGCCCACGCCGGAACGCTTGGCCTCGTCAGGCCTAGCCTCTCCGCCGCCGAGGCGACCGGAAGTGCCGTGACATCATGGACTGGCAACCGGAAACCAGCCAGGGTTGCCAGACAGCGCCCGAAATAAGCCAAGAACAGGGAAATGATGCCATTACCGACCAACAGGAAGCCACAGGCACCTGGTTTCGCCGCCAGGGGCGCAAATACGTGGAGGAAAGGGCAAATATGCCCGAAGCGGGAGAGAAGGGGCGTGCTAAGCCCTATAACAAAGAAGGAAGAGCCATTGCGGAGAGATCCGTTGGCAGAATTAGATCGAAGATCTCCGGAGAGATGCGCCGCGTGGTCCTTCGCTCCAAAGGCGGTGCAGATCAGCTGATGAAGAAGGCTGGACCCTTCCTAAGAAAGATTTTGGTGGAGGCGGCTGGCCTGACAGTCCTCCCGGAAGACAAGTTTATCGTGAATGTCAAGAACCAGTCTCTGCTCATCGTGACCCCGTCGCTGGAACGAGCTGAAAAATACGAAAGGATTACAAGTCTCAGAGTGGGACAGCAGGCAGTCGAAGCTACTGTTCATGCGGCCATGCCGGAAGGCGGAAAAGGGGTCATCTAGGACATCCCGCTCAGCCTGACAACACAAGATATTCACGAGGGCCTCCAAGAAAACGAGGACATCCGAGGGGCAAGAAGATTAGGAAAGAAGTCAAAGACCGTCTTGATCCTCTTCAAGGGTCCCGAGGTCTCAAGGGAGGTGTGGTTTTTCGGCGTAGCCTATCGCTGCAACCTGTATAGAAGAAGTTTGATGTATGTTATGCCTGCGGAGAGCTCGGCCACCGCTCGGACGTGTGCCCTGACACCACCAACGTCCGATGCCGGGGATGCAGAGCCAGCAATCCTGAAGAGGGCCACACCTGTGAGCCCAAATGCTTGCTATGTGGAAAGAACCATGTGCTGGGAGACAACCGGTGTAAGAATCTCTACCGGACACCCCACATCATCAAAGTGCGTCAGGCGGAAAAGATCGCCAAACATGCTGAGGAAAGGAACCAGAAGCAAGGGCAAGTCAGGGGCAGACCACAAGAAAAAGCAAGTCCCCACCAAAGGACGAGCGGAGATGAAAGCCGGTCCTCTAACGGCACATCTCGACCCAGGAGTGCCTCGCAATCCAGAAGCAGGAGCAGAGAGGCGCCACCTCGATCCCAAAGGGAATCAGGACAAAACTCATGGGCGGAGAAGACCAAGTTCCCGGGGAAGAAGACACCGCCAGGCGAGGCGCCGGTAGCAGGCAGGTCGGTTAGCTTCGCGGGTGTGGTCTCCAACCCAAGTAAAACGCTAGAAGCGCGAGTAGATGAGAACGCAGCAGCCATACGGCTACTAAATGAGAAAATAGATAAAATTTCCGAGGCAAGTCATGAACTTGCGCAGCAGTTTCAGCAGCTGAAAAAGCCGCAACCGGTACTCAGACCAGCCACCCCGATGGCAATCCGCAAAGCAGGTGACCTCAGCGACTCTGCTGAAAACATCTCTGAAGAGATGATCGTAGACCAAGTTAGGCCTGCCAAACGAAAGCAGAATGAAACGATAACAGTTGAGAGCCAAATTAAAAGGATAGTAGCAAAGGAAAATGAAAAAATGGAGAAGTCATTCGAAGAACTCAAACAGCACGGGGCCATCCTCGGCGCTAGACTAGAGAACCTCGAGTCGGTAGTGTGCAGACAACTCGAACAGCTGACGAGGCACATCCAAGTCATAGGCCAGGCCTGTAATGTTAACATCCAAATTGATGGCCAATAGCACGTCGAAAATATGGCAATGGAACTGCCGCCATCTTGCCAGGAAACGATCGCTATTGCAACAGTACATCCTCAGCCAGGACTACCCGCCTTTAGCAATTGCAATGCAGGAGACGGGAGGGAACTGGAATATATCGGGATATAAGGGGTACGCTGCTAAGGATGGCAACGACACCAAGGTAGTAACGTATGTTAAAAGCAACATCGCGGTAATCCAACACGACATTGGAAACCAGGAGACGGAGACAGTATGCGTAGAAATTTTAACTGGAAAAAAGAATACGGGTAGCATATTCCTTCTAAATATTTACAGCCCACCAAAAAAGATGAAAGTAAAATTTGGCCCCATATTCAGAAGGGCAGCTAAACTCGCGGGGAAAAACCCCCTGATCATAATGGGCGATTTCAACGCCCGGCACCAGGAATGGGGTTACGTAAGCAACAACGCCAAGGGTCAAGCCCTACTGAATGATATAGTAGCATCCAATTTCTACATAGCCAGTGGCATCTCCTGTCCCATGAGGACTGGTAACAGCGTTACAGCGGACACATCTCCTGACCTTACGCTATGTAGGAACGCTGGTATTGTGAAATGGCGGAACCGACAGGAAGATTTGGGTAGCGATCACTTTCTGCTGGAGCTCGAGCTCAGCAGAAAAGTCAGCGTGAAACCTACAACCTACAGGCAAGAGAAGCTTACGGATTGGTATAAATTCAGAGCTATCAGAGAAGAACATGAGCATAGTGACATAACCTGTATCCAGAACTGGACGGCAACGCTGCTTGAGCATGTAGAAAGAGCAACTGAGGAGGTTCAGGTAGATGACTCCCAAGATAGAATGGACAGCAGGCTCTTCAGCATGTACAAAAGGAAGGAACAGCTAAATAACCAGCTGAAGCGCCAAAGGTGGAACAGAAACCTAAGGAGGGAAATAGCTAGACACAATGTAGAATTAGAAAGGTATGCTCGACAGTTGGAATCTCAGAGATGGGATAATAGATGCGAGGAAATGGAGAAAAGCATGGGAAAATCTAGTACATGGCAGTTTCTCAAATTTCTTATAGACCCAAATAAATCTAAGACGGCTATGAGAACTGAGCAAATAAAAGCTAGGTATAAGTTTAATGGCACAGATGAGCAACTTATTGACACGCTCAAGTCACTGTATATTGCTCCCCATGGGGCCGCTAAATATGACGACTATAAGGGACAACCAAATGAGGAGTTGGATGCCCCATATTAAGAGCCGAGGTCAGGATGGAACTGCTGAAGCTAAAACGAAGGTCAGCCCCGGGGCTCGACAGAGTAGAAAACAGAATGTTGAGAAATCTGGATGAAGAATCAATAAACAGCCTCACTAGGTATTTCAACCAAGTGTTGAAAGCAGGCGCTGTCCCCGAGGAGTGGAAGAAGGCCAAGATCACGCTTATACACAAGCAGGGCAAACCTCCGAGCTTGGAGAACCTCAGACCGATCTCACTAACATCATGTGTAGGGAAACTGCTTGAGAAGGTCATCCTGACCAGACTGACCAAATACATGGAGGATAACGGCCTCTGGCCAGATGAAATGGTCGGATTTAGGCCTGGGCTCACCACCCAAGATACAATGCTAAGACTCTATGGAGATATAGTAGATCAGCTGGACCTCGGCAACCTGAAGGCGATCTTAGGTATAGATCTTAAGAAAGCCTTTGACAATGTCAGCCATGACGCCATCCTTGATAGGCTAAATGAGATAGCTGTAGGAAAAAACACCTATAACTACATCCGATCGTTCCTAACGGATAGGACTGCTATCATTACCTTTCAGGGCATCACATCCGATGAGTTCCCCATGGGATGCAGAGGAACCCCACAAGGGGCTGTACTCTCCCCATTTCTCTTTAATCTGGTAATGAGGGACATTCCCCGCAAGCTTAGAGAGATAGAAGGCTTAAACATCAGCCTCTACGCAGATGATGTAAATGTCTGGCTAAACAAAGGAGGCGAATCAGAAATGAAAGAAAAGCTACAGAAGGCAGCGGATATCATTAACGAGTATGCGAAATGGGTGGGTCTCAGCTGCTCTCCGCAAAAGTCGGAGCTATTTGTAGCAATGAGCAAGCGCAGTCAAAGGATACCGGCAATCGAGGTTACACTTGAAAATAGAACGATACCAATTGTCGAGGAAATAAGAATACTAGGCATGTATATTAACAGAAAAGGGAAAAACAAAAGTACGCTAGACAAGCTCAAAGCGCAAGCTGAACTTGTCGTCAGAGCCTTCAGAAAGGTATCTAGAAGGGGGGAAGGACTCTCAGAGTCCAGCAAACTAAGACTCACGCAGGCCTTCATCGTTAGCAGGATATGCTACGCAACCTCATTCCTGAAAATAAACAAAACCGAAGAAAAGGCATTAGACACAATCATCAGAAAATGTGTCAAATGAGCGCTAGGGCTGCCCATTTCCACGTCCAATGTTATACTGGAGAAAATGGGCCTGCATAACAATTGGAGAGAACTGACTGAAGCGGTTAGAACATCGCAAATCGAAAGGCTAACATCCACACCCGCAGGAAGGAAATACCTAGAGCTAGCGAAATGGGAAACCGTAGATAGCACAGTGAACACCAGAGCAGATCTGGGAAGAGAAATAAGAGATCATCTTATTATCGCTCCCATACCTAGAAACATGCATCCCATCCACGACAAAGGCAGAAGGAAAAGCAGGGTCGCACAGCTGGCTGCTAAGCTAGGCAAGATGCCACAGGGAACCGTGGCCTACACTGATGCCGCGGTAGGCACGCTAGGAGACACCGTCTCCGTAGCCGTCGGGGACTCAGGCAGAACGTTACGCGTTGTCAGACACCTTGACTTAACACTCCTTGTGGCGGAGGAGGTTGCTATGCGATCGCTCTAACTCAGCCAGGTACCAAATACGTAGTAAGCGACTGCAAAGCCGCAATTAGAAATTACAGCAACTGACGCATCCACGAAATGGCGGCTAAATATCTAAAAGACTTTATCCCAGCCCACAATATTCTAACTATCTGGACCCCAGCCCACTCGGGTCTGGTTGGAAACGAGGCCGCCCACAGGCTCGCCCGCTCCTCTTTACCCCGGGGAGCCGTGGACACCTCATACGAATTCAGCACTAAAGAGGAAACCAATACCTTTAATAGCATCACAGACATTCAGAAAAAGAACAAAAGAATCTATCCTCCTCCGGATAGATCGCTTAGCTCGGCTGAGGCCTATGACTGGAGAAGACTTCAAGCTAGAAACTTCGCATCCCCGCTCTGGAGGAGCTGGACAGGAGGTGACACGAGGGAGGATGCGGAGGTGTGCGAGTTCTGCGGGCATACCGCTACACTCGAACACATACTATGGAGATGCCCCAGTGCCCCAGGATATGGCAGAATCAATAATGCAGAGGAATGGGACACCATACAAAGAAGTGCCGACCTTAGCATACAACGATACGCTACCCGCCTGGCAGCAGAAGCTGCGCGACTATACCGTTGCTAGTCTTCCAGCTGCGACGCTGCCCCTCCCCGGACGCCTGCGTGCGGACCCGGAGGGGCACGGGTCTTCTTCTGGCGGAAATAAAGTTTCTTCACTCACTCACTCACTCCCTCACTGCTTTCGATCGCACTTTGCCTTTCGTTCTTCCTGACGACCTCAACGTCGGTTTCGTGAATTACAAGCAATTAATACTCAGCATCGCATCAGGGCACTAACGAACAAATGAGTTCAGTTTTATTTGTTAACTCTAACTATCGCAGTGAAGCTAACATAGCAGAGAACATCACGATGCACGTGCCTCACCCATCACCAAAGTAGTTATGGATTAAATTTAAGTGAGAGAAGAACACTAAAAAAAAATTAGGCAGTGGCTTAGCTCTGGTTAAGGCTAGATACACAAGGGAAAACCTGCAGTTATGCTGGGTTTGACGTCATGGCTGTCGCAGTTCGCGCAAAAATTCATTGGGAGCACCACGATAACGGTGGAGGCGTTAGGCCATCCACACACTGCCACTGCCTGTGCGGAGGCGGAGGAGGAGACGGGAATCGGCGCGGTTAAAATTCAGGGGGCATTTTGGCTCTGTAAAGTGCTGCAAGGCGAAAGCGTTCCCTGGCGCACTTTTTTTTTTCATATTTTACTTTTTCATTTTTTGTTTCTTTTCTTTTTGTATTGTGTCTTGTTATTTTATTTTTCATATTTTCTTTTTCATTTAATTATATTGTCGTTTCTTTCCTTATTTTTATTTTTCACAATTTATTTTTCATTTTATTTTTATATTTGTTTCTTTTCTTATTGTTGCTTTTAATCTTCCTTTACTTCCTTTTATTGGTTTTCTTTATTTTTTGTTATTTTTTATATTCCATTCCATTTATTTTATTTATGAAACCCATGCATTCACTAGATGCGCCTTTATTCATGCGCAAACCTAGCGCCTTCGTGGCGGAGTGGTAGCGTCTCCGCTTCAAATGCCAAAGGCCCTGTTTCGATTCCCAGCCTCAACGCAGCTTCTTTTTAAGTGAAACCCATGCATTCACTAGATGCGCCTTCATTGACGCTTTATACCTTGAGCCTTTGTGGCGGAGTGGTAGCGTCTCCGCTTCATATGCCGAAGGCCCTGGTTCGATTCTCAGCGACGCAGTTTCTTTTTCCTAAGTAGTGACGAGTCGGCGGCGACGGTTGCGGCCACCTGCGCCGTGCGTGACGTCACTCCGTTTCGCGCGTGCGCAGAAGTGGCAAATCTGGGCCCACGCGAAGCGCGGTGTTGACTAGTCTAGTGAAGCTTTTCGCTTCAATAAGATAACACTACGTTTCGGAACCTGCTCGGTTCCTTCGTCGGTGGTGACTGCGAGCGAGTTGCAGCTTCGCTTGTTAAGCCCACATATAGTCAACCGCTGGGTAATTGACCGTAAAAAATTTCATGAACCAAAAGCATTTGTTGGACGAGTTGGTGTTTTCGATGATCCATATCTACAGCGCAAACGACAGGACAGAGATGAAGAAGGGTGTGTGGTGTCCCTTCTTCATCTCTGTCCTGTCGTTTGCGCTGTAGTTATGGTTCATGAACCAGCTATCGCTAATAACTCGCGGTAAAGTTGGGATAAGCACCCATGTATTTCTTTTTCTGCCCGCACTCCAATAGCGCCCAGTGATGCGCCCTCACTGTCGTCTGCCACGATGCCAACCGCTTTCGTTTTCGTGGCTACCACTTGGTTGCACCGCATACAACGAGTTCCTGTGCAAGTACTATCGCACTCAATATGAATTGCAACGCGCGGTCATCGACCGGAGCTGGTTCCGTGGTGTGTGCCCTCCCAACAGTCGTTCGGAGTTCTGGGAGAAGCTGCCGTTCAAGGAAACGACCGCACCTCCTCTCAGGAAAAAAAATTAGGCAGTGGCTTAGCTCTGGTTAAGCCTGGATATACAAGCGAAAAGCTTCAGTTATGCTTGGTTTGACGTCACGGCTGTCGCAGTTCGCGCACAATGCACTGGGAGCACCACGATAACGGTGGAGGCGTTCGGCCGTCCACATACTGTCTGTACAGAGGCGGAGGAGGAGACGGAAATCGGCGCGGTTAAAATTCAGAGGGCACTTTGGCTCTCTAAAGTCCTGCAAGGTGAAAGCGTTTTCTGGCGCACTGTTTGCTTTTTAAATATTTTGTTTATTTTTCATATTTTATTTCTTTCAATTTATTTTTGTTCCTTTTCCTATTTTTATTGTGTTTTTATTTGTCATATTTTATTTTTCATTTTGTTTTTTGTTTGTTTCTTTTCTTATTTTCTATTGTTTTCTTTTTAATTTTTATTTTTCATGTTTTATTTTTTATTTTTGTTTCTTTTCTTATTTTTACTGTTTTCTATTTTTATTTTCCATATTTTATTTCTGTTTGCATTGTATTTTTATTTTTTATTTTGTTTTCTTTATTGTTTATTCAGTATCCTTTTCTTATTTTTATTCATTTTATTTGATTTATGAAACCCATGTATTCACTAGATGTGCCTTCATTCATGCTCAAACCTTGAGCCTTTGTGGCGGAGTGGCAGCGTCTCCGCTTCAAATGCCAGGGGCCCTGGTTCGATTCCAGGGCCTCGACGCACTGTATTTTTAAGTAGTGACGCCGAAACGCGGACAAATCTGCCGACCCGGCTGCTAACGACAGTATGAGGCATTAAAGACTTTCGCCTTAACACTTTCCGCAGGAATGCGCAGAGGAGGGTTGCCGGCTGCGACGCGGGCTTGTTGGGCAACAAGCGGCTGCAACGAAAGGTCAAACAGCAGGGAGGAGAGGAGCGCGCGCTCCTCTTCTCCCTGCGGCTGCGTCGCCACCTGCGCTGCGCGTGACGCCACTCGGTCGCGGCATACGGCACACGCGAAGCTCGGCTCCGACCCTCCTAGTGAAGCTTTTCGCTTCAAAAACCTGCTGTAATTGAAATGCATTCTGCTTGGCTGTGACATTCTACCGCGTCGCAACAGCTCTCAATAAGTTCCCTATAAATTTATGGTGAATGGCCCAATTAAGAATGCAAGACAAATTATTCGAAATTGAATTCAATTTGATGCAAACGAATTAATTATGCGATCATGTTTTATTGCCGTGAAACCTTTTTCAACCCGGCCATGATGCATATCAAACGAAATTATTTTCGTAGCCCTCTTCCGCTATGACTGTGATGAGTTTGCATGAGGTATTCACTAGTGACACTCGTCAGGTGACCATGCTGGTTATAGCGAATTGTTTTTATACCTGGTGTTATAGTGTTGTAAGTGGGCGAGCTTGGAAGCGCATGCCGAAACGGGTCACCGACGTGCCCTGAGGAGGGCGCGGGAAGGGGCGCCCGTAAAGCGACAGTACACGTTGCTGGCGGGAGTCAAACTGGCTCCTCTCCTTGAAAAGCGAGGGAGCGTTTATTTCCCTTCTTCCCCGTGCAGGTGGGTGCCGCGGCGCCCGCGGTGTACTTCGCGTCCGCTGACTTGGGGAATCGTCACTCTCCTCCCCTTGTTATGAAGCCTGCTGCACGGCACTGGTGTCGAGCGGCGCTTGTTTACGCCTCTATAGTCCGTAGTAGATAACAGGCTTCCGGACCCGGGAAGACCGACGAAGCTGGGGGTGCAAAGGGGCCGCACTTTGCTGTTGCCGCGCCGAGGCTGTTGTAGACGGCTCGGTGCTTAATGAGCAGCGAGGTGGGCACAACTGTTCCGTGTCCGTTGTCGCTGCCAGTGCAGGAAGAGGCTCCTCGTCGTCGGAGAGAACGCCGGGGGTCTTTCGCGGTCGCACGTGGTCCGCGTGTCTGTTCCACAGCGTTCCGTCTTCGAGCTGTATTTGAAGCGACGAAGAACTTGTGGGATGGCGAACCGTTCCGGCAATCCAAGCTGGGCCTGGTCGGAAGTTTCGAACAAAGACCGGCTCGCCGGACGAAGGCAAAGAGCTTTTGCGTGCGTTGTTATCGCAGCGCATCTTTTGCTTCAACTGCTTGAAGTCCACATGCGCCCTTAGGCCGGGGTGCATTCGTTGAATGGGCGTTTGCAGTTGCCTGCCCATAAGGAGCTCAGCGGGAGGGGACCCAGTAAACGCGTGGGGCGTTGTTCTGTAGGAAAGCAGGATCCTGTCGATGTTTGTTTGGAAATCTCCAGGCGCTGCCTTCTTGAGCTTCCCCTTAATTGTCTGCACGACGGGTTCCGCTGCTCCGTTCGATGCCGGGTGGTATGGCGGGATAAGAATACGCCGTATTCCGTTCTTGCTCAAGAAGTCAGCGTACTTCTCGCTCGTGAATGCGGTGCCGTTGTCGGAAACAATGATGTCTGGAATGCCATGTGTGGAAAAAATGCTTCGCAAGCATCGAATTGTGGCGTCCGCTGAAGGTGCATGAACGGGAACCACCTCTACCCATTTAGAGTAGGCATCGACTAGGACGAAAAAGTAGTGTCCTTGAAATGGACCACAAAAGTCGACATGCAGTCTAGACCATGGTTTCTTCGGAAACGGCCACGGATTAGACTGTGCTTTCCTTCCCATTCTCTGGTGTTCTTGGCCTTTGAATGTGCCAAGTCCCTCTGAAAATACGTCCTTGTAGCAAGTCAGCAGCTCGTCAATGCTCGTAAGTGAGTCAACGGATCGGACGTCATTGAGGTTCAGCTGCAGCGCACTGATACAGTTTCGTCCGAGAAGAGTTGGACAGTGGTCCGGAGCTACAAACAAAGGCAGTGTTGCCTCTCTTCGCCCGAACTGGACTGGAACGGTAACCTTGCCCTTAACGGGTGTCAGTCTTCCGCAATAACTCTTCAGAATCACGTCTGATGGATCTACTGAGAGCTCGGGAAACCGCTGTTGGAATTCGGTCTCCCCCATTACGGAGACACTGGCCCCCGTGTCCAGCTCCATTCTAAGAGGTCTGCCTGCGACTTGTAAAACTGCTACAAACGGAGGAATTGTTTGCTCGCTGTTCATCTGCCACGTCTCGTAGACTTGTGACTGGATTTCAGGAAGATTTCCACTCTCTGCAAGGCTGTGAACTGGCTGCTTTTGTTGCCTCTGCGTATTGTACTTTCTTGACACGTTCTTTTGCTTCGTGTCGGTAGCCCTTGAGCGGCATACTCTGGCCAGATGCCCGATCTTGCTGCATGCGTTGCACCGGGATTTTGCGTGCTGGCATACTGTTGCGTAGTGCGGCTCTCCACAGCGATAACAACTTATCGTCTGTTTCATTTGCGCTCGCATCGCACTGTGAACTAACTGCGCTTCGGCCATACCGTGCGCTTGCATCAACATGCTTGAGTCTTTTTTCGCCGTCTCCATTGCAATTAGGACCTTGACTGCGGACTCGAACGTCAGGTTTGGCTCTTCAAGCATGCGCCGTTGCATTGGCGCGTCATTAATGCCGCAAACGAGTCTGTCCCGCAGCATGTCAGGAAGGAAGGTGCCGTACTCACAGTTTGCTGAAAGCTTTTTCAGTGATGCTATGTAGTCGCTGACCGATTCACCCGGTTGGCGAGAGCGACTGTTGAATCTGAAGCGGCAGACCACCACGGAAGGCTTAGGAATGTAGTGGCCCGACAGCACGGTGAATATCTCGTCGATGGAGACTTGATCTGGAGTCTTAGGCGTCAGCAGGCTCCGTACTAAGGAGTAGGTGCTGGACCCGCAGCATGTCAGGAACACGGACCTTTTCTTCTCCTCTGGAACACTGTTGGCGTCGAAGAAGAGCTTGACTCGCTCCAAGTACTCTGTCCAGACTCGCTCCAAGTACTCTGTCCAGGCTCCTCCTTCCCCGTGGAATGGCTCCAATGCTCCGTAGGTCGGCATGGTTGCAGATGATGCGATGCCGGAAAACTTTTACCTCGTCGCCAGAATTGTTATAGTATTGTAAGTGGGCGAGCTTGGAAGCACATGCCGAAACGGGCCACCGACGTGCCCTGAGGAGGGCGCGGGAAGGGGCGCCCGTAAAGCGACAGTACACGTTGCTGGCGGGAGTCAAACTGGCTCCTCTCCTTGAAAAGCGAGGGAGCGTTTATTTCCCTTTCCCTTCTTCCCCGTGCAGCTGGGTGCCGCGGCGCCTGCGGTGTACTTCGCGTCCGCTGACTTGGGGAATCGTCACACCTGGGTATGACTTATATCAAACAGAATGGTTTTGTAGAACTGCTCGGCTATCACTATAGTGACGCCCCATGACATAGTCATTAGTGACTATAGTAACCTGACCACATTCGAGCAGATCGAATTATTTTTCTACCCAGGCATGTTGCATATCAAACAGAAAGGGTTTTAAACCTATGCTCGGCTATCGGAAGGAGAGCTCGCACGATGAAATCATGAGTGATTCGGGTCACGTGACCATGTTCGAGTGTAGTGAACTCTATTTGTACCTAGGCATGATGCATATCAATCGAAATGGTTTTCGAAGCCCTTCTCGGCAGTCACTATAAGAAGGCCACATGGTCGAGTCATTAATCACTAAAGTCACAAGACCACGTTCGGGTACGGTGCAATATATTTCTACCCGGGCATGTTGCATATTAAACGGTAGAGGTCATAAAGCTCTGGCTATCGGGATGACGAGCTCGCATGAAGAAGTCACTAATGATTCCGGTCACGTGACCATTTTCGAGCGTAGTGAACGCATTCAATTGAAATGTTTTTTGAAGACCTGCTCGACAGTCACTATAAGAAGGACACATGACCAAGTCACTTTAGCCACGTGACCACGTTTGAGTTCACGGCATTATTTTTCTGACCATGCATGTCGCATATCAAACAACTCAGGTCTTAAAGCTCTCTCTAGGCTACCAGCATGACGAGCTCGCATGATGAAATCACTAGTGATTCGAGTCGCGTGAGCGCTTTCGAATGCAGTGAACTCAGTACCCAGGAATGTGGCATATCAACCAAAATGTTTTTCGATGCTCTGCTCGGCTGTCACTACAAGAAGGCCACATCCAAGTCACTAGTGACTACAGCCACGTGAGCACGGTCGAGTACGGTGCAATATTTTTCTACCCAGCCATGTTGCATATCAGACGGTAGGGGTCTTAAAGCTTTGATTGGCTAAACGGACGACGAGCTCGCACAATGAAATCACTAGTGATTCGGGTCACGTGACCGCATTCGAGTGTAGTGATTTTTTTCCCCTGGCATGATGCATATCAAACGAAATTGTTTGGAAAGCCCTGCTCAGCTATTACTATTGTGGGGCTACATGGCCTAGTCACTAATGGCTATAGCCCCGTGACCACGTTCGAGCACGGTGCATTATTTTTCTACCCACGCATGTTGCATATCAAAGGAAATGCTTTTCAAATGCCTTTTAGGCTATCACTATAATGATTGGTTTAATAGGGTTTAACGTCCCAAAGCGACTCAGGCTATGAGGGACGCCATGGTGAAGGGCTCCGGAAATTTCGACCACCTGGGGTCCTTTAACGTGCCTGACATCGTACAGTACACGGGCCTCTAGAATTTCGCCTCCATCGAAATTCGGCCGCCGCGGCCAGGATAGAACCCGCGTCCTTCGGGTCAGCAGCCGAGCTCCGGAACCACTGAGCCACCGCAGTGGGTTATCACTATAATGAGACCATATCGCCAAGTGCTTAGTGATTACTGTCACGCTACTACGTTCGATCACCCAACATTCTTCTTTTAACAAGGCACCATAATTAAGAAATGACGCGCTTTTTAAAGTCCTCTTTGGCTAACTTTGTCCAGCTCATGTGATTAAGTCACGAGTGATCCTGGTGACGTGGCCACGCTCGACATTAAGACACTCTTTGTGTGAACCCAGGAAGGCTGCTTACGAAACGAAATTGTTTTGGAAGCTGGGGTCGGCTATCACTTCGGCATGCTCATACGACTATGTCACGTGTGGACACTCGAGCACATATATAGCCCACTTTTTTTACTCTCCAACCGCCGCCCTCGAGCCACTTCCGCCCACCTTCACCCCGCAGGTGAATTCTATCGAGTGTTTGAAGCTTTGACTTAGGTAAAAATATTAGTTCGAGCAAAACCACCAAACTAATCATCTGGGGTTATTTCAACTGTTTTCGTCTCATTGTCGTCTCAGATGTAAGGTCAGTTTGCGTAAATTGCGAAGGCGGAGCTCGGAGCCGGTCTTAGAACCAAGCGCCTTCGACATCAATTAGAGCTGCGGAATTCTACCAAATTGTTGAGTGGACAAACACAAATCAGTAAAATAATTAGTTACATTATTGTGGTTTAGAAACAGTTAAAACCCCATACAAGTTACTGTTTATAAAAGTTATTTTAGTGCTGCACATTTGCGTGAAAGTACAGCACCTCTTTTATAAAAGATATATATATATATATATATATATATATATATATATATATATATATTCTAGTTCACGTTCATTCAAAGTAGCGAGCAGTGGCTCTTATTCCATCCAATTTGACCATGGTCGATTCGTATTTTTGCCACTAGCTGCCGGCCTTGGATGGCCTGTGTAGGTCTGGTTATCTCGTGACTTCGATGCATGCAGCTGCTCGCCTTTTTCCAACGTGAAAGTTAAATGCTGGGTGCCTTTTTGTCGTCCTGCTACGATCTCGACGGCTACGTATGTGAGCTCGTTTTATCGGGCACATTTGCAGTCGTAGGTTTTGCCGCTGCTACCTTCGGAAAGACGGTGTGCTTCGAGACGAAACGCCCATAGCACGTTAAGAGCTGTTGTTCCGTTGGAAATTGCCAGAGTGCAAACTGCTCCGCTGGCCTAACACTGCGACGGTAGGGTATTACTATCACTTTCATATGCTGCTGTCATCGAGTGCATATAAAAACCAGAAAGATGTCTTCTACCACCTGCGTGGGAGGTTTCATACCCGACATTAAGATAGTGCTTGGTAGTCTCTACGCGACGGCATGTTCCACTGTGAATTCTTTTCATTTCCTTGCTCCTGCAGTTGGACTAAATGATGGTGTTCTGTGTTGATTGTACTGAATGAAGTACGTGAGAATTCTTTGCACTCGCGGTGAAGAAATTTTCCCTTACAAAAATTCCTACCCAGTTTTAATTAAATACTTATTGAGTCTCGGCAATAAGTTCTCTTGAGGTTTGATTAACAGCTTATAGACTTTTTTGTGTTGAGTTTCAGTTTAAAATTGGCCACCTTATTCCAATTGGCTTTTTATTAACTTTACTCAATAGATCCAAATTGAGATTTCATTGACTGGCAATACAAATCTAACTGTTTGTAAACCTGCAGTTCACATTTAATTACACGTCTATTAACACTAAATTCATATTAAGTTAACATTTAATTGCCAGTTTATTACTTCCCATTTTTATTTAATTGATCTGTAGTTCACATTTAACTGACTGTTTATTAAAGGATCTAAATACATCATGTCGAGAGTTTTTTGGTTGTTTATTATCTTGCCACAGTGTTCTGAGCTACATATGCATCCACTATGTGCGTGTGTTTATCTCAAAATTACAACACCATGATATACTTTCACAAAAGAAAATTGGGGAATTATCGTGTCTGGTGTTCCGTGACCAGGTTTTTAGAAATGGGTTTTGTGACATGGCGTAGTATGTTCTCATCTGGTGCGACCCAGCCGGCTGATGCCAGCTCTGGCGTGCTTTGGTTTACTGTTCCCTGATGTGGCTGGTGCACCATACCGGGATGATCAGGTCAAAGGAAGGAAGCATCCAGAAAGAAATTTGTTGCCTAACATGTCTTCATAGCGATGCTCAATGTTTGGACATACTATCGTGAGCAAACTTAAAAGACCGCTGCAAGTGCATGCTGAAACGGGCCAAATTGCATGAGGGCATCGGTCTCGACAACAGGATTGCTCCATCAGGTGGTGCCCGCATGCAGTTTGGCACAATTCGGCACGCACTCGCAGGGGTCTCTTAAACTTTGAGCACGATAGTACATAGCAGCATGCATATAATTATTACGTGATTCGGGTTCTTGACAAGCACGAAGAGCAAGAACGCATTGAAAGAACAAAAAAAAAACGCTCATATTTGCCTAAGAGCAACTTTAGCTTTATTGGTAGACGACAGCAGCGAATGAGTCATACTGGAGGCCCCTTGCGTCATAGAGTGCATCTTTTCCGAGAAAGTCGAATATCTTTCATGGCCTTGATGGCAGCTTGAATCCATCTGTGTGTAGCCACAAAGCCTGAACATCAAGGCAGAAAAATTATATATTTATTTTGGTATACACTGATATAATGATCGCAGTGCAAAGGCTAATGCTAATGCTGTTATCTGCATTAAAGGAGGACGGCTAATGTGACAACCCCCATGAATGCCTACACTGAATCAGAATCCCTCAGGCCTCAACACTTCTAAAATCCCGAGCTTCACAAATAACATCAGCCTTATTTCTAAAGAATGACAGCTGAGCATTGATAAAAAGTTGTTAATTTCTGGCTAAATTCACTGCTCATGCACTGCCCCATTGCTCTCAGAGCCTCGTCATTTAAGCTGTTTATATTGTCCCTCACACGAGCTACTAACTACGCCTATCAATTAACCTCTTGTATACAAACCTTCACACGATGACATACCTACAATGAATTTGTCACTAGCTTCCTTCCCGTATGTTTGTCATTATCCTTTGTTTTGTGCTTCCTAATAAACCACTAACAAATCATGAGTGGCAATTCTCGAATACATTGACGGAGCAAATATATACTTCTGTGCTAGATCCAGGGTGTGTACATAGTCTTTTCCATCTCGAAACAATAAATGAATGCACCTGCAGGAAACAGAACAAAGGCATAAAATTTCAATGCCATATTCACAGCCGGGAATGAAACGTTAATTGCGGGTTTATGGGGGTTTAACGTCCCATAGCGACTCACGCTATGAGGGACGCCGTAGTGAAGGGCTCCGGAAATTTCGACCACCTGGGGTTCTTTAACGTGCACTGACATCGGACAGAACACGGGCCTCTGGAATTTCGTCCCCATCGAAATTCCACTGCCGTGGCCGGGATCGAATTGCATTTGTTGATTGCATAGTGTCGTATGGTACTATGCTTTCATGCCTGCTGAAGCATGAAAGTCAGAAATCATTTAGTAGTTTAAAATAAACGCGAAACTTACACCTTGACAATGATGATGCCATGCAATAGTAGTAGGTTCTGATATAAGAAAGAAGTGAAAACGGTAATTGTGTACTTTGCCTTTTTATAACTTTCACTGTACAAATAATTTAGGAGAATGACTTCATGCTTATTAAAAATCACAGATTAGTGTGTGTAGTAGCAAACACTCAAAAATAAAAATAGCATGCAACAGTAGGAGTACGGCCTGCGTTTCACACAAGAGGCTGGGCCTGCTAAGAGCAATTCTGTAATTCCAGCTCTTCCACGTGCCCTTGACACAACACTGAAATGTGCAATACCTAAAAAATTTAAATGTGATAAAGCAGGAAGTGTAACACGAACTGACGACACACTAATAGACAGAGGAAGTAGAAATAGTAATGCAATAACCAACACTGAAACACACTGGCCCTCAGAACAAAACATGATGCAATTAGTCACGTCAAGACGCAGAGCCATGCAAGACAAGCCAGTTTCTTAGAGTGGCACAAGCACACCTACAATCTAGTATTTCTAAAAAGGTGTGCATGCTACAATCCAAGTGCTTCTTTATTGCTATGCCATTTTTCACTATGAACATTGCCGCTAAGTATATGAGAAAAAGAGGGTAACATTTTCGCATGTTACCCCTTTTGTTGTTTGGTTTGCGGTTCTTTGTACTTGGCTCCTTTCTATTTCTGAGTATGTACAATGCGCCCCATATAATGTGGAAAACTGATAATATAAACAGCTGTGAGTGAGCGCAATATGCATTCATGTCTTATATCCTGTTCTTTTCGAGTTGTTTAACCATGCCATCAGGTAGCAAGTCAAAAAGCTAAGTCAACCAGGTCACTACAATCTACTAGACTAATATATGTGTATTAGAGCAAGTATACTCACTGAAATGGCAAAAAACCTCACTGAGAGAGCATTTTGTTGTGAACATGGGGAGTGATGCAGATATGATTGGTTTATTGGGGTTTAACGTCCCAAAGCAAGTCAGGCTATGAGGGACGGCGTAGTGAATGGCTCCGGAAATTTCGACCACCTGGGATTATTTAACGTGCACTGACATTACACAGCACACGGGCCTCTAGAATTTCGCCTTCATCGAAACTTGGCCACCGTGGCCGGGATCGAACCCGCGTCTTTCGGGTCAGCAGCCGAGTGCCGTAACCACTGAGCCACCGCAGCGGGGCTGATGCAAATATGACGACTTAGCATGCACCATTTTCCATTTACGACATTCAGCTTTTTTGTACACAGACTGTGTGAACAGTAAACAGTACTTATTTAGCACTCAGATCTGGGGCAGTAAAAATCTTGCATATACAGTGAGAGTCCATACATATTAGCCAGAATAAAATCTGTGCCTCCTTATGAGAGAAGTCAGCAAAGCGCGTCCGAGTAAGGTTTACAGTTAAATTACTATTTCAGCTGCACTATAATGACTTTCATAATTTGCCCTTCAAGTGAAATGAGATGCCTTCGCCGGAAAGGTCTCTGAGGAGTGCCATGTGATACTGGCGTTACAGTAGAAGGATGATAGTTATCCTATTGCTACAACTGTTTATGAGGAGCGCTATGTGACACAGGTATTACTGCACAAGGATGACAAGGTTGTCCTCCTGCTTTAATATCGCTTTAAAATGCTGCTCTGTAGCCCGTCACTTCATATCCGGCATGAAAGTTGCAGTATTTGATGACGCCTTATTGAGAAGAAACGCGCATATACTATTTCAAAGGGAAATGCCAACATATGCCATCAATGCTCTGGTTCAAAGCAGACTAGTGCAATACACTGATCTCAACACAGAGTTCTAGAAAAACACACTTTAGAAAACTCAATACATACATGTGCTCTGCAATACACGTTGAACGGGCGCAGACAAGGAGAACAGCCCCACAGCTGGGCAGCGGAGACATCTTTTTCAGAGACAGCTCTTTTCAGACCTCTTCACTATCGGACAGGAGGCACTTCACCTGCATAAAATCATAATTTGAATTTCAATCTGTGCATTCTACAGAAGATGAAGTACCCACAATGATTGTGTTAACAGGTAAGGATTCGTAATGCCGGTTTCACACAAATAAGGCAAAGTTTAAACAGACGAAAGTTAACTTGCTCGCACTTGAATCCACGATAAGCTCTGCACTGTTTAGGGTTCTTCAGAAATATTTACTCTGAAAGGGCTGTATGAAAAGGCTGCAAAGTGCTCGAGCCTATTTTCGGACTGGTTATTCTTCAACATCCAACAATGATTTTTCTTCACGGTCGCCTGACAATAAAATAATTTTATAGCTGCACTAATGATCGAACAGACAGCTTTCTCGTTGGGGAAGCCGCATCACTCCTCCATTTACGCGAATACTGCCCCATACAGCCTGTTGCTGGCTGTGGCTTTTTGAGCTTGTAAGACACCACTGCGAGGCGATTTCACCGACTGTTTAGCCTTGGAGGACGACGTGTTCAGTCTGCGTTTGATTCCAACGCGATTAACCGTCCGCCACAGTGCCCAGTAGCGCGTTTCGCTTGGTCTGGTTTGGTTTATTGCGGTTTCACGTCCCAAAGCGACTCAGGCTATGAGGGACGCCGTAGTGAAGGACTGTGGAAATTTCGACCACCTGAAGTTCTTCAATGTACGCTGACATCGCACAGTACATGGGCCTCTAGAATTTCGCCTCCATCGAAATTCAGCCGCCGCGGCCAGGATCGAACCAGCATCTTTCGAGTCCGAGCGCCGTAACCACTGAGCCACCGCGGCGGGTCTGGTGCCGCACAGTCCGCTGCAGCGAACACGAGTCGATGTCGCATCGAGCAGAGTACTTACATCGGATGTCGAGCCCAGACGCGTACTCGCGTAGGGTATTATACAGCGCCAGAGAGCGAATGGCGCGCGCTATCGACAACCAAGGCGGGCGGTTAGCTATGGGTTAGCTCGAACGCAGAACGAACACAGCATACCCCCAGAACTCGACAGACGGTTTAATCGTCTCGCATAGGTGTGTTCAAAGCTCATGAAGCCACATCAAGAAACTGTATCGACGCGTATACGCGCAGCACATAATGCAACTCTAAACACTGTCAAGTGGCGTGCGCTATCGGCAAACCGCAGCGAGAGGATAGCGACGAAAAACATGCGTGGAGGCAGCAATGCACAACCGCGTCGAACAATGATTTTAGGTTACTTTCACGGCGTTTGCGTCGCAACGGATACACTGTGAACACAGACAGGGCAGCTAGTTAGTGACTCAATGTAGAGTGCATTTTGCCACCGCAGAAATAATCGAGCACAATGTCGGGGGCTAACAAAGGCGGCAGCGCCTCATCCCTTCCGTTTCTTCTCGCCTTAGTGCTAGCTGGTTAATTTGCGTGGTGGCAGATTGCAAGCATTCCTGCGCAGTATTACGGGTCTTAGCTGAAAACAAAGACTCGACGCCTTCCAGTAAACGCCTTCTTCTTTTGTAAGGTGGTTCCGGTAGACAAAACACGCAGCAGCTTCCATCGTAGAAGTCCAACGTGCTGTCAAGACGAAAAGTCAGCAGGCTTCCCGGTGTGGTCACTTTTTCACGAAGCACACGAAGGGCTGGAAATTGTACTACAAGCGGTGCCAAAAGCTACGATCACCTGTCAACCCAAACACAAGTTTGAAGCAACGATTTTGAAATCAATACCACACAAACCATGCCCGAACGACCGAGCACAAACGGCAGCTCGCCAGAACGGAAGGCGTGGTCGCGTGGTGCCCGGAAGTTGTTCGTCTTGTCACGTGACCAACCAGCCTGCGCGCTTGATTTGAACGGCGTTAGGAAGCTAGCGCGGCGCGAGCGCAAGGTATACATGTTACTATAGGTATGCTGGATATTGGTTTCTCAATAGGTGCGTTAAATATTGGTCTCGCGAGGCATTTTAACAGCCTGTATACTTATGCTCAATGCACCAATCAGATGATGCCATTTTATTTCATGTGCTTTCCTCCTTTTTGTTGTAGTAGTCTTTAGTTACCCTTGTACGTACAGCCCCCGTCAAAAGTATGTAGCCCAAGGGGTTTGCCTCTAAGCTGTTCAGCGCGGCTCCCTAGCGCATCAAGCAGGCCAAACCTTGAGAGGATTGAAAACGCTAAGCGATTCCTCTTTCCAAAGATTGCGGTCGCCGATGATGCATAACGAGGCATGCTGCAGGCCTCACAAGCAAACCCCTTGGGCTGTATACTTTGACGGGGGTGTATGTACATATGTGTGAATGCTGCCTATGTGAGCAAATGTATACGGGCTCTTATTACCCACTGCTGTAAAAATCCCTAATTAAAATAAATATCAGTTTTTCAGGGAAGGCTTTCAAAAGTTTTCAAAAATAGGCTTTTTGGGGCAAAAATATGGCTTTTGCGGCATATTATTACCAGCGTCGCTGAACACCGGGAAGCCGGTTAATTGTCTTAGGTAGTAAGCTGGTAAACTAATTGCTAACTTTTTAACTATCAGAGATACGCAGCTGGTTGCAAATTAGAGATTCGTAGCCGGCCGTATGGGTCATATCAGTCAAGAACTTGTTGACTTTTTAATGACAAAATGAGAAATCGGCTGTAAATTGATTTTTTGTTGCTTGAGTTTTAATTCGCTTGTAGTTAATTAAATTTATATTGGGTCATATCAGTCAAGAACATATTGACTTTTTATAGACCAAAGTCATTAGGATTTGAGTATTAATAGACTTTTTATAGACTCAATAAATACTCTATAAACAGTTAATTGCATCTTAGTGTGCATTTTTGTAAAGGTTATGACCAGCGTGCACTTGCCAATGATTTGAAGTATACCAATGCCCATATGTCCCTCTAAATATTCGGCACTGATTTCGTAATAGAGAAATCTATAAGGTCGCCTCTTGCAAATACGAAATGAATGCTGCCTTGAACATTTGTGTTCCTTTAATTTTACTGAGAACTGAAAACTGCGAATGAAAACGATTTTTTTACACATTCAGATTTGTAGATGTTATTACAGTGACGGTACACTACACTCTCATTATCATAGATTAGATAAGAGAATGCTTCGTGTCATGTCATGGTCTCTTCCCTTTGCAAAATCTCGAGGGCTCCGATGCTATTTCTGTCTGTGTGTTAGACCCACAGCAGTCTTTAATGAGGCCAGCGGTTTTATTGGAATATTCGTGTGTAAACTCCTGGAGCAAATATTTGCTGGAACGCTTTCTGTGACTGGAAGCTCTCTGTCCGTATTTGTTCAGTCTCCCGTGCCTTTCCTTGTTTTCGCATTCTGTGAGCGCTTGATTTTGTTTCGTTTTGGTCTGGGCAGGTTTTCATTCTATTTAAGCTATTCTGAGCCATGTGTGTTGGGGTTTTCAAATAGCATTTTTATTTTTATTACTGTTTACCTATCCACTCCTTTCGAGAGCGGCGGTGGCTCCGCACCATAAGCTCCATGTTCTGATCGTATGGGCTTCAATGGAACCTACACCACCACTCTAGATCTACCTTCTCAGATACCTGAATGTCCCGCAAATATTTTCTCAATAGGCGTGATGCATATCAATTGACATGGTTTTTGTAGTCTTGTTCAGCTATTTCTAGCTTTCTGGCTTTACACGTCCTAATCGACAGTGAACCTCGTCACGCGAACAAGATTGAGGATAGTCCACCGTTTTTGTACTCAGGCACGAAGCATATCAAACGATACAGTTTTTGAAGCCCGTCTAGGTAATCTCTATGATGAGCTCTTCGGAACTAATCATTAGTTACTGATGACACGTCGCCGTGTCTTAGTGAAGTGCACCTTTTTTTCTGGACTCATATGATACCCTCTAAATTGAATTGCTTTTGAAATACTGTTCGATTATTGACTTAGTGAACTCACCATGCCTAATGATTGTGGTTACTCGCATGTGCCCGCGTTCAGGCAGCGATACCGATTCGCCGCGGCAGTCATGAACACCGACCAAACGGCATTCGAAGGCGCGTTGACCGATAAATGTAAGAAACGGTCAAGGAATTTTCTCTTAGACTGTTTTTACTTAGAATAGGCGCACAGTGCCCTCATTTTGCCATGGCGTCATGCATATCAAGTGAAAGCCGCATAATATAGTTACTCCGTAAAGATATCACATGGCCTGATCATTAAATAATGTTGACACGCCACCGCGTCAGGTGCGGATCGGTCGTTTTCACGGCGAGAGCCGTTGCTGAAAGCGCAACCGGAGTGATTGCGTAATTGAATTCCATTTTAGTTGTCGTCATTGTAGAACTGCGCAAACCAATGAAACACAGGTGAAGAGCGAAAAGAAGAGAGAGAAGAGGAAGTAGAGACAAAAGAAGAGGGAGACGCAAGATGAAAATAATAAGGTATAAGTTAAGTCAACAGAGAGAAGAACAAAAACGAATGAAGAATAAGAAAAGAAGAGAAGAGTATGAGAAGAGAAGACCGATAAGACGGATGGCATGCGAATGGAGAGAAGAGGGAAGCAAGTGAAAGGTTCCATGTTTATTTCGATAACTTGGGGTTCTTCACGTGTGCAGGCTAGTGAGTAAACGAGCCTGTCCGCAGCTCGCCCACATCGAAATGTGACCGTTGCTTTCGGGATCGAACCCCCACCTTGGGATCAGCAGCCGAACGCCAAAGCCACTCAGCATGTCAGTAGGTAGAAGACAGAAAGGACGAAAGAAGGGGAAGAAACAGAAACGTGTAGAGGACACCTAATTACGTTACGTGTTGAGAATGTGATACTCTTAAATTTTGAAGTCTGGTCGGCTTGCTTTTCCTATTCGGTCACTGCCGCTCGCCTCATAAGCTGAGCCTGTGCCGATACTCCATCTTCACCGACATACCTTTGTGGCCGCCTTCTCCGTTTGTGCAGATTTTCCACTACGTTGTACAGACGCGAAACCAAGCTCACCTTCCAACCGACGTCGAGTCCTCTACCGCACGCGGCCATCCGACGTGGCCTTGCACACTTTCCAACTACCCTCCAATTACTGAGCAACGTTTTTTCTACTTGGTTAAAGGGATGCCTTGTGCCTCTTTTGGTAAATAGAAAATTCAAAAAATAAAATATACAGCAGCGTCGGTAGCTGTGAATGGTTCAGCAAAGAGAATCAAAGGCGACTGAAAGGACGCAATAAGCTAAGGCGGCATACCTACCCTCACAAAAATCGGTGTGTTGTTTTAGCAATCGTTTCGTGGACTACCGTCAACACACCCATTAACGTGGCAACAAAATGGCCATACACCTTACTGTTGCCAAATTCTTGCATAGCAGCACACCTTTTTGTTGACCACCTGTTGAAATCTGTTGAGTTGAGAAGGTGTAGTCTTTTTGTTGATGCACACAAGAAGATGATCTTGTTGCCCACCTGTTCAACTATTGTTGAGAAGTTGAAGTCATTTTGTTGATGCACACAGAGAGGTAATTCTGCTGGAAGGGCCTAAAAGCAAATGCAGTTTGTGGCACACCTGCATGTACTTTTTTTTAAAACCCGGTGGAGAATTGCGCGGCACCAGGGTATGGACCCCGGTCATCTTTCACGCGAAGCTGATGCTCTACTTATGGCTCGCCAGAGTGTTCGTCGGTCCGCACGAACTTGCCAGTCAAAGGCGCGACGTCACAAGTCAACGACATGCCCAGTCACGTCGGTGTAATAATTTAAGGCGAAAGTTATGTCTCCCTGAACCTTTTCTTTTTTTCTCCAGGGGGGCTTCTCATGCTCTGGCATTAAAAATGCGAGTGCGCCCTTCCTTCTTTCTAGGGGATGATTGAATGTTTGCTTTAGATATGGTATTACGCGATACCATTAAGCTCCCGTTCAACGGAGAAGACGCCGTAGTTGGCGCTGGCGTGCCGTAGAAACCTCGGTTGATCGAGCGGGTCACGACTTCACACGTTAAGATGTGGGATGTAAATTACTGAAACAAGATTAAATTGTGATTATGAGGACATAGCATGATTCAAAGGACATTTAGGGATCTAAAGTAAATTAAGGCTCATAAGAAAACAAGGGTAATTTCTTGGAAATCGAATGCATGACCCTTGGGTTGCGAGTCAGACAAGCTGCCCATACACCACTGAGGCATTTTTAAACATGGTATTTATTAAAGTGAAGGAATGCTCAATGTACATGAATTCTGTACGAACCACAAACAACACACCTAACGACACACCTACAAAGCCCGAGAGTGAGTGAGTAGAAACTTTATTGATTTCTAAGATTTAGCTTGCGGTGGAGGTCGTCTTCAAGTCTTCAAGTCTTGAGGTTGCCTCCTTAGCCTTGGGTGGTCCCCTAGTCCAGGGCTCCACTGATTCTGGCCACCTCGCTTGCGTGTGCTATGAGTGCCCTTTGGGCCTCTAGCTCGCAGCTGGTGAGCCGGCTCTGCCATTGCTCCGCACTTGGTGTGTCGTGTTTGTGGAACGATATGTTTCTATCGCATTCCCATGTTATGTGGTATAGTGTTGGCCTCGCTTCGCACCAAGGGCATGTGGCGCGGTATTATGTCGGGAACATCTTGCTTAGTATATATAAGTTGGGGAAGGAGCCTGTCTGTAGCTTCCGCCATTTTGCGGCTTCTTCCTTGCTTAGCTCTTTGTGTGGTGGGGGGTATTTGTATCTTAGCCCCCTGTATAAACTTAGTGTTTCAGAGTACCCAGCCCCTAGGCTAGTCCAGAGCTCCTCCGGGGCTTGTGACCCCCCAGCTCGGATAGTAAGCCCTCGAGCTAGTTCGTCCGCCCTTTCGTTGCCCCAGACCCCCGCGTGGCCTGGTATCCAAATTATGTTATGTTTCTCTCTCCTCCCCGAGGGTGTCCCCTCGCTGAGGATCCTGAGTGTCGTTTTGCCTACCCTTCCTTTTGTGTAGTTTCGACACGCTTCTTGTGAGTCTGTTAGGATATTCAGGGGCCTCCCCTTTCTATCCCCCTCCCTCATTGCTAGGGCTATAGCTATCTCCTCCGCCTCTGCTACATTTGATGCCCTCGCCGTGAGGCTCGTTATGAGTTCTCCCTGGTGGTTGACGACTACCGCCACAATTTTATTTCCTCGTTCACCATAGTACGGGGAGGCGTCGGTGTATACCGTGCTGTCCCTGTGCTCTATTGTTTTTTCATAGTGTTCTGCCCTGGCTCTCCTCCTGCTGGCATGGAGGTTTGGGTCCATGTTGCGGGGGATGGGTTGTACGCTTATGTTTCTTCTTAGTGCGTCTGGTATGTTTGCCCTGTGGTTCTGATGGTTCTCCGTCTCCCGACCCAACCTAGTCAGAAGTGCTCTTCCGGTTCTTGTGTCACTGAGTCTTCGAAGTTGTGCCTTTTTATTTGGCATTCACTCAGCTCTTCAAAAGTGTTGTTAAGCCCTAGTTGCATTAGCTTCTCGTTGGACGTGTTCCTTGGTAGATGTAAGGCTATCTTGTATGCTTTGCGAAGGATAGCTTCTGCTTGCTCTCTTTCAGCTTTGATGGTTACGTGGTATGGTAGTGAGTATGTTATTCGACTGACTATCAGGCTGTTCACCAGTCTGATTGTGTCTTCTTCCTTCATGCCATGCCTTTTGCTGGCTACTCTATTTATCATTCGGCCTACTTGCTCCGCCGCTTTGCGTAGCAGGCTGAGTGTGTGGCTGCATTTCCTGCTACCTTGCAGCCACATACCAAGTAGTCTTATCATTCTTTGTTCCGGTATGTTCTGCCCTTCTAGTTTCACCTCGAGGTTAGCCTCTGTAGGGTGCCTTCCTACTCTGAGAAGTTCGGACTTTTCGGTGGAACACCTTACTCCCCTCTTCTTCATGTATCCTTCAATGCAGGTTGCTGCCGCTTGTAGACTTCCTTGTTTGCTTCCTAACGAGCCTTCGCTGGTCCATATGGTGATGTCGTCCGCATACATTGTGTGTCTGATCCCTTGTATCTGGCTGAGCTCTTTGGCTAGGATGATCATTGATATGTTGAAGAGCACTGATGATATCACTGAGCCTTGTGGAGTTCCCCTGCATGGTGTTTGAAAGACCTTGCTTCGTAGCTCTCCCAAACCCACCGTTGCAGTTCTGTTTGTGAGGAAGCTTCTCACGTAGTCGTGTGTTTTCTTTCCGCAGTTGGTGGCGTTGATGCCTTCCATGATTGCTGCGTGGGATACGTTGTCGAAGGCCCCTTTGATGTCCACGGCCATGACTACGTTTTCCCCTTTGCTTGGCATTGTTTCTAGTACTTCTTCTTTGAGCTGAAGCAGCACGTCTTGGGTCGATAGATGTTCCCTGAAGCCGAACATGGTGTTGGGGTACCATCCTCCGTCTTCTAGGTGTCTTTGTATTCTTTTAGTGATGATTCTTTCGAAAAGCTTGCCCAGACACGATGTTAGCGAGATAGGTCTGAGATTTTCTATCTGCAGTTTTTTGCCTAGTTTGGGTATCATAACGACTTCCGCGTGTTTCCACTCTTTCGGAACCGTTCCCTCTTCCCAGAGTTTGTTTAAGTATTTTGTGAGCTGTTCTACCGTTTCATCGCTGAGATTTCTTATCAACGAGTTCTGGATCTTGTCCGCCCCCGCTGCCGTTGTTGTGTTTCTACCCCCCCCCCCCCCCCCCCCCCTAACTCTCTTTGTGTGTTCCCGTCACACCTGTCTCCACTTAGGCCATGCCCAGATGCAGTGCGTGATTCTGCGAAAGGGGTCTTTTTTCATGCACGCGCTCCCATGCAACCTCATGACAGGTGGAACCGAACACGAGGGACGTATTCAACTCCTGGATTCCTGGTACCACCGCTTCTGCCTAACTGCCACGACGTGTTTTCCGGAGTTCCCCTTAGTCGGCACCCAACGCAGCAGTATTGACTCTGCGACTTTGTGTGTGCATCTGTCAGGGTAACAATGACTCAAACGCCTGCTGCCACCTGCGGAGACGAGCGTCTGCCATTCAACCGCGCCTCGCTCTCTTGTCAACAGCGGGGTGACGACACTGCAGGTGTTCGCCTTTGGGCCATTTCCTTGGAACAAGATATGGAATCCACCTGGCCGGAAACGACTAGCCCGTCAACACGCTCTTCTGGACATTTCCGAGTATCCAAGGGCCTCAGCGGATGAAGCGAGGTGACGACGCTTCAGGTGCTCGCCCTTGGCGTTTCCTCGAAAGAAGATATGGAATCCACCTGGCCTGACGGGCCACTTCAGGGTATCCAGGGGCCTCAGCCGAGGAAGACGACGAAGCGGTGAACGACCTTGGAGCACCCGGACGAAGTCCCTACGATTGGTTGAAAAAGGCGGGAAGATCTCGGGAGGGTCTATTTAAAGCGCTCGACACGTTCTTCGAGGAGCCATTCCCGGAGCGACTCCCTGAGTGATACGCTCAACGTTTCCCTGAGATTTCTCAGTTTTTCCTTGTTTGTCATTCTTTTAAATAATCATGTAAATATGTAAATACAGTTTTCCTTCACTTCCCCTACTCCCCGTCTCCGGCCCACGCTCCTTCCTCCTTCGGCACTGCGGCGGTGCTCCTGGACCCGATGCCTGGTGGGACACGCTACTAGCTCGGCAAAACATATCACCGTGTTATAGCTTGAATAACTTCTTCTCTTGTTATCGGTTTGTCCATGTCCTGGTTTTCTTTCCCTTGGTATTCTCCCTGGTAGGCTTTCACCTGTTCTTTTCCGTAGCATTTCTCCTTTACTGCTTGTATTAGCTGCTCCTCCGTCCCTTCGTATTGGTGGATCAGTCTTTGTATCGATTTGTTACTTTCTGCTTTGTTCTTCGATGGGTCCATGAGCTTCCTTAGTATTTGCCACGTTCTGGCCGTGCCTAGGGTGCCATTCATTGTTGTGCTGAATTGTTGCCATCCCTGTCTATCCAGTTGTGTTGCGTATTCTTCCGCTCGCTTGGTGATTTCTGCTATCTTCTTTTTTAGTTTCCTGTTAAGCTTCTGTTTCTTCCAGCGTTTGGTTAGGCTTTTCCTTGCCTCCCAGAGGCCGAGGAGTCGTTTGTCTACCTCTGGTGCCTGTTCTGTGCGGTTAACTTCTTTGGTGTATGTATCTCTTATTTGTTTAAGTTGTTGGATCCATTCTTCTAACGTGATGTCGCCTTTGATGCTTTTGCAGTGGGTGCGGAAGGCGTCCCAGTCTGTCAGTCTTGCCTTGCCTATTTTCCTTCTAATGCTTTCGGCTTCAATGGCCACTCTGATTATATAGTGGTCGCTGCCTAGGTTCTCCTGTGTGTTTTCCCACTCTGCTTGTTTAGCTCCTCTGACAAAGGTTAGGTCGGGACACGTGCGATTCGAACCCGCGTAGGCGTGAACAGACCAGCTTCGCTGGCTACTGCATGAGTGTATCACCGCTTTTTTTTTTCTCTTCACCATTGTATCTATTACAATGACGCGATGTTTTATGTACACGATCGAGGTCTACGCTTACGCTGTTGCCTTGCCTTGTGGGTTGGCTCTCATACGTAAGTAGCTCGCAGCCTGTGTTTTCTGCTGCTGTACATATGCTCCGCCCTTTTATGTCCTCTTTTTTGCTGCCCCATTGCGGGCTTTTCGCGTTGAAGTCTCCTGCTATAACTAGGGTGTTCTGCCCTGCAAGTTTCATTGCCTCCGTGAAAAGCTTGATGAAGTCTCCCCTGTTTTTAGGTTGGCTATATATGTTTATAACAAAGGTGCTTTTTGCTTTCCTTTTCCTTTTGGGAATTATTTCAGTTATCACGTGTTCTAGGTGTGTGTCTGCTATTTCCCCATGATTTATAGCTGTTATTTTGTCGCTAATGAGTGTTGCTGTTTTTCCTTTTTCCTGGCATGAGTAGCCTCTTAGGGTTGGGGTACAGTTTGTTTCTTGTAATAAGATTAGGTCTGGTGGGGTTCCCCTAGTGCTAATGAATTGCTGCAGGAGCCCCTGCTTGCGCCTGTAGCCCCTGCAGTTCCATTGCCAAATCCCTAGTTGTTGTCCTCCTGCCAAGTTGCTGTGTTGCAGCTACTATTGTTCCCTTGAGTTTCTGTACCGAACCTCCGCTCATTAAAGAGGCGGTCTCTGGCGTCGTTCAGTGTTCTCTGTGTTGTTTGATTTTTAACGTAATTACGGAAGCTCTGGTCTTGCAAAGCTATCTTCTGGCTTAGTTGTTGCATCTGTTGCTGCATTTGTTGTTGCATTTGCAGCATGAGTGTTTTTAGGTCTTCCCCTGCCGTGTTGGTCTCCCCCATGTTTTGTGGGTTCTCTATCGTTTGTGGTGGAGGTGTTGGCGTTCTCACTGGTGAGAAACCTGTTCTCCGTATCTCCTGTAGTTCTGCGATTAAGTCGCTGATCTGCTTTCTTAGCTGCCTATTCTCCTTTCTTATGTTGTTGATTTCTGCTCTTAGGCTTTCGTTTTCTGCCTTGGTGTCTGTTGTGTTGTTTTCCTCGTGCGGAGCAAACAGTGTTTTGGGAGAGCCGCCTCCCCAGCTTACCTTAACTCCGCCGCTTTTCTTCTGCTGCGTTTGCTGCTGGCTGGCCGTGGTCTGGCTCGCCTCGCCTCGTCCCCGGCTCTGGCTCCGGTCCCGGCTGCGGCTGTTGCTGCGTCCCCTGGACTCGCTTCGGTAGTCAGGTTGTTTCTCCTGGTCCTCGTTCCGGAACCAGCATGGTCGTCGTGCTCCATTTCTGCCGTGGCTGCGGCCGCGTTGCTGCTGACCCCAGGCTCGTAGCTGTCCGAATGATTTTAGTCGCTGTGTGCATTCCCTTGCTCCTGTGACGTGGGAGCCCTTGCACACGAGGCACTTCGGTACGCATTGGTGTTGCGTCTCCGGATTTGCTTGGCCGCATTGCCTGCACGCCTTGCTTTCCGGGTTTGGGCATACATCTGCTCGATGCCCTTGCTAGTAGCAGTTGTAGCATATCTGCCTCGTTGGTCTGTATGGGTGGCCCCACATCTCTCCCCCGTAGAGCAGGACTTGCTTGGGAAGGATTGGGCCGCTGAAGGTAATGACTGCTGTGCTGGATCTTCCTAGCATTCGTGCCGCCAAAATCTTCACTCCGTGCGTTCTTGTCCTTAGGTTGGCCTTTGATTCTTCTTCTGGGGTTCCCGGGTCTACCCCGTGGATGACTCCCCGTAGCATTCCCTCCGGCGCCGCCACGTGTGCCGTGACTTGGTAGCTTCTTCCACCGAAGTTGAGCTGCGCTATGTTTCTGACTTGTTTGGCTGTCTCTTCCTTATTCGTGCTGACGATTATGATGTCAGAGCCGTTGCGCAGTCGGATTATAAGGTCTTCTGCCTTGCATCCATGCCCGGTGGCTGCAACCACCGCTCGCGCCACTTGGTGTGTTTGCAGCTCTCGCACTGCTAGTCCCTTTGGCCTCAGGATCACCTTTAAATCTTCTTTCGGTAGGGGAGGGAGTCTCCTCCTCGGCGCTCCTTCCCTCTCGCCTTGCTTGGTTGTGCTTTGTTTGTCGCCTGTGCTTTTCCCTGCGCTTGAGGGTCTCGGATCCCCCGTCACGTGGCCTGCCTTCGCTTCCTGGCTCTTGCGTATTTTCTTTTGCCGCCGTTGCAACATGGCTACTGTCCAGTCTGAGTCCGAATCGTATTTGCGACTCGCCTGTGCTGTTGTTGTTGTTAGGGTGCTGCCTCCCGGGATTTGGGTGTTCACCGTCGGGCCAAGTACGTGGGATCCCCCTGTGGTGGCGTCTCGTTGGTCTTCCTCCATTCTTTCTTGGGTCTCCATAATTCGGTTTGCCAAAAATTCATGTCTGGCATGGGTGTCTTGCGTCTGGGCCATCTTTCCGCTGCCTCCGTCGCCTGCCGAGGTCGAGGAGTCCGCAGAAGTCGCCGCCCGTGAAGCCTAGTCGCTAGGCCTAGCGTTCGCTTAGCTCTTTCGTCCACGTGGTTGATCTTCAAGACCGGATAAATCCAAAAATATTGGGCCCACCGGTTTGAAAATGGTGTCCTCGTGGTCCGCTTCTCTTCCTGCGTCGCCTCCCACCAAAATTGGACGAAATTATTCCGGAGCCCTGCACTACGGCACACCTATCTTCGTTTCTTCTTTCACTCCCTCCATTGTCCCTTGCTGACGGGCGGTTACAAAAAGCCCGAGAAAAGACGCGACACAGCGCACATCACTATTAGATCACAATAAGACACACCTCAGCAACGGAGCACGAGAAAGAGGGCATTGAAGAGCATATTCGTTCGACTGAATTAAAGGGAAACCATGTGTATCTTGCGGCGTACGATGCGATCTAGTATGCCCACTAGTATGCCCACTGACTACCATCACCGTCATCATCATCAATGAAGATAAGGGTCATAAAATTGAAGCGCTGTAAGCACAGATTATTCAATGCAGTCGATGAGATTAAAAATTAAAAACAGTGAAGGAAATGAAAGTACCACATTAAGTCCGGAACTATAGGCGAAGCCAAATTCCAGTCATTTGCCTCGTATATCTTTGTACGCAGACCTCGGGCTCAATAGCGGCTCATGGCTCCCTGAAGGGCTATCACATGCTGTATTCTTGACGGCAGCGATCTGTACAACGTTTCAACAAAGCTGGTGTGAGCCTTCATACGGTCCTACTCCTTTTCCACAGCCTGCCAGAACCCTTAAGCCGACAGACACTGCAGGTCACTCTTCGACAGGTTCAACTTTATTCTTCCCCACACGTGCTCGATAATGTTCATATCGGGCCCTTTCGGTGGCTATTGAAGCCTTCGAACGCCGCGATCGTTGAGAAGTTCGTTCACTTTCTTGGCTGTGTGGACTGGGGAGAGGTCCTGGTGGAAAATAAAATCGCCGTGAGGGAATGACCTGTCAAGGGCATATAGAAGACATGCTGACGCAGCGCTGCGAAATCGGCCAGTGATAGCGACGCCCGTATTTAATTTCTTTTTTGACCATTCCTTGCTTATAAACGCTCCGTTTTTGGTGAGAGTAGCGGCTTTGCCGTTAGGACGCAGTGATCTATCAATAAAGGCAAACTGCAATCTGTCCCCACTCTTCCTCTTGAAGATCACGAAACGAAATGAACCGTAGCACACAACTTTCACTGCGTGCATATATGAGGAGTTTATACAATCGACTAACGGAGTTTACATCCGAATAACATGGCAGCGGTTATTTGCTTCTGCGGTGGACATCCGGAGCGTTTTTATACACTGAACGGAAAAGCTTACAAGAATGATTGGAGCAAAGCATAGATGTCGAGGCATTTGTGCGAAGTTACTCAGTTGGGTTAAAAAGTAGGAGACAAATTAGAGCCATATTGAAAATTACAAATAATGCCGCGGCCATCGTTTTGAGAGCTCGAAATGTGACATTTGTTGCTCATTTGAATATATTTTCTTCCTTGCAGAGGTTGCATTCTCGGAGCAATTGACAGGTCTGGAACTGTGGCAGTGAAGTGTCCGTACTCCGCCAACAACATTGTTTGTGACATCGATATTCAAGATACAGAAGTCAGAGCGGTACGTAACTTCCGAAGTGACTTTCATTTCACCATAATGGGATGTCTCCGAGATAGTTAGTTGGAGTGATTCCGCTTGTGTAGGCCACCTTGAACGTTGGGACATGGACGTAGAAAGACAAACAAGGCTGTACAGGACAGTGACGTGTCCTGTTTGTCTCTCTACATCCGTGTCCAGAGTTCAAGCTGCCCCACCCAAACGAAATTATTTTACGACTGGCGGGCACATATATAGGAAGAAAATAAATGTGAGGTCTGTCCGAAAATTTTCCAGCCGTATTCTCCTCGAAACATGTAGGTCAGCTAGCCTATCATTAAGCCATTTACTTAGGGAGACTTTACAGCTTATGTACAAGATAGCGCTCTCATTTTCGACACCTCAGTAGCCGGGAACGACTACTGAATGACGTAGTTTGCACTGTCCGCATCAAATTCAAGGCAATGGAGCCAGTGGATGAGCTTATTGTCATAAGCTATACTTCCGATTTATAAATGGTTTGGTTTGGTTTATGGGGTTTAACGTCCCAAAGCGACTAAGGCTATGAGAGACGCCGTAGTGGAGGCCTCCGGAAATTTCGACCACCTGGGGTTCTTTAACGTGCACTGACATCGCACAGTACACGGGCCTCTAGAATTTCTCCTCCAAAGAAATTCTAGCCACCGCGGCCGGGATCGAACCCGCGTCTTTTGGGTCAGCAGCCGAGCACCATAACCGCTGAGCCACCGCGGCGGCGATTTATAAATGATTCTCTGCATAATAAAACTATTTTAACAAAACTATTGAGAAGTACTTATGCCATTACAAAGCTATACAAAACTATATGGGAACGGTAAGAAACTGTTGCCACACAATATTGCTATCGCCGCTTTTAATGACATGTCTTCTCTGTTGTAAGGCTGATATTGTCATTTGATTTTAGTTTTACCTTTGTACGCGTCGCTTACGTCTGTATGCTTGCGTTTCTCTCTCCCAATCTTGTTGCGTTTGCTTATGTCTGCCTTATACGTTTTCTTCTGTAAGTGTTTGGCCTCCCCCGCTCTTCTTTGTAATGCCTCAGGATGCTAAGGTAAAACAGAGGAAAAACATCAGAAAATATTTTGTGAAGCTGACAAATGAGTGAAACTGAGAAAAATTTCTCGCACCGTCGAATCAGGGATGAGCACAGCGATGTTGAAAGCGACGCATGCTGTCGGAGGTCTCCCACTGAAGAGCGCTCGAGAATGTGGTACAGGTGAGGACCCCAATCAGCGAAAATTGCCGACTGACAGTAACTCAACTAGAAGACGTCCTTGGCACTATGGCTGCCTCGTTCGCAGCCTAAGGGGTGCCGTAAGCAGATAACGACCGCAGTTGCGAAAATTCGGTAGCTAGCAGTCCCCCCCCCCCTCCCCCCCCCCCCCCCCAAGACATTGCGCTCGGCGAGGCATCACATCATCCAAGTATGCCAACCCCCTGCATCCCAGATATGTAGGACGCCTGGCTATTCCAAAGCTGAAATGTTTCGAAGGCAAACGATTTCTCACCACTGGAGGCGAACTTGGGACACTGCCTTTCCAAGGGCCGATTTTTAAACTTTTGTACAGAAGTACAGACGTGCGAACAAGCATACGGTTGCACTCATCTCGTAAGTACGTATGTACTAACAGGGTTAAGGGAAACGAGAGCAAAACAGCTGCAACGCGAACACAAGAAGACGAAAATATTATAGGCAGGGTTCATTAACCTTTCCTCTCAGCGTTCTTCTCGCCGTTGGTATAAAGACCAAGTGTGCGAATATTTAGTCTCTCTGAGCTAAAATCATCTCGCTTTACTGTTCCTGTTTCGTTTGCCTTGTCCGCGTTTCATTTGACGCAGACAGTGCATTTTCTCAGAATGGCAAATTTTTTGTATAAAATAAAAAGCGCACTTCCTGAAGATTAGCGACAACGTGACATGGCATCTGATGACAACTTCGATATCGGACGTTGCCTCAAGAAAGAAGGAGGCTGTGTGCAGTATGAGTTCCCAGTCAGAGTACTCATTTGATGAGTATTGAGGTAGTCATTTCCTCAGGTTTGTTAAACTTAATAAAAATGTCTTATAATCTATAGACAGACCTCTTACACACGTTTAATAGCGCATTTCAGCACCATTGATTTTTCTACAGCTGCAGGTCCTTCGACTGAGGTAGCGCCTACTATCTTTCTAGTCATCATTGATTGGGTCTTTAGAACATGGTTTGGCACTAGAACGTGAATAACACTGAACTAATATGGCTACCACATCCTCTCATCTTTAACCCCTTTGCATGCGCGGATAGCACTAGGACTTCAATGAGAAGGCTTATAGTGGATAGCGGCAAAGCGCTGCGGCGATAAAACCTTAATGTGACGCCTTGCATCGATCTCCTTGGAGTTTTCCCAAAGCCTATCTTCTGAAGCCGCCTTATACTTGCACGGGCAAGGTTTCTGGCTGCCACAGAGAATAGGAGGATCTGAAATTCCCATCACCGGTATATACCCAAGGAGGCACGGGACCTATGACGCCGCAACAGCTGCCAACGTGAAAGCGGAAGTCATCAAAGTCTTATTAGCAAGAATATTCACAGAGATTTCCGCAGCACTTCCCTTCCTTTCCTTAGTAATCCAACTGTTCACACTTGTTCCCTCCCACGTACACTTTTATCACGCTTCCTGACATGACAAGAGGCCGCGTTGAGGCGTCTCGCCTTTGTTAGGACGTTGGCTGGTGTCGGCAATCAGGCTCCTACTTCGTCCTTCACGAGCCAGGCAGGTCTCGGCAGCGTACTGAATATAATAACACGGCTGGCGGTTTGCGCAATCATACTTTACGAACTGCATGCCGTCCGCAGCAGTTAGCGGTTGGATGTTTTCTTTTCTTACTTTCATCGCATCGTTGCACCTTGACCCCCTGATAGGTTTCCGAAGGAACGGCGAGGCCGTGAAGCGACCGCTAGAGAAACTTTCCCTGGCAAATAGCGTTGGTCGTCGTCGGTGAGCTGGGGCAGCAGACGATAGGTCAGAAGGATTCATAGGAGAGGGGATGAAAGAACACAGTTAAATGACACAATTACCACTGCTTTGAAATGTCATAATCCGCACTTATAGTGACATGCGCAAAATGTAAACCACATCAATAATGTATTTTAAAAAGCATCTGCCTGATGTGTAGTACTGAATGAAGTGTGTGCACGAACGCATGACTGGATAATAAATGTCTCATCGGAAACAAAATATTTGACCAGAGGATAGCACACATTTACATAATGGACAAAGTATATTGCCTTGAATATTTGTACTGTTTGTTTCTTCACTCTCCAAGCTGCCGGCACTCGACTTTACCATTTTGTTTATGACGCGAGATGCGACCAGAATTATCTGGAACGATCGCATCCATAAGTCTTTATATACAAGCGCTTAAAATTGCTTTTTTTTTTCAAAACTATCAGCTCTGTTTAGTAGGTTGGGTGGCAACTTGCTCCTCTCATCTACAGCCCAGATAAAAAATGTGCATTGTAAATGCGTTAATTCTAGCTCTATACTCTGTCAACGACTGCGTATGATGTCTCCTTGTTCTCCTTGTTTGAAGCGTTGTAAGAGGTTTAGGGCATCGATTTGGACTCATGAAGAGTTAATGTTTCTTTAGGAAGAAAAGCAGAATTAATATAATGAAATGCGAGTTATTCGAATTTTCCATTTCCTACTTATTCCGTCTACGTTCAGACGCATATGCCCGGGAAGCAGTAGGGTTGTTCTGATATTTCCATGAACAGGAGAGCAGTTACTGATGTTATCTCACGCATAATAAAGTATTTATATTATTTACTTTAATCGAGGCGATGGATACACTCCAGTAATACCACAAAAAGGGTGTTTGTGTTTATTATACGTTCTCGCGTTTCATGTTATGCCGACAGCAAACCCAGCGTTTTCCAATGTAGCGTTTTCGAATACAAAAAAATGCTGCGCTTTAGTGTGACCGCGCGTATAAACCCAAAATAGTGATAGAGAAGTCCTATTGTTTCTTAGCACAGCTTTTTAGAGCAATAATTAATACCAGCAGCACGCAGTTGACAATGAGCACCAGCGGAATGTAAGTAGGTGCTGAGGTGTGAACGAGATTTCCAATAACGGGGCGTGGTGGAAGTTTGATTATCAGCTACTAGATGGCGGCACACGCCCGACACGCTTCTGGACGGAGCGTTTTGAAAGGTTCCCGCTTCTTAGCGTATGGCGTCTGAAGCATGGCACGCAGTTCAAGCAAATTTCTCATTGTGATAATGTCGTAGAATCTGTGAACAGTTGATTTCAGTGGAGTATATATGTAATGTCAGTATTACAACCGTAATGTGTATTATGTAATTCCAGCATTACAATCGTAATGCGTATCACAAACTTCGCCTTCCGTGTGTTTGAGTTTCCCGCTCTTTTTTGTAAAGCAGTATAATTCAAACATTATTAAAACAAGCCAATATGCTTCAGCGCTTTTTTGTATTCCAGAAAAATACGGTATATGCTGTGATGAAAATAAAGGGGTCAGTCATGAACCTTCCTACAAGAAAGTGTTGCGTGATTTAAATGCGAACGTGGATGTTAAAGTTGGAAATCGATTGTCACATGAATATTTGAGTTTTGTCGCAGTGAAGGAAGCTTTTTGCCTGTCAGTGTAGCAATATAATTTCTTCTTCTCCTTTATTTTTTTGCATATCTTAACCCGCGTGTTAGCATTGAAAGCGCTTGGAAAGAATGTCCTAAATAGGGAAGAGAATATCGCGAACTCTTAAACTCAAGTTTACTTACAACATCACTTATCATAGCTTCATTGTTTTCACAGAACGCATGCACTTCTCAAGAGCAACACTTGTTTTAACTTTGTATAGCTAAAGCACATTTCTGTGCCAAAAACAGGCTCAGTAGTAATCATGCCTTGTTTTTCAGCTGTTGACCAAGGAAGAATACGAAGAGTACCTGCAGAAAGGCCTGCTGGAAGTGAAAGTCTCCGCGAAGAACTTCTTTCACTGCAAGACTATCGACTGCCCCTGGTGGTGTTTTATTGAAGCGAGCGTACCGGAAGTCGAGTGCAAAGTATGCGGTACCAAAAACTGCGTCAACTGTGACGCCATACACTTGGGAATGACGTGTGCAGAGTACCAGGCGTGGCAGGCCAGCATGAAGCAACTGGTTCCTGTGCGATGTGCTGATGACATGGACAACCTCTTGGCCTTTATGCTTCACGTGGCCTACATGGCGTGTATCGTCTACCTACTAGTAAAATGCGTCTTCCCCTAGCTTGTGTTCCTCGCCGATTTCTCAAAAATACTTTACTGACCTATGCCCACAGTTTTAAGTTTGAGAGTCACGAGAGCAATAGTACATTTGTCGCGTACTCCGAGTAAGGCTATAAAGAGAGAAACGGCCGATACATCAGTGCTTATCTTCACAACTCTAATGCGCGTCGTATCTCTCCGCAATGGGTAGTGCTGTCAGAACTGCAGCATTACTTCGTTATTGCTCATTTTTTAGGTCCAGTGAGGAAACGAGCGCTGCAGACCATGGCCTGCCACGGAATGATTAATGCCTGCCAATCACATCTGCAATTTCATTGTAAAATGTTTGCATGAAGGCCGGTAAACAGCCCGGAATCTCTCTTTCTTAATCCATGCACTGTCTACCCGAGACCCTACCGCCCCATTTTTCAGCACTGCTCATGCTTCTAGAGGACAAACTTCCCAACGAATTCCCGCATCAGCCACTCAGCTACGTGCCCTCCAAGCTGCAAAAAGACAGCTTACGTGGCATTTCTTGTACCTAATCCGGAAGAGCCTGGAGTGCATGCCTGTTCTTTTTTTTCTTTCAGAGGTGTCACAATTAAAACAGCAGTTATCAGTTTTTAGTCCGAAAACACTCATACGCTCACCAGCATCGACCAAGAATCTTGTCACCGTACGTACGTGCACCATACGTACCTACGTACCGTCTTAGCCAAAAGTAAGTACGTACGATCTTGTGCCGTTGCCTCCCAACCCGAGCTACTACCCGAGCTTACCTGAGTTACTCGGGTAAGATAGGGCAAGTTCAGAGGAGTGTCGAGCCAGCTGCGGGAAAGGTTGCTCAGGAAGAGCTAAATGGGTCGCGCAATCCCTACGGGTGGCTGTGACAGTAACAGCCACCTGCCAGTGCAGTGGGGCATCGCTTAATATGAGGACTCGGTGCCATCTATGAAATATTAAGTAGAGAATAAGCAATTCTGCACATATGGGCATTATTAACCCACTACACATGTATCGTGACACTGTTAAGGCGGAACTTAAGCGACCCCTCCAATTGAAGAATGAACAGCTGCTTTCGCACGTCTACTCGGTTTAAGTGCGTTAAACTCCTACCATTTTTTGTTTTTAACGTATGAAAGGTGATGATGTATCGCACAGGAAGCTCTGGCTCTTCTTCCTCGCGGTGAGTGAAGCGAAAATTGCACAAGGGCAGACAATAACATGACGAGCAACTCACGAAGCAAAAAAAAAAGACGCAGGAGACCTAAAGCTGACGGGTTTAAAAAGTGTGCGTACTGTACGCAAATTTACAATCCTTAACAGAACTTACCGAATACCTGCGCACTTCTCGCACCAAGGCGCAGGTTTTCGAAAACGGCCCCACTGCACACATATTTCCGAAATCACATGACACGTTATTGCTTGTCTTACAGTGTCATCATCTAGCATTTAATAAAAAAAGACGAGAGAACACCATAAACGGAACACCGCACTCACTCTTTCAGCGTCGGGTTCTTATTATAGAGTTTTAGAATAGGGTCGAGGCCAATAGGGCGACCTTATCCGCATGCGCTTAGCGTTAGGTCGCGGATGGTCGCTTTGCGTTGCTTGAAGGCAGCGCCATGACGGCGGGAAAGAGAAGCTTTCAGAACAAATAAGTTAATATATATGCCGTATTTTCTCATTGTGTAAATGTGAAAAATTTCATTAGGAAATGTGAAAAATGATGCAAATATTTTTTTTTTATAATGCGGACATGTTCAATTCAAGCCAAGGCGGTCCACACAAGAAGTTGCCGCCGCTAACAGCAGATTGCCTCCGTGAGCGTGCCTTGCTTTGTTTTTGTGCGTAAGTTCTGCGCTCGCTTTGGCGCTAGCTGTACAAGAAATGCTTTTCAGATTTTTTTAATTGTTTGCCGCGTGCAGCGCCATCTCGGGCGGAACACGCAATAGTAACTCTCGCAAATGTAATTATTTTAAGTTTTATTTACGTCCACGCGAATAAAATATGCTGCGTAAATAAGAAAAGTGTGTTACCGGGATGCCAATTCTTTGTGACTCCTTTTTGGGACCAAAATTGCAAACCTGTTTGTGGAGGTCAGTTGTTCGAACCTCCCGCGCTTTCTGACGTCAATCGACGCGTACTAGCTAAGACTAACAGCTTTGTAAACACGGAAGCAATCTGAAAATGTGGTGTGTTTTATCGTTAAAATTTTGTGGCACTGGCAACTTCAGCCAAAGCAAAAGGCTCGTGCGCCTTTAGTTTGCCGTGAGCGTGAGCCACTGAGTAGCGGCAACGACGAATCGGTGATGAAGCGAGAGGGCCTGCTTCGATGGGCGTCGCCATGTTGACCGAACGTAAAGCGGCTTTGGGGCAGCGTCGCCCGCTCACCCAAAGACCCAAGGGCCGATAGCGTTCTGCGCATGCGCAGTAGCGTCCCACTATTCCCTTATGACCCAAAGCGATAGGGTGACGCTATACTAAAACTCTCTATTAACGCGATAGCGTCGAGAGTCCCATTCAGCGGAGAACCTGGCGTCGTAGTCGATGTGTCTAGAAAATCTGTGACGCCACACGTGCAGCTTTGGAATTGAAAAGTGCTTGAAACATTACATAAATTTTGATTATAAGGCTGCAGCACGACTAAAACGTCATTATGACATGCGAGAATGCAAAGCATATTAATTGCGCTGAAAAGGAAATGGGCGAAATTATATGTTAATCGAACCTGCGACCCTTGGGTCGCGAGTAAAACACGCCACCCGTAGGCCATCGAAGCACGCTCGTTCGGCTTGGTTAAAGGGATGTCTTGTGTGTCTTGGTCGACAGTGTCCGTGTCTGCGAAGTGTATGCAAAAGGGGACCCCAGGCCGCTGAAGGAAGCCATCAACGCTATCTCGTCATACCGTTTCGGCTGAGCTTACGTGTCCTCCTGAATTTTATGCTTACCTAATACTTTTATGCTAACCTAATACCTAATAATACCTATTAAGGCCAGCTACTGCAATGCATCCGCATAAAAGATAAGAGGTCTCAAAAAAAGGTCTCAATATAAAAAAGGACTCAATATAATGGGGCGAAAGAGAGAAAGCGTTATAAGACCGGATAGGACGGATGGGATCTATCGGACGAGGCAATACATTACGGCTATATTTAGATTCTACCAATGCAAGCACTCCGACGCTTTATTATGATCTGGTATAGTTATCTGCAAAAGGGAAATCAGATCGCTCTCTTTTAACTTGATAACAGAGTTGCGGGCAGTGTTGCCAACTCCCACGACCAAAAAGCAGCTAGAATGCATAGAAAACTATGAAAGGTAGCTAAAACGATAACAAAAAAAAGAAACTAAAAGTTAGCCAAGCTTTCCCAAGTGCTCTTCCAGAGTGTATTTGGCATATATAGCACTTTGTACCGGCTGTATTTTAGTTGGCTGTAATGCCATTAACTGTATTCATGGAGACTTTAAAAGGATGTGCAGCGCTATTGCAAGCTGACATTGAGATTTTATTTTTGGCTAAGACGGCGTGCACTGGTCCTTAGGAACGACAGAAAGGAAGATGAGTGTCAGTGTGCTTTAAATATGTTATCACAGCACTGCTTCTTCGTCTGTAACTTAAGTAGCGAAACTTTTATGTCAGTTTCGTGCACACAACGGTGACATTCTCGGCTCCGTCGTCTGCTGCGAGAGCCTAAGAGACCTAACATTTGGCGAGAAATAGGGCCGTAATACATTATTTAATTAAAGCACACTTCAGCATATCTTCTTCACTGTGCAGTTCCTAAGCGCACGTTCTGAGAAAAAAAAATCAGGAAAAAAGCCTGGGTGTCTCAGCTTTTATAAGAACGATGTCAAGGCGGGGGCTCCTTCGGATATAGCTATACTTGAGAAGAAGCTGCCGGCTGCCTTAGCCATCTGTGTGGTTGGTTGGTTGGTTGGTTCCAACCACCTGCGCTATCCGAATCTAGCTTTTGCAGCAGGGCGCTTCAGTCCATTTTAAGTCGTTGAAGAACTGTTATCGCAGTGTGGCTTTCGACGCTGACCGACTCATGAGCATCGGCTCCCGATGGCTCCAAAAAGGAGATTGTTATGTTTCTGCGGCTTCCAAGTCACTGATAATCACGGTTAAAGATATCTGATAATTTAACTTCGCTGGAATAAAATTAGAATAAACAAAAATAGTCGAATTTGGAGCTAGATTGTGCAGAAAGACCCAAATTAACTTCTTGTAGAGAAAGGAAAATTTTGAAAGCTATATTAGGTTTTGTTTATGGGGGTTTAACGTCCCAAAGCGACTCAGGCTATAAGGGACGCCGTCGTGAAGGGCTCCGGAAATTTTGACCACCTGGGGTTCTTTAACGTGCACTGACATCTCTCAGTACACGGGCTTCTGGAATTTCGCCTTCATCGAAATTCAGCCGCCGCGACCGGGATCGAACCCGCGTCTTTCGGGTCAGCACCCGAGCGCCGTAGCCGCTTAGCCACCGCGGTGGGGCTATATTAGGATACAACTTTAAGAAACAGCAATGGCTAACAGAGGGTCGTTGTCCGCGGCGTCCTGCATTACTCCGCTGTCTAGTCACAACGGCGAAGAAAATCAGCTTTTTTTTTGTTTGACGGTATCAAACAGCCCAGCGGCCTCAAAATTCTTGAGCTTATAATTTCGTCTCGTGATTAGTTTCTTGTTTGCGTAACAAGTAAAGCTTTTAAACGGTGTACTGTTTGTCATAGCGCAACTATGTGAAAAATTCTGTGTGTGTCCTGAATGTGGGCGAAGGATCACTGCAGACTTGAGTTGTAGTATCCAACTATAGTTGCTTCCAAAAGTAGCTAGATTTAGCTACAAAATAGCTAAATTGGCAACGCAGATAGCGTTTTCAGAGCTGGTGAGGCATCATTACAAAAGTGTCAGCCCTAAACTACGCACTGATTGTTCGGAATATACTTGAAATGTTATTTCCTATGAACAGTTATGCATGAGTATATTAAGAACCACGTTAACTAGCCCCATAAGTAATTTGTGCCATAGTGGGTAGTCTTACTTTGTGGCGTGGCTCTTCTACGAAACGGCTACGCCAAGCAAGCTGCGTTCCTACGTGCGCCGCAACCCCCTACTCGCACGTGATCTCCGGGTTTAAGAACCGCATTTCAACCCATAAATTCAACTGAAGCGTTGTCTTTCTGCATTTCCACATCTGCCGTTTTTCACTTCTTCATTTTCTCACGACCTTCACCCTCTTGTCTCCCCTTTGTGATCTTGTGGTTCCTCTATCTGTTTTCTTTTATTCTTACCTGTGTCGTTCCTTCTCTTTTCTTTATTCCGCTTTGTTCCCCCTTCGTTCTCATTTTTTTACTTTTTGTTGTTGTAACTTGGTATGCTTTGCGTGATCGATGCACTTCTTTTCAAGAGCGTCGCACTTAGCCTCGCCATGGCCAAGCATCGTGGAGAAGCTAACATGCATACATTCTTGATCTATGAGAATATTCGATTTGGTCATGATGTCGTTTGTGCGAAGACGTTTTATGGCTCCATTTTCCTCCAGTAACAGGAGAGACGTCAGTTCGGGCAATTTAATGTAGGCTCTCCTGAAAGTAGAACGATCCTGATTTTCCGACTTTGCTCAATACGTCACGACTCATACCTTGCCGACGTTTTTGGTGCTCTTTGACCGAATCGTGGTCGCATTTGTGATTGCGCTCGGAGCCTCTACTGACGCCTTTTTTGTTTCTTACTGCTTCGAGTGCATGCGGCGTGGAAGGTCACCGCGCTGCTCGACAGATGCGCCGCAGCGCAGCCTTCAAGCGTTCGATTGCTGATTCCCGGTTTGTGCCGTTCGCACCACAGGCGCGGTTTCTCTCGTCACCAAGCCCCGAGGAATTTTAGCGTTATTGGCGCTCCTCGCCGGCGCAACCGATGCCGAGAAGACAGTGCGAATAACGAAAGAGAGACGCAGAGCGAACAGGAAGCAAGGGACTCAATTACGTTATGAAACATAATCGAATTACTGTTAGGCCTTTAGCACAACAAGCCCAGGATCCGGTGCGCCCTGTTTGCTTAATGTCGACGGCGCTTGTCAGGCGTTCCGCGGCGGCGCCCGCTGCCAATTGCTCCTCTGGCGTGGCAGGCGGGGTAAATAATTCCCGCCAAAGGGGTTTATTAATTACTTAACCCTATTGTCTGCATTCGCCGTCTCTGGTGCCGATGTTCACTTTCCGAGCTCCACTCTCATGCTCTCTTCCTCTGTTCCGCCGAGTGCGCCTGCCTACGTGTTTACGATTGCGGAAAGGTCGACTTGCCGCCACCTTCTTTCCTTGTCTGAGCGAGGCCAGCATGCTGGCGCGGTTCGCCGTCGCTTCCGGCAGCCAGCTATTTTCGCAACCGCAACGCCGTGCAGCGGCGGGCTTTGCGACTGCCATGGTTGTCATCTGGGCGGCTGTCTTCAAGGGCTCGAGGACGCCTAGCAGGACCGCCGGGTCGGCACCATACTTCGGCGCTTATGGGCTGGCTCTGATTGAAGCCAACGTTCGAGATCATTCGCCCAGGACGCTTTAATGATGCGCCCCTCCGCATGTCGTCGACATGGGAAAGAAAATTGCGCCGGTTGATCTGCCACGCGAAGAGGCGCGAGAAAGGAACAATAGCAGACACGAACGGGGTTATAAATTTTATGGTTGAACCGAACAGCGATGCGCGGCAAATGATTTCGAATCGAATAGTTCGAATAGTTGCCTTTACTTATTCAGTGGCCAGTCTTGTATATGAAGGAAGAACGAATAGCGTAGCAGGACATATTCACTTTCAATTGCGATGTTGATTGCGCTGCTAACTGCAGTAACTACCATTGAGGTCAATTCAAACCACTCAGTCGTACTACAGTACTTGTTACCAACACTCCAGAAGTGATACTTCAAACTCTACTTCATATCATTGCTTCATTACTTGATGCTCATTCTTGAAAGTTCCTATGAGGACTTTGGATGTCTTGGGCCAGGAGCTGATCCGCAAATAATTAAAAGTTTTCCTCAAAGGAGACAAACAGTGCACCATGTTCCGCGAAAGTTATGGAAAGAAATTTGCTTGTATCGATGTTATCACTTCTACCATCCGCGGTGGCTCAGTGGTTATGGTGCTCGGCTGCTGACCCGAAAGACGCGGGTTCGATCTCGGCCGTGGTGGTTGAATTTCGATGAAGGCGAAATTCTAGAGGCCCGTGTACTGTGCAATGTCAGTGCACGTTAAAGAACCCCAGGTTGTCGAAATTTCCGGAGCCCTTCAGTACGGCGTCTCTCACAGCCTGAGTCGCTTTGGGACGTTAAACCCCCTAAAACGAAACCAAACTTCTACCAGCGACTCGGTATTGTACAAAAGCCCTTAAAATGTTTTATTTTTCACATTCCTCTATCCAAGAGCTTCTTATGAACGCGAACAAACAATTACTACCTCATATGTCTGACGCCGGCTGCCGCCATTTAGGCTGCGGTCCCGAGAAGCGCGCTTCACGTCGTCATGACGCAGGCGCTCTCCGCACTCGCATTGGCTGCTGCCGCCCACCAGAGCGGCGCGCCGGACCGTTGCCACACGCGGTGTGCCAGTCATATCTACTCGGCTTGACGCATGCGGGGACGACGACTCCGGCTTTTGAGCCTCACGGGCTTCTTAACACTGTCGCCTTAAAAATGAAATCGAGAAGCGGACGACGCGCAGCGCGGTAACCGGGGCGCAGCAGTGGCCACGGCGTAGGCCGCGGGCAGGGAGCGGCGGCAAGGGAACGAGGCTCGACTACAACGCCACTAGTTCTCACGACCCCCACCGGGGGCACCTCTCTGGGTGCAGCTGTGAAACTGAGTTTGTTCTATAGTCGGATACAACTCAAGAACGAAGCGGCTTTTCCCCGTCAAAGAACCTCCCTCCAGCCAATGGCGCCGGCCGATTCTCATTGTCCTGCTAGCGTGACAATGCAGGGAGTAGCAGATGAAAGGGGATAGTCCCCCCCTCCATAGTCGGGGATAGACCCCTCTCTCCACTGTGGCACCGCTCCCTGCGTTGTCACCCTAGCAGGGTCACGAGAATCGGCCGACGCCATTGGCTGGGGGGGGGGGGGGGGGGGTTCTTTGACGGGGAAAAGCCGCTTCGTTCTTGAGTTGTATCCGACTATAGTAACCTTGGTTAAGGTTGCTCCTGCCGCTATTGTCAGCAAACAGAGCAGGATTTAATCCTGTTTAGACTTCAATATTATGAACACGTATTTGTTCTTATAACAGTTTGATGGCTTGCCTTAACTACACTGCTGGCGATGCCGTCAAAAATAGTTTTCTTGTAGACACGATGAAGAAGAACTAAAGTTGCCATCTTGCAGGCGGTAAGGCGCGATACGGACGAAAGACGAAGAGAAGATCACGCAGGAGAGCTTACTAACAACTGAAGTTTATTCAAAGAGACATAGATATCTAGTAGTAGTAGTAGTAAAAGACTTTTATTCGACCAAAATTTATAGGCCGAGCATTTCGACCGCCTGGGCGACCAGAAGCCGCTGTTCTTCTTCCCTCACACTATATATCTACACTCGATCTATATATATCTAGATATCTAGATATATATCTAGATATCTACACTCGATCTACAACCAGGAGCGCATGCGCTTCCCCAACATGTTACAGAATGCGTTACTGTTGGAATACAGACACATAATTTCGCAGACATGGATAAGGACAGAAGGAGTGCTCGCACATGTGTCGCTTTTCGTGTGAATATGACATGCCTCGCAGATTTCTCTTGTTAACTGATTTTTATGGCTGTACAGAACTTAGTTTGATTAAAAAGAGGAGTGATGCATTCTTACTCCAGGAGCTGGAATTATTAAGACGGCAAGCTCTGTAATGTAAAGCCAAGTTAAAAGAAGGAGCACCTTTTAAACACGCGTTGTGCTGGCGTAGTCGCGTGTTCAAGCATTTCCCGGTTTGCCCTATATAGACCAAGCCGCAAGTGAAAGGAATGTCATAAATCACACCCTCAGTACATGGTGCAAACTGCGACTCATGTTTCACTTGGCACATTTTATTTTTTTCTTCCTCTTTGTTTCTGTTCTTGGGCACTACTGTCAACAAACGCGCAAATTTTTCCTAGTTGATTAGAAGCGGCAAAAAAATACTTTTACCCCATACCTAGTGCCTATTTGCTTTAGCCGGTGGTATAGTTGATGAATTTACGGTATTACCGCATACTTCGTTTTCTCCCTACTAGACGGACCCGGTGGTTGTAAGTTACCAAATGACTTAAGCTTTTTCAGGATTTCGTTGCAAGCAAGTATTTAAACATCATCCAGGAAGCCCACTCATCCCAGCCTCTGTACCTGCTGTTTGAAACTGTTATTAATGGCGTGCGTGCATGACTTAGATACTGCTCATCACGAACACGACCCAGCTATGCCGTATTTTGCTATTTTCGAACGCCCTGAATGGTAACTAAGCAAAGGCTTTTCCGACTGCTGCAGAAAGGGCCAACAAACATGACCAAGCTTGGGTTTGGTTTATGGGGTTAACGTCCCAAAGCGACTCAGGCTATGCGAGACGCCGTAGTGAAGGGCTCCGGAAATTTCGACCACCTGGGGTTCTTTAACGTGCACTGACATCGCACAGTACACAGGCCTCTAGAATTGCGCCTCCATCGAAATTCGACCGCCACGGCCGGGATCGAACCCGCGTCTTTCGGGTCAGCAGCCGAGTGCCATGACCACTGATCCACCGCGGCGGCTTTACAAGGAAATAATGCGTTGTTAAACTTGCCCTTATCAAACGGACAAAAGGCTCATCCCAGGATTAAGTTATTCAGTGCAAGAATTTTGATGACAAATCTCGTTTAATGCTGCGATTAGTTAGTGGATTAATGCTGCACACTTCGGGTCATTAGTTTTTGTTGCCATAAGACGCTTTCGAAGTTTTATCGCAGTATAGTAAAAGCCTGGAGCAGTCACTGTTGTAGTATTTTGCTTGCAATAAAACGAATTCAGCAATTAAATATCAGTGGACTGGACTAGCACCCACTGCAACATTTGTATTTGTCTATAGAGAGTCTATAGACATTATAGACAAAAGTATATGGACAGTCTATACACTGTCTAAATATTTTTTTTTGTAAGGGTTGGCTCAACAACTTTCGATACTTTCTAACCTTTGCAGAGCAACATCATGCCGCTTGTACAGTGGGAGCAGGGGATGAGGGAACCTTGATAAGTACTTTACTCAGCTCTGCGGAAAAACTGCGGGGTCATTTCTACCCATAGGTTTGTCTCCGCCGCAGGGGCTACGTGGTTATGGCACTCGGCTGCTGACCCGAAAGACGCGGATTCGGTCCCGGCCACAGCGGTCGAATTTCGATGGAGGCGAAATTCTGGAGGTCCGTTTACTGTGCGATGTCAGTGCACGTTAAGAATCCCAGATGGTCGAAATTTCCGGAGCCCTTCACTACGGGTTCAAGGCAGTCAAAGCCGATTATATGCTGAACTATACAAAACAACGGCAACTGGCTGGGAGAATCTGTAATTTCGGTCCCTCATGTGGTGGGGAAATGCGCAACGTTACAGTTTCCTTGAGCGCACGCTTCCCTATGTATTGCGTAAACTTTAGTTTTCATAGGCAGGATGCTGATGACAGGTATCTGCTCAACAGGCAGTACGATATTCCCGTCAGCAGCACTAGTCAGCTGTTTAAGAATGTCGTAAACTATGAAGCGAACAGCCAGCGCGTTTTCGTTGCGTTGTCGCCGCGTCAGCGGATCCTGCAAATCACGGGAGGAAAATTCGCTGAAAGCTCCTGAGGCCTGCTGAAGAGAATTCGCAATTCCAAGAGAACTTTCAACGAATATTTGCTCGAATATTTTTTTTTTTCTCGCTGCAAGCGTTTCGCCTGGCTTCGTTATTTATTCCGCTCTGCCTTTGCAGACTCGAGACACGGCACCAGCCGCACTAGCTGAAGCTGAGCTGCTTGTGTTGCTTTCTGCAACGCTTCGTCAGCATAGCGGGGCGCGGTGAGAGGGTAATACACCACCGGAGCTTTATGCACCTTTTCACAGAGTAGACATCTTTACCATGCCGTGTACCGTGCTACCGTTACCGTTACTGTTACAGGAGTACCGGGAATCCGCGCGTCGCCAGTGCGCATGAGCAGATCACCTTGACGGCGGTGCCAGGTACCCGGTAGGTACGCGCGCGCACGCCGCATAAGGACCAGTCAGCACGTGCGCACTGGCGGTCGGTGAGCTCCCGGTACTCCGGTAACGGTAACACGGCACTCGATATGCTGACCGTGCTTAGTGTTTCCCCGTCCTCGGTACCCTGCAACACGACCTTCTTGACGATCAGTGGGGAATCTGGCTTTTCCGATCTGCTGGGAAAGTGCTCAGGGGCTTCGTACCATGATTTTTGCAATTCTGCGAGCAGGTGTTGGCAAGTGCCTGCGCATTCAAGTGTCGAATGGCGGTAGCCTCCAGCCTTCCTGTGAAAACATCTGTGCGCACTGCCCACTACGTATTACCTGCTGCGCTAGCTCAGCGGCTATAGCATTCGGCTCCTGAACGTGAGGATGTGGGTTCGACCCTGGCCCTTTGCGGCCATATTTCGCTGGAGGCGAAATGAAAAAAAAAAATGCCCTTGTACACAGATTTGGGTCCACGTTAAGGAAAACCTTGGAGGTCGGAATTAGTCCTGGTCACTGTAATACGGCGAGCTGCATAGCCCATAGTGTTCGTGACGAGAGTGCTCTAAGCGATTACGGTTACAAACGGTACGTAGTGTAAAACACGCTGCTTGAAATCCGAACGAGATCGTTGTGTCGTCGTAATTATAATCATTATCATCACCAGCCTAACTGTTTCTACTGCAGGACGAACACCTCTTACATTCACCTCCAATTAACTTTGTGCAGAGCCAGCTGGGGATACACACTCCACGCAAACATCCTAATCTTATCTGGCCCCATTAGTATCTGCCGACAGGTGCTACGATTGCCGTCTCTTGTAATTACCCCGTCACCCTTAAGGAACTACCGGTTATCTTCAGTGCGCATAACATGCCCTGCCCATGTCCATTTCCTCTTCCTGATTTCAGCTTGGACATCGTTAACTCGCATTTCTGTCCTCATATACCCGGGTGTACCAGCTAAATGTAACCAAACTTTAAAAAAAGGCGAAGTGTCCTAGTCCAGTGAAACCAACTCAGGGTTGTTCATAGTCGCGTGGCCTAGTCTCGAGTATTTTTTTCGCTCTTCAAACTTAATTCATTAGTTAAGTTTAATTAACTAACGTTTTAATTATTGACTTCAGGAAGAAAGTGTCCATGCAAAAGTTTTAGATCACCCCGAAAAACTGCTAGTAGTGCTGTTTCCGTCAAGTTACGATTTACGTAGCTTCATTTATTGGCCTTAAAAGAAAGTTGTCACGTGACCAGCTGCTCGCTCACTTCTCTGCCCCAATCTGCACCCAAAGTCTCATCGGGGAGAGGACTTCAGAAAAAACGGATTTTATTCTTTAAGGCGCGTCTTGGGACGTTGAAGTGGCACAGTTGTCATGTGCAAGCTTTTTCTTATTGTGGGGGCTATGGTTAAAGGCCGGTAAAAAACTACTTTACGTAAATATTGCTTCGCTACAAATGTCTCAGTAAGCTGTTTCTCAAAGCTATCTACAACTTTTCTATTGGCACTTTGTTCCTCAAGTCAATAATTAAAAAGTTAGTTAATTAAGCTTGGCTGATTAGTCAACCTTGAGGAACGAAAAAAATACTGCAGACGAGGTCACGCGACTCTAAACAACCCTCTTTTGGTTTCAGACGGCTAGGACACCCCGTGTTTTTTAAAAGCTTTGTTACATTTAGCTGGGACACCTGGTATATGCGTGTCACATATGACTCCTGAAATCGAATTTTTTTTAAAAACCTATAAATAGTGCGAACGCGCTCTAAGTTCTGTCGTGTGCGGTTTCTTTACTTTGAGAAGGGGACCATTCAACAAAGCTATGTCGCCGTGCTCCAAACCTGGAAAGATTGACGTAGAAGTCAAGTTGAAAATTATATAACATCCACTTACAAACAAATAAAAAAAAACTGATGTGAACAAAATTGTCCTCCCTTGCACATTTGTGGCACAGTTCTTTTTCAAGCACAATTTGTTTCAGCAGTGTTCTGCTACCAATAGCTACTCGAAAAGTATGCAGTTTTTATTTAAAACGACTTTTATGTTTTTTCTTCGCTATTGTGTTCGAATTCAAGCATTTCATACAAGATGTTTCAAATAAGACGGTCGACAATTTGAAAAAAAAAAAGGCTTTGTGTGTTCGAAGAACAGTTTTTTTCGTCATGCTATTGTCAGAGGTTTAGTGCATCAGAATACAACTTAAACGTGCAGGCTCCTTAACTGGTATTTAACATTAACCTTTTTAATTATTACTGCTAGGCTCCTCATTTACTGGGAAGCTTGCAGCCACTGTAAATAATGTCCGTGTCACTTTTCGGTTTTGGAAAATGCCAATCTCGTCGGCGCTCCAGCGCAAGGAATATAGGGACCGCATGCGGCGAAAGCGAAACCACGCGAGCAGAGAGAGCGTAAGCCACTCCTACGAGTGCGCGTCACACCGTGGGCCGGGTGTCACGTGGTCCTTTCGCTGCACCCGAATGGGAGCGGCATGCTGGCAGAGAGCAGCACGTCGGTGTGTGACGCACACTCGAAGGAGTGGCCTACGCTCTCTCTGCTCGCGCGGTTTCACTTTCGTTCGCATGCGACCCCTATATTCCTTGCACTTCAGCGCCGACGAGAATGGCATTTTCGAAAACCGAAAAGTGACATGGACATTACTTACGGTGGACTACAAGCCTCTCAAAAATAAGGAGCCTAACTTTAATAGTCAAAAGTCAACTATTGAATATTAGTTAACCAGCCTGCTAGATAGCACTTCTTAGCTGTATTTCGAACATTAAACCGCTGACAATGATATGCCGAAAAAAATCTCTGCCTGTCCCACAACCGAGAGTTGAGTAAGCATGAAATGTTTACGATGCAGAAGCGTACGCGGACGCGACGAGACGCAGGCCTGACAAGAATGCATATGCAGCGCTTTCGAATACTCCACGAGCGTATATACATCTGCCTGCCAAAGGGAGAAACGTCATGAGCTAGAGGCCCAGCGGCCGGTTTTTTACATGCGTGAGTGTGGGACCGCAGCGCCATCCTTGGGGACGGCGCGGAAGCAGTTTTTCCGCCCAAAGCCCTTCTCGCCCTGGAGCTCTCCTCTTGCTCTAAGCGGCCCTCTCTCAAAGCCCCTAACAGATCACGTATGATAACGAAGTGTATCGTGCCATGTATGCGCTTTTTGCACGCGTTATTAGAAATCATAAATTATAATTCGGAGCATTATCAAATGCACAGCTCGAGTGATATCTCGATGAACATTGAGAAGACATTGGAAGCAGTTATTTTTTTGTAACTCGTTTGGAGAGCTACTGGCGCTTGTATGCCGGTCCTATAGGAGAGCTTAGAGAGTCTCGTTGAATCTCGTACGGTGCCCGGATGCTCTCGTTTCAGCGCCCAGATGTTGGCTCTCGGTCTCAGCGTGACGTCACCACACTGCCAACAACGGGAGCTAAAAGCATCTCATGCTTAAAATTACTCTTCTAACTGAAAGAGCCTACCTTGAAAAATTGCTAACAATCTTAGGTGGAACACCCTGTACACTGACCTCTGTGCATACGGGTAAAATCTTGTCGAAGATACTTATTGGTGCCTAAATGTTTTCTATGTTTCGGTTTCAGGTAATGCTGGAACAGAAATCAAAATGATCCAGAAACCAAATAAAACTAAGTAACAATAAATGAGGTGACTACAGCTGTTTACGGTCGGCTGGCTTCTATTGGGGTGAAGAGGATAAGGCAGTGAAAAAAATTCTGACAAAAAAAAATAAGCAAAACAAGGCTGCGGACGCATATAGCGGGTCCAAATAGTCACGGCATTCAATGCTTATGCGCATGTTCTTCTATTCATTACATTGCAATGCGCAACTGCCACTGTACTGTGCAGAACCTTGATCGACGCGCGCAAGAAAGCCGCAAGAACCAGAGGTGAGGGCGAAAGAGAAGGAGTGCTTAACATATGCCTAGGTTCCGGTGGCTGGAACACGGCCACGGGGCTATACAGAATCGCTAAAGAAAGAAAAAGGGCTTCTTGATGTCCATTTGTCGGCTGTTCTCGGAGAGCACGAGGAAAGAGGTTCGTTTTTTTTTTTATTTTTCAATTTTCTGCGCATTTATGCGCAAAAGAGTTGTTTCATGCGCGCGCGCTTTGTTTGCATTTTCCCAGAAAAGTGAATTCCATGATGAAAAGTTGTTTACCACGCAAGCTGCCTTCTCATTGTCACTTTTTCTCCTTGTACACCCACGATTTTATTGGGATACGTTTGTCCGCCTTTATCTCTCGCTTATCTATGGAGCCTCGAAAGGACACTGTCAGTCGACACGGGAAAGCAGCTGCTCTGAATTTCATTTATTTTAGCTGATAACAAGGAAAGGAAGAAGACTGGCCGGTCTTCAAGGGCTATTCCCTTGTTCTTCGCAGATTAGAGGCGCATAACTTGGAGTCGTGGCGGGCACATTTCCAGCCTCCCAGAAATGGGCGCGCAAGGCAGCCAGGCCGCGCCCTCTCTAGAAACAAGCGATGCCGTTCCCCGATAGGCGCATGAATGCAAATACGGAACCAGGCGGCCGAAGACGTTTTCAAGTGTGCGTCACTGGCTGGCACGGGGAGGCCGGCGGCCATTTGCGATCGACACGAAGAAACAAGTGAAAGCGCAACAAGAGCATCGATTCGTGGCTCCGCCGCCCTAATGGTCGCATGTCGTGAGCAAGTGAAATCTTCCGTGGAAAGGCAAGCTCTTCGAGCAAATTGCAAGAACTGCTTAGGTGTAGAGTCTTCGACGCTCTGTGACGCGGTCAAATCATGTGGCAAAATGATGGCTGATGGCTCCACGCGCGCTTTCCCGTTTGTCTCGCTCCGTTGTTGTAACATTCTGAAGAACTCGGCGTTTTTTCACCGGGAGAAAGGCTGAGATGTTGCATGTCGTGTGTTTTGTGCGTTTAAACACGCACGCGAATAGACGCGAGGGGAGGGGAAAAGACACGCTTTTCTCTCGCCTATTTTCTTTTTGTTAGCTTGTTTACCTGCCTCTAGGGTCAAAGCATCACTGATTGCTTTCTGAACGGTTTTGCGCTCAGCTCTGTTGAAGGAGTTGGTAAGGACCGCAGGGTAATCGTCATCTTCCTTCCTATTTGCGAAAGGAAAAAAATAATTCTCGTCTAAGCCATTGCTGCGCTTCCACAAATAACTGGGTGCCCCTGACGTTTTGTTGAGTGCTGCTTTCACCATCCTGCTATGAGGGACCGCTGGAGGAGATAAAGAATGCACGCAGTTCATTACAATGGAAAATGAGTTTTGTAATAACTTTACTTTTGCTCCAATTTTTTAGTTTTTGTCATTCAATTTTAGGGCCGATCTGGTGTCACGGGTATAAAATGTTCTCGATTATAATCAAATTTGTTGTTACATAGAGTTCCAGTAGTCAAAATATGATAATTTTATTCATCGAAAAGCTTAGCCGAGTTGTCGTTTTTGTTGGTCGCTCATGCGCTGTTACTTATTAGAAAAGTTTTAATTTCATTCAGAGCACTCTAATGCGGAACAAATGTTTTTTGGCGCTTTATTCTTCTGGTTAAATTTATTTTTTAACATGGCCGAGGTGCCCAGAGCGGTTTGCCAAGTAAAGAGAGAAACCACAGGTAGGGTCATTATATGCAGCTCACTGCCATTCATATAGATTTTTTTTTTTTTAAGCATCCACTCAGAAAAACGACATCGATTGTTCAACTCCTTTCTGCGCTTATGTGCTGTTCGTCGCCGATGTGCGCGTCCTTGGGGGCCCTGAATCCTACCCTTCTTCATCCTTACCCTTCATGTTTCTTGCATTGTGCTCGAGAGGAGCGAGATAATATTGAGGGGGGGGGGGGGGATTCAGCAAAGAAAAAAGTCGGGTTGAGAGCGGCATGTCGGAAGATCGGTCTATATTCCGATGCGGGTGGTACCCAAATAAAATAAAGAGTTGTTTTAACTACATAAGAGGCATATGCAGAGTAATAGCTAAGAGCGTTCTCACCTAGTGCATTTTTCCAGCTTCTGAGAAAATATTTGCAGATACATCGAATCTTTGCATTTGAGTAAAAATTTCCCGGGTTCGGATACCGAACATGAACACACGGACACTCTATAAAGCAGTCACTCTACTAGCTGATACAGCTACGGTACTCATCATACGGCACGGCGAACTCGTACCCATTGACAACTTGGGGGAGGAGAGGAGAGCTCTGGTTTCAGAGTATAAAATTGCTCTCTCCTCATAAGTCTTCGCCACCTTGGGGGCTTCCTCAGAACCATTGGATTAAAATGACTCTCTCTTATTTGTTTAATTGTGCATATCTTTGTCATCTGCTAGAGTTGTCCGTTAGTTAGATTCATTGTGTGCAGTGGCTAGTCTGGCTACAGTGACCGGATGGATCCTGTGTAACCTAACGAATATACGAGGTCTGTTAGAAAAGTATCCGACTTCATTTTTTTTTGCGAACACCTGATGGATATGAGACAAGCGCGCTTGCATCAGGCGACCTTGAACCTTCATGCGCATGCATGAATTTTTTCCCGCCTGCCGATAGCGTCAGTCGCTGAGAAGCAGCGTTTGAGTGAGGCAGTGTGCAGTGCTCTCGTCGGTTTTTTATTGCAAGGAAAATGGCGGAGTGAAAGGAGCAGCGCTACTGCAACAAATTTTGCCATAAACTTGGCGACAGCCGAGTGGAAACCATTCGAAATATTCAGACGGCTTTCGGTGAAGATGCTATGAGCAGCACACAGTTTAAGCAGTGTTACAATTGTTTTAAAGATGGCCGCACATCGGTGGAGAACGAGCCACGCTCCAATCGGCCATCAACATGCCAAAATGACCAGGGCATTGCCGAACTGAACGCTATGGTGATGCGGGACTGTCGCGTGACTATCCGAGAAATTGAGGAAGAGGTGGACATGAGCAATTTCTCCGCACATTCCATTATCACCGAAGATTTGGCCATGGAGAGAGTTGCGGCGAAATTCGTGCCGAAGCTGCTCACGGTGGAGCAAAAGCAGCTTCGTGTTAAAGTCTCACAGGACATGCTGGATTCCGCAAACAGTGACCCCGACTTCATCAACATCATAATCACTAGTGACGAGTCTTGGGTGTACAGGTACGACCCGGAAACCAGATCCCAGTCGTCAGAGTGGAAGCATTCCACGTCACCAAGACTTAAGAAGGCCCGCCAATTGCGCTGCAATGTGAAAGTGATGCTGACTGCTTTCTTTGACACCCTCTGTGTGGCAGACCACGAGTACGCACTCTACAGGGTCAAACAATGACCAAAGAGTACTACAGGGATGTCCTCCGTTGCCTACGTGATGCTGTGCGGCGCAAGAACCCGGAGCTAAGGTCAACAGGAAATTGGCGCACCCATCGCGCCAATGCTCCTGCACATTCCTCGCCCTCGAATCAGATTTTTTGGTGAAAAACCAGACTCCTGTAGTTCAACAGACTCCTTACTGTCCTGATATGGCCCCTGCGATTTCTGGCTGGTGCCCAAAATCAAAAGGCCATTGAAAGGAGCGCGATTTCAGACAAGGAAGAACATTATGGCTGCAACGACAGCTGAGCTAAACTCCATTCCGAAAAGGGCCTTTTCGGAATACTTCCCACATTGGCAGCACCGCTGTGAGAAGTGTGTGGAGTCCCAAGTAGATTACTTTAAAGATGACTAGGTTTGCAACAATCCAGTTATGCAAGTTTTTTTTCAACGGCCAAAGGTCGGATACTTTTCTAACAGACCTCGTACATTGGACGACAAGGTATGGAGAGGAAGAATAACAGTCTAGAAAAGTAAGGCTGCATCGTCAGCTGAATGCCATTTCAAGCGTTTTTCTGGTGAAAAATTCAGGATCATTTCATCAATTCTGTAAACTCTAGGAATTAAAGCTGGGTTCCCACGTTAGTGCAGCTACTGGATATTTTTTGATAATGTTTGCTTGATTGGTGTGGCCCTCTCCCTTGTGGCACTGAATAAAGTTTTAGCTGAATAGAAATAGAAACCTATTTACTTTTCAGTGGCAGGTGCTTTTGATGCGATTTAATTTTGGTACATTTAGAGTGACCGAAAATGGAATGCGTAAAACAATATATTTGTCCGACTACCCTACTTGCGTGAAGTGTTTTGAAGAAACTAGCGCACCAAATAGAGGGCTCCTTCTGCGCCATTTACATGAAATATTAATCTCAGGAAATGCCCAGTGGGTTTGGCTGGAGTGGATAGTTATTTAGAAACCGCCCTCTTGACTTGACTTGACTTAAAAAAGACCTAAAATGAGAAAAATTGTTCCCCATCGATTTTCTCCATGGCTCGGCTTGATGCTCGATTTTTCAGAGTGTATGGCTTGGGAAATGAGCCTGCTCCGACAAATCCCTTCACTGTGGGCTTGAACAAGCACTCCGAAAAAAAAAGTAAGAATTGGCTTTACCGCACAAAACAGATTTCGATGGTCTGTCGAGGAGGGCGGATGGCCAAGGGCCCTTTTTCAAGGATGTCACCCGAGAAAATCCTAGCTCCAGGCCGGAGCAAATCTTTTACCCATTACAAAATCGGTGGGAACTCGGCGGCACTGGGGACCGAACCCAGCCGCTCCCGAATGTGAGAAGGATGCTGTACCACAAGACCACTGCTTTGGTTTCGAAATATGGCTGCCGTTACTGCGCAATGGGGCTGTTTCACAGGACTAGCAGGGTCATCTTACCGTGCTTTGAGGTCCCATGATGGCTGAGCACCAGGAAAGGAACGCGCACATACCTATTTTACCGGTAGGTACCTGGCGGGACAGAAGTGACTCCTACGACCGTTGCGGTTGTTCAACCACAATAGGATCCATGTTTGGACAGGGGGGGGGGGGGGGGGGGGGGGGGCTAAACAACCCCAGTAGGAGGGATCGCCTAGACCCCCCTTACAGACGGAGTCTACTGTACGTGGCCCAGCACCTGGCCGGATGACATCTGTACACATTTATGCCGCTAAGTTCCTGCCGGCAGCACTTCGGCCCCTCCCACAGACCAGGCCGTGTGCTCTGCGACTTGTCACCCTCCTGTGGTATGGCTTGAGGGTGTTCTGTGTGTTGTAGCCCCACGCGAAGGACCGAACTACACGCAGGGAGTTCGCTCGTACGTATTTTACCGGTATGTGCCCAGCGACACCCATTACAGGTGTCTCCCATGGCCCTGGGGGACGCTCCTCGATGGTGCCGTCCATGGTCGGGAACGGGCGCACAGTATCCTCTGGACGCAACCGTGCACCAAGCCTCTATGAGTCTTCTTTAGAGACGTGACCTGTGAGTAGGCCAAGCACCAAACCAGGGGACGCCTCTACCCATCAGGAAAACAGTTGGGTTCGCATTGGCTCTAGAGATCGAACCCAGGAACAACTACCGAGTGCGAGGCGGATGCTCTACCACAAGGCCACCGCTGGAGCGTGAGCCGCTGCCATGGGAGACACCTGTCATGGGTGTCCCCGCGTACTTACCGGCAAAAATAGGCCCGAGCGAATCTCCGGGCCTGGCACTCGGCCCTTTGTGTGAGGCTCCAACGCTTGGAACCCCCTCAAGCCATATCATAGGCGGTCCCAAGTCCCGGAGCATCTGGCGTGGTCTGCAGGAGAGCGCAGAATGCCACCGGCGGGAACCCACCGGCATAAATGGGTAAAGACGTCCTCCAGCCAGTTGCGCTGCCACTTGGGGGCTCCATCTTGAAGCGGGGTCTGGAGGTTTGAAGGCGCAGGCTCCTTTCCTAAACCATTAACCCTGAAAAACTTTGCACCAGACCGTAGGATAAGCTTGTACCCATTTGAAGACACCTTGGCACTCCGTACCCAAACTACCATGGGTCACGTTTTTTTGTGGTAACGGTTAGCTTTGAACACTGAAAACTAAACAAACTACTGAGTGCAACTCAAATAAATTTTGGATAGTAAACATTTCTACAGAATTGCCTGTCTGCTTGGGTGTGATAACTTATAGTAATATGTGACGCATCTCCAACCAAAACTTCTTTTATTTTGAATGCCAACATCTAAGAGCCGGTTCGGCTGCTTCTTCAAGGGTGCCTCGGGCTGTGGCTCTCGTCTTCAAGTGTACATGGTGGGGCGAAACGGGTGAAAGAAGGAATGCAACAATATGAAGGGTGCGGGAGAAGGCTCCGTTCAGGGCTACCTGGGAACCAACGGCCTCTATAGCAAAGACAGAGGCCCTCCTGGTCCACGCGAAGGGATCAAATCGCGGATAGCCCCCTTGACCATCCACGGCGCGAGTTTTCCATGGTAGGATCAAGGGAAATTTCTCGGCCTGGTGATCGACACCAAGCTAACTTGAATCCCTGCCGAGAAGGCCCCCCCTCCTTGACTGAAGTACAGCAGGCTGTTTGTCCTGCGGCTGCTTGCAGGAGGAAACGGCTGCAGCACCAACTAGGCCCTGCGGCTCTTCCGGGCGGCGGCTACATCCCTACTGCTCTACGCCTTCCCCATGGTCAACCTGCGCCCCAAACAACGCACACTCCTCTATACGGCCCACCAGTTCTTCGCGAGGAGTTGCCTAGGCCTGCCGGCCAAGGTACCTGATCGCCGCCACTCATGCAGAATCTGGCGCCTGGCTTCAATCCCTGTTGTCACTACAGGCTGGTTTTGACCATATCCACCGGCCGCACCATGCTCCAGATGGTGTTGCCCTCCTTTCTCGCCTCTGCCGAGCACCTGCCTCTAGGATGGGCCACGTGTGCACCCTCTACACCGCTATATTCGGGGACTGCCCGGCGTACACAACGGTTCCACCGCCGCCCAACCGCCCTTCCTTGGAGATTTAACGTGGAGATTCCGGGATGCAGGAAGCGTCGCAAACCAGTTGCTGCCCATCAGCAGGCTATGGTCTCCTTCCTCAGGGAGGACTTGGAAGGCTGTGTGCAGGTCTGCACCGACATCTCAGTCCTACCGTATACGGGGCAGGCTGCCACAGCCTGCATCTTACCTGAGTGGGGGCTGGCCAACTACTGCCGTCCAGCTTTCCCAGACAGCTCGACAGCAGCCGAGCTGGCCAGCCTCCACCTCACTGCTGACCTTTTGGTGACCTCCGCAACTGCCAGTCGCGGTCCTGTCCGACTCGCGAGCAGCACTCCAGCTGCTGAGGCGTCCCAGGGACCGGCAGGTGTCCGTCGCCCTGCTGTTGTCCCGCCTCCTGGCCATGCGGGAGCTGAAGGGGGCCTTTAAACTACAATGGCTACCAGGCCATTAGACATTGCCGGCACTGAAGAGGCGCACAGCATCGCCAAGGCCGCCCACAACGACTCCACCGCCCGGGAATCCGAGGCTCTCACAGGCTTTGACTTTTCGAGGCACGTCATCCGAAAGACGGTAATCACCCTGCACCCCGACCCTGGGATTGCCGCACGCGCGCGGTTTTACCGCCACCAGCAGCACTTCCTGTTGCGACTTCGCACCAGGTGTTGCTGGACGGCCTCTCACCGTCACCGCCATGGGCGCTCACCGTTTCCTGCCTGCTCCCCATGTGCAGGTGAGAAGACTGTCGATCATCTGCTGTCTTCCTGCCGAACCCTGTACCAAGCCCGATAGACCTTGGTGGGCGGCTACCATCTACTTCGCCGGGCTCGGCCACCGACCTTCTTTTCCCGGCTCGACATCAGCTGGCGGCCCTCCACGCCTGCTGGAGTTCCTACGGGCAAACGGCCTGGAATAAACGCTGTGAGCCGCTGCATGACAATGGCCTCGAGGACAGATCCCAGCGCCACCGGCCTCCTCCCCCGCTAACCATGCCATCCCGACCTCCATGGCGGGCGCTCTTGGTGCCCGCCATGGCTTCATCTCTAACCCTGCTGCTTCGACCCCCGGTCCTTCCCCTCCCCAAACGGCTCCAAGCGGTACCCCCCGAAGAGAGGAAGGCAGACAACGAATCACTTTCCAATAAAATCACGATCATCAAGGTGCTGGCATTGGGGGTTAAGCGGTAGAGTTACGTTGCTGGGCCGTAAGGTGAAGATCGCTTGCTTCTTTTCTTCTTCCGTGGGCTGCAGAGCGCAATTCCTGCGTGTATACAGGAGGCAGGTTTCCGTTTGTGCGGTTGACATTGTTTGCGTCGTTTGAATATCCCAAGATTTCAGTAAGAGCCTTTTTTTTGACAATCTGTATTGATTCCGAGCATGTGGTTGCTTCGGAGCTGATTGTATGCCGTTTGGCTTCGGAATGTTCGGACCGGACTGCGCTCTCTTCTGAGGTTGCGGACGTCGTTTTTTATTTTTGTTGCCGAATTCTTTCTTTTGCGTTTTTTGTTTTGCCGATGTAGCTTGCGTAGCAGTCAGCGCAAGGAATTTGGTTACAATGCCTTGGGCTCCTACTCGCCGTGGTTGGTCTTTGGGAGCAGGGGGACAAAGTACCACTGCGTTCGCAGGCTTCTGCACCTCCGAAACGTTCGGATTCGAAATAAAAAATTTTGGCTGGAGAAGTGTCACATTTTAATATAAAAGAATTTTGCACGCTTAACGAAATGTCCATGGCACCCAAACTCGCCAAATATACTTGCGTTTTGGGATTTAGACCGGAAGCTATAGCCTTTGTTATGCGTCTTTTTTGTCCTCTTTGGTCTTCTTTAGAGCGCCGGTTCTAAATAACTATCCCCTGGAGCCGAAACCTGCTCGTTCTCTTCGAAGATAACATTTCATCTAACCGCTGCACAAGTGGTCTGCTTATTTGCACTGTAGTTTTTAACTTCATACAAGCAGACAAGTCGAACCAAAATGCCTTTTTGGTCACTGCGTGCGTACCAGCTGAAATTGGTATTAATATTACGTGTCACTGAAAAGTAAATGCATTTCTATTTAGAGTGAGTTAAAATGTTTGTTTTTTTTTTAATCTCGAGAGAAGGGGCCACAGTGATCGCGCAAACATATAAAAAAAACAGCGGATAACCTGAGGCACCCCCGCCTTGAAGCGTTACTTAGGAAAACTCCATTCAGTTATTGTTCTCAGTACAAATGAATTCTCTGGCTCTTTCTGCCTATGATGACGTTTTTCTGGCTGCAAAAAAAAAAGAGAAAATTTGATGGCAGCTGGGCATCGTGAACACATATTGTTCTCGGATAGTACTCATGACAGATGGCTTCGAATTTTTTATTGCAATGGGATATTGCGCACAATATTCTGAAGAGCAAGCCAGCTTTTACAGGAAACAGAGGAATGCTTTTCGCCTTTACTGTGGTAATATGTAAGCAACCGAACTTACGTGTTATCGAGCCAATCAAATCTGCGACCAGCGATGCACAAAGGTAAGCAAAACTGCCCTTTCACGGGTGGCCTGAAAAGCGCGCAATGAGTTACCACTTTTATCATTTGGGATTGACCCCTGGCAACGAGACAGCATTTTTTGTTGTGAACCTATTCCACAGTAAGAACGTCTGAGAATCGTAAAGTTCATAACATTGATGGTAGAGACATTACTCTCCGCGACTAGTGAAACCAATCGGCATGTGATAATTTCTGCGCTCAGGGCATCTAAGAAAAAAGTACGCTTCATTTTTTCGGGGCAAGCAAGCTACGCTTACTAACTTAGATAACGGCGGGTGTAGAGAGAGCATTCATTCATTCATTCATTTATTTCCTCAAATGTCTGAGGTCGAGACATTACACGAGGGAGTGGGTGGTTATGGCAAACAAAGATAATAAATTATGATGAGAGGTTTTCGATGAGCCGCTTGAATGCTTGTGTGTTGATGATAGTGGCAACTACGGTGGGCAGGTCATTCCAGTCTCGTGCTGTATGTTGGAAAAATGATTGCTGAAAGGACACAGTATGGGCTTGTGGGGGATATACTGTATTTTGATGGTGAAAGTGGGCGATGCGATACGCTCTTTTTATGTAGGGGTTATCAAAAGGCAAGGAATGAAAAAAATTATGAAAAAGGTTAAGACATGCTAATCTACGGCGCGGAGCTAGGGGGGGGGGGGGGGGGGGGTGTATTTGCGCTTTTAGTGCGGAGGTGCTAGCATTGTAGGAATAATTAGACAGAATGAAGCGTGTCGCTCGATTCTGAACCTACTTGAGGGTGTGAGTAAGATTACTCCAGCTTGGGTCGCACAAAAGTTTGAAAAGCAAGCTGCTTAATAGAAGGCGGAGCGAGCGAAAGGTTACGACGTAAATAGCCTAACGCATGACCAGCAGAATTTATTATGCGGATAACGTCAGAAGTCCAAGTTAGGTCGCGGGAATTATGCACACCGAGATATTTGAATGATTCAGATGTTGCAATCTGCATGTCATTGATGCTATATATAGAGCAGTTTAGTTTGCGAAGGAGTTGCAACAAGGACTACCGATTGTAACTGGTTGCAAACAACGAACAATGAGACTTTCACCACGTTTTATTTTTTTTTACTTTATTCAGACGGTCGCAGTTTTAGATTTTGTCTAATTTATGACCACAATAACATTACTTTTATCGATCTGAAGCAGTACTGAGCTCTCAGTAACTCGAGAAATTGCATCTATGAACCGATCTGCGTCATTGCTAGCTTTGCTAAACAGTGTGCGCAACAGAAGACACTAGTGGACTTACAAACGGAGAAGAGGCTTGGCTCGTTAGATTTTACATGATTGTGTTCGAGGCAGTCTCTTTTGCGCACAAGAAATATTAAGCTGGGCTATTAACGGCAGGCACGTCTAGGCGTTATTATGAGAACACAGAACCAAGGATCATTCGCGCCAAAGTAGGCAAGTGTGTTCAAAAGGACGCTGACGTTATGTCGATTTCTCTCAATAATTTATTAAGCACGGTCGCGTGGCTTCGCTGATGTAGGTTCTGGAAATCGATCGCTTTCCTAATGAACAATCCCAGTAATCCTTCCCTATCTGTTGCGATTATTTAACGTACGTGAGCATGTAGAGGTCATACGGCTACAAAGGAAAGCTAAACAGCTTTTACTTAAAGTTGTTAGTCAGTAGTGAATAATTACTCTCTTATTAGCAACCTACTGCACCCTGGGGGGTTCCCATAAGCAATGAACCAACGTAGGGGTCACGCTTGAGGCACAGTTCCCAGCCTGTAGGCCTCAGCAGTTACACAAAGCTTCAGTCGTTTCAGCCACCTGCACGATAAAATCCACGGTAAAGCGAACTTGTCAAGGCAGAAAGCTGGGTGAGTTGGTGGTCGGCGCTAGTCTTTTTAATCAATCAAAGCAAACTTGTTATGCAAATCAGGACTTAAGCGACCCATTTATAAACCTATCATTTCTATAAAAAAAAAACACGCGCATAGTAATAATGTTACAGTGGTAGCCTTAAAGCAATTTAAAACATCTGTCCTCTTTGACGTGTATCAATTCTTCACTGGATTCGACCCTGTTCTGTCTACCGGCAGGTTATCCTTGTATGGGCGAAGCAGGGCTTAATTTTTTTTTGCAGCCGCATTGCCAAAAACTATCTGATTAGAAACACTAGAAGACACGCGCATTTCTTTTTGGCAGCTATAATGGCGATTTGCATTAGCTTGAAGTTACGCGGTCAATAAAGTCGATACACAGTCAGGGCCGCGAAAGAAGTGCCTCCCGCCTTTCATTTTGGTGCAAGCTTTTTGATTCGACTCTCGAATCGCTTCGACACAAGCACTCTCCAAGGCAAAAAGCGATGCTCCGTCGTCACTTTCTGAACCACTCTAGGTGCCGTTTTTTCCTGTAGGAATTCCAGTAGAATATCATCCAAATTCTTTCCCACGGAGACCTGTCAGGATTTAAACAAAAATTAAAAAATTAACGCCGAAAAAACGAAAGCTTAGTGCTCTTCGGCTCCGAACACAACCATTAACCGACTGAGCTGCGCGCTCCTAAACGCCCGCAACTCGATCAAGAAGATGGCGTAGAGCTCTAAACGTTCCAAGAGGAAAAAATATGTATTTATAAGCAGAAAAGCTGCACCTGGCCCCTAGAAATACCGTACAAGAGGAAGAAGACACGATTTCGACCCCCCACGGTTCATTGAGGTTGCCCAAAATCTGACGTTTCTGCATCTTGTCTGCTTGGGAATGCTGTTGCCTCTGCCTGGAATCGGCCCCGCGAACTCATGTGCAGCAGCAGAACTACGCGGCCATAGAGGTTAGAGGTGTAGCAGCAAGCATGTGGTAGCATTTATAGGCGCCACATCAGAAAGGATGTGCATACAAAAGCTCCAAATAGATAAAGACGTCCATAAATGTACAATAGAGAAGTGAAGAGAATAAGGCTGTGGAAGGACAAGAAGGAAGAGCAAAGCTTTTTCTTGTTGGCTTCCTTGTGGTTATGGATGAAGATGGGGAAAAAGAAGATGAAAGAGGAAGGGGAAGAAAAAGAGCGAGAGAATGTAATACGCTCGCACATGGTATAGGACGCATGCAATGACTGTTTAGCAAGAGTCAACACTAAGGGCTATGATAAGCTGCCACATCCCGGAGTCATAGCGAGCGCCAGATATACCTGCATACAATATGCCGAGCTGAAGTGAGGGACTGTATAAAAGTTGAAGAGAAAAGTGTTGTCGGAGAACCTGACTGACATTTCATGTCCAACATTCTCAGACAAAAATTTTGAAAATTGTAAAATTGCACCATACTGGTAAGGAAATACTGAAGGTAATGATGCATTATTCTAATATATACCAAAATCTTTTTTAAAGCGCTTCTAACGATCGCATTTAACAGTTAAGACAGCCATAGAAAACTAATGGGAACGATTTGGACGATAGCAAAACCGTTAATAGAACAAAAATACACAGGACTTCCGTCGGGTGATCTGCGGATATGTTGATTGTTATAGTGATATCTTGTATTCAAAAAATTGCATTCATGCTCGAAAATGCTTTTGTCCAGAATTGTTGGGTACGTGTACTTTTTAGTGCGAGACTTTCGTTTTTTTTTCCTTTTTTTTTAGAAAGCATTAACCGCATCAAGATCATTTATCACTTTACTCTGGGGTCGTGCTGCCTTATAGGTGGAATTCTGTGATGCTTTCGAGCTAGATTCGTCGTTTAAACTCCTGACTCGAAATCAATGTTTTCCTGCCTTTTTTTTTTTTCCGCACCAACAACTACTAGTGCTCAAATTAAACCCTTGCACCAGAGAAGCAACGTGGATGAGCGCTTTTGAATGATGATCTTATCCCTTCTATAAATATTTTTCTGTTTTCCTCGAGGCGGTGCTGCTGATGTTTTAATGCGCTATCATCCAGCACTCTGGCTTTAACGGTTCGTAAACACGCATGTGACAGTGCGTGGCATGTTCTTGTGCAGCGCCACCGATTCCTTCCTTCACTTGTCACCGCCGAGTGGCCAATGTTGTGACAATGCGTGGGAAGTGATAGTCAACATGTGACAGACAGGGCGGCACTCGCTCACACCCGGTAGAGTGATATGGGCGATGCACATCCAGTGACGCCACACGCGGACAGCAGCTGCGCGAGCGCCTGTCCCTAGTAGCAGCTCGGTTACGCACTATAAATAAGAGTCCGAAGCCACAAGCGTCAGCGTGAACACCAATTACGTCGCGAGTGGCACATGGACACGGCCGATGCCAATGCGGAGCCGCGCTGAGCAGACGCCCGTGCGCGGTACACTGCGTGTAAGCGGGAGGCCAGAGCGTGAAAGCCTGCTGCTGGCCGAACAGGTTAAGATCGAACTGGGTTCGCAGGCCCGAAACGTTCGGCTCGACGCAGTCCCGAGGCACGGCTCGAGAAGCAGAACACAAGCGTGTGTCGATGCAGAGCCATACACACCATCACCGACTCATTATCATGACCACCAGCCAGAGAAGTCAGCAAACGCATATAGAGTGCATCATAATTTTGTTAATCATTTGGCGAACTAGCTTGCAACGATCACCCGTCATACTATTCAAGTAAGCTACCACGCTTTTCTCATTTTTTTTTTTTACTGCGAAAGCAGTACCAGTGTCACAAAGCAAATACGCCAGCGTTTGTCTGTCTGTAGCCTGGTTAACCGTGCGCCCTTCAAAAGCGCCCCCCACTTAGCCACCTCCCCACTGCACTGCCCTAGCTTTAGTTCCGATTTTTGAGGAAAACAAGGAATCTGTACTACCGAGCGACTTAGGATGTTTAACTATTCTGGGCACACCGAGTTTACATACCTGCCTCATTTCAGTCAGTCATGCGACGTTGGCGTCGAAGAAAAAATACATCTCGAATTCGAGTCCATTTTCGCGCAGCATTACGAGGACAGCAAATGAAAAGGCATATGTGGTAAGGTTCGAGCTCTCGCAAGAAAACGATGAATTTATTTCATTATTTCGTCGGACACCGGCTGCGTATACGACTGCGCGAGACTCCAATGCCCACCGAGAAGCTCCACTGGATGTGTCGAAAGTTTGAAGGGAGAAAGAGAAATAGGGAGCAGTGTCACCGGTGCTTTCCAACAAAGACACCTGCCCAACAGATTCGCAGGGCAAAGCGAAGGCGAAGTCAAGTCTGGTTTATTCATTGGTTGGGAAACAGGGCAGCATTTTGAAGAAGTCACTTCCCGTGTCCCTGCCTCTGTCAATAAAACGGTGTGAGCACAGCCACGTGCTTTATCCATAGCCCGTTCGTTACGTGAGGTAACCTCGTTTGGACCGGCGTGCGCTCTTTACCCAAAATGGATGTGCCGCGCGCTCGCGCAACTTAAGTTTGGCCTGAGTGCCTTCTCTGCGTCGTGCGCCCTTTTGCCGTCCCCCTTCCCCTTGTTTCCCGCAAACAGGCAGAAAAAGTAAATGAGATTGCCCGGACGCCGAGAAAAAGACGTGCCCTGGTGTAGTTGCTAATGCATCCTCCTCTCATCAGCCTTGCTTTGTTTTCTCAAGGTAACGACGTTTAATACAAAACCGATCCATGCGTGCGATTTACGTAACTGGAGCTTAGCCGAGCGGAAGTCCGTGCATATTAGCACGAGGGCTAAAATGTACTTCCGGTCCACGGAGTCTGGAGCGTGCCGGCAAAGGGCGGTAGCGGGGAAGCACAGAATGCGGCATGAAGAAATCATTTCAGCAGCGCAGAATATGCATTTTTGTTTCAATATAAACGAAACAAATAAGGCACCACCTCACTGGCGGAATGCGGAGTAAGAAAAGTTACGCCGCCTCCTTTCTTCGTTGCGTAAGGTCCTGAACTGTTTGCTGGCACGACAGATAAGTCCACGACATGGTACACTCAATAATACGTGATTTCGTTAAAGCGCGAACTCTGGCTGCAAAAAAAAAAAGAAAAAAAGATATGGCTGTAATCTTGAGCTATAGCGGCGTGCATATTGTGTTTTTTGAGCTCCTCGCGTGGAGAAGGCCCGATTTAGGGAGGCAAAGTAGCGAGGTTTCTATATTCCATCAATAGTTATTTGATTTAGATTGTTATATATGAACGCATGAGCGGAATAGGCGCAAGTTTTAGGTCAAGGAAAGTGAAGCACTCTTTAGGTGGCTTCTAACAAAAAGGCTGGGCGCACTGTATCGCGACTGATCAAAATGAATGGAAAGGGTATCTGCGGTCAAAGAATTTTTAAAAAAGTTCTCTCCCGCATGGTAGGAACTCAGGGGTGTATTCGTAAAGGCAGCAAAGCGCATAACAGCCACATCAGCGGCGGATTGGCTGTCGTCCGACGCAGTTGCTGTAATGGCTTGCCTAGCAACACCACTTCCAGAATGTCAAACTTACTGCTATGACTTTTGTTATCGGGCTCCGTGAAGTAACATCCGCCTTCAGATGTGCATACAACATTGTGCATGTTGATCGTGAAGACTCCAAATTTTCCCGCCTCAACCGCTGGCTCGTTTACGCTGAAACTGCGCACAGAACTTGGGTATTACGGTAAATTTTGTCTCGTAGTAAGTTTGTCAACAGTACTTACCTGGTTCAGGCACGCAGGATTAAAACCTGCGATCGTCTGCCTCGAAATCGACGAACCGAAAGCCGCCAACTGTGCTTTACGGAAGGGGGGGAGGGGGGGGGGGTTGCAGTGGACGTAGATGGACTCATGATGACGATGATAATAAGGACGCTATCAAAAATATACGTCTTTACGTTTGTTTAAACATATGCTTCCTGCCATCAAACAACAAAGCCAAGTCGCCACTCTTACAGGGCATCACAGCCGCCTGCTGCCGCTGCTCGCTCGAGGCGTTGCTGGAATGACATCATAACTGGCCTCCGAAAACAACCAATCTGGTGTTGGTGGTCATTTTATGCACGATCGCGCTGAATATGATTCGAAACGCGTCCGGAGTGAACCTGTTTAGGATTCCGTTGTACAGTAAAATAATACTCCCTAGCTTAAAGAGAGCACCCAATTTGTACAAACATTGAGTGTACGTTGTGCTCTGCTTGAACTGGTAAGTGCACAAATTTCCAGTAGCGCTGGCATGGCATAGCTACAAGAACTGACTTCCGGCCAGAGTTCCTGCGTTGCAGCTGAAAGTGAGCGCGATAGTACACGCTGGGTTAGCCTTACAGCTTCCTGTCGGCCATACGATAATACTTATGAGACAATAGTGTACACACATTCATTCAAATAAGTTCTCTGCCAGTCCCGCGCTATCGCAGCTGCTATAAGTTTTAAGGCGAAAGCCTTTAATGCCTCATCGTTTTCGACAGTTACATATCAGCAGAAGGTTGTCAGCAGAGGTGTCACGTTTTTCTAGTCAGACCAGAAAAAAAAATCTTTGTGCACGATGGGATTCGAACCACCATCCGTACGTTCCGCAGTCGAGCGTGCTAATACCCACGACCCAGACGTCATAATCGTAACAGAAACATGGCTGAATAAAGCAATTACGGATATAGAAGTAATGCCCAATACCCACCGCATACGTATACGTATACGGCACGGTCATAGCACGAAGGAAAGGAGGTGTGGCTATAGTGATAAAAAGTGATTACATTACGCAATAAATCCTCATTACAAAGGCGTCGAAACGGCTTCGATACTGCCTCGGTTTTGTCACTTGAACAACCTTATCGGATCCGTGTACAGGCCCCCTAAATCAGAAATTTTTATTCTTGAATGACTGCACGATTTGTTGGGGCACGCTGTAAACAATAGACTCGTGTAGTGACGTGTGGCGATTTTAACTTGCCGAAAATTTACTGGGACATACTGCGTGCCTTACCTTCATGTCAGCATTGTGATCTTTCGCTTGGCATTGCCTTCGCATTCAGTTTAAAGCAGGTCGTACAGAAACCGACACGTATTACATCAGGCGCAAGTTCGCTTCTTGACCTTGTTTTTCTTACCGATGTCACTGAGACATTTGGTTTTTCTGTTAATACTATACCAGGAATTTCTGACCATGAAGCAGTGCTCTTTAAAAGTATATGTTACAGCCGCCCCACGCGAGAAATAAGACAACCATTTCTTGACCTTAACAGTGCTAGGTGAAAGTATTTTAGGTTTCCTGGAGCAAGATTACGATGAATTCTTAGGAAAATACACCGCCGTGGTGGCTCAGTGGTTCTGGCGCTCGGCTGCTGTCCCCAAAGACGTGGGTTCGATCCCGGCCGCGGCAGTCGAATTTCGATGGAGGCGAAATTTTAGAGGCCCGTGTACTGTGCGATGTCAGTGCACGGTAAAGAAACCCAGGTGGTCGAAATTTCCGGAGCCCTCCACTACGGCGTCCCTCATAGCCTTAGTCGCTTTGGGGCGTTAAACCTTAATAAACCAAACCAATAAATTTATACTCGGCTGGTCTCATGAATGCTAATGGCTTAAAGTTGCACTTTAAGACTACTGCAGAAGAATGTATCACAAGCTACGTGCCTAAGAAGTTTAGAAAAATAATTGCACTACTCCCTGAATAACACGTAAGCACCATTTATAGCATGTAACACTACATTACAGTGTCTTCGCACCGAGTTACGCACGAAAATAAAACAATCTCAGTATAAATTTTCCGACGTAAATATACTTAACTTTCTCACTGCAGTCGCTCAAAAATGCTAGCCCCATTACAGAAGATTCAGCCAGTAAAATGATTTCAAACTCGGTTGAATCAAGGAATCCTTATTGCACCGCATCAGCTTTCAATTATTACTTTTCTTTAGTGTTTTCAACCAATGGTAGGCAAAACCGTGAATTTCAGTCCACATGCCTTTACTTGGGAGAATTATTAATAACTGTGGAAGGAGTTGTTGTCCCTCCTTACTTAATTTAGACGAAAGGAAGTCTTCAGGACCAGACAGCATCCCATGTATGTTTCTTTCCCGCCACACGTAATGCTATGCTAAATACCTTGTGATCCTTTAAAACGAAAGCATTGTGAATTAAGATGCTCCAGCTTACTTAGAGATTGCAAAGATGATCCCTATTCAAAAATCCGGCGGCAAACTCTGTCTAAATATAGGGTAGTTTAGTTATTATAGGCCAAACCATCAGGCCACCGCTGAGGTAACGCAGTATGTTTCTTCTTGCCCATTTTGTGCTTGCTTAGTTGCATCACAATATACAACGATGTATGCTTGTTCCACTCCTGCCTTGGCTACCAATAGGCGGCTGGCAGTACTGAATAAAACAAATAAGAAACGATTTACACATACGAACCATGTAGGTATTATGGAATGCCGTGTTTTTCCCACGCGGGCGAGTCGTGTTGTGGAGAAAGAAGGGAGCAACGCTTTGCTGCTTTACCACAGGCGAGTAGCCAAACAGCCCGCTCGGGAGCGCTGAACCTCCCTCCTCCCCAAACCCATCGCAAGTGCGCATCTCCAGCACCGCAGAAGCGGACTCTGATTGGACGAAAGTGGCGACGGGCAAATGACCATGGCTGGAGAGAGACGACAGCGAGCCGCGATATCGAAACGGACGCAAGGTAAATGCCTGTTCCTTCTTCCTTTGTTGTCGCCGTCTTGCCCCGTCAGCCGCCAGACAAAGCCAAAAGATACGGGTCGCAGATCATCTCATCAGTCAGTGGTCTTTTTGGGAAAGCCCCATAAACTCTCGGCACCGAGCGAAGCTCCCTGTTCTGCGTTTTGTCTTCCTTCGCGTAGCCGTGGTGTCGCTGTAAAGACGGCCGTACGTGGTGTGGGCTACAGGGAGCTCAGAGTTCCCAACCTAGGCCTGAAAGGAGGCTAAACGTGCAAGTAAGAACCCCCCCCCCCCCCCCCCCCCCCCCCCCCCAATCGTTGGGCGCTTGATGAGTCTCGTGAAAATGTTCAGGTTAGCGCACGGAAGTGAACAAAACTGCGTCTCCCAGTTTTTCCTTTGAACGGCATCCTAGGTTCGAGCCATATGCAAATTATTGTTAGTTAATTCCGAATCACCAACCACGCGCGCTCAAATAAAACCGTTTGTTGGCGGCGGTGTTGAGCGTGAAAATTTCTAGCCGTGTAGAGAGGAAATCAGCCCCATCATCAATGTAGAACTTTTACATTATAGTAAATTAACAGGATGTCACATCGTCATCACGTACTCCCTAAAGGCTGAGCACTCAGCTCGTCACTCTGTACTATTGCAAATGTCAAAATATGCCGATAGGACATTACATAAACGCTCTTTTAGGCAAGGAAATGGCACTTTGGCAGCATTTCTTACAAGCTCGATTTTCGCTAGAGCACGATATGAGGAAAAATATTCCTAACTGAATCACCTGAAATTCGTAGTGGCTAACTGCAACCATTTATCGATTTCCACTGGCATTGGCAACGTGGCCTCGTTTGTGGTTTCGATTTTTTCTCTCTTCTCGAGAAATACCTTGTCTTTCCCGTTTCCTTTTCCCTTTTCCTTCGCTGCTGGACGGCTGTTCTTCTGCTACTCAGCATGTGGCATAGACAAATAGTAAATTAGTCCGATAGGAGAGGATTCCTCGCTTTACATAAGTACCGCGGACAGATAGTAGATGAGTTCAATAGAGGAGGACTCTCCGCTCCACATAAGTACCGCGGGTAGTACTGCGAACAATAATAATATGGGATATTTTTCTGGGGCAATCACGTTTATGTCATGCGCATGAAGTCGAGGCACACGTGTGAAGATAAAGCACCGCAGCTGCGAAAGCTCTTGGCTGTCGACGTTTCCGCGCAAAGTGCAGCAAGCAGCATTTTGTTCACGAGAACCACCTAAGCTTTAACACTGACAATTTCTCTTTTGCTGCTGTTACGCAGATATTAGTAGCAAATGAAATGCTGGCGCCAGCTACTATTTCCATTTATAGTGAACATCGATACTTCTGCTGATTATTACCCAACCTTCTTATGAGTTGTATAAAAAGCAGCCAAGCGGTTCCTTCGATTTCTAGACCAAGGGTTAAGTTCTATAGGGAGGGCCTCTATAATATGACGTTGTCGCTAGAAGCATACAGGAAGAAAAAAAAAAGCATGTCGTTTTTCGATGTTAGCCTAGAATATCGCGGCAGCCTGTCGCAGTCATCAAGACTTCACAATGTCTGCTCCGAGCTTCCTGTTGACCGCTTCCCCAGGCACTGTCCAATAAATCGCGAGCATAGAACGATGTGCTCAGAAATGGTCACTGCTCGAGCTCTTGTTCTCATGTGTCCTGCTCTATTTGAGCCGTGTGCTGATGGAGATTGAGGTGCTGAGCATTGGTGCTCCTGTGCTCTGAACGTTACACCCAAACAACAAGCAAGCATTGAGGCAAAGCTCTCGCCTTTAAGCAACGTTACGAACTAAATTTATGACCATGCCACACCCTGTCTATCCATCATCCAAGGAGAGCTGGCGCCCTCGCCGCATGAAATGACATCGTAAAATCCAATGTCTGCGACCCAGTAAATAATGGTAGCCGATTCAGCATGGTTAGGCCAAATGTGAATCAGATGCGCTAGCATGTTTTAGCCATTCTTTTGTTAGTTATGGCAAGATTAAGGCAAGACAGAGGCAATGTTAGCACTGAGCAGAACGATCAGTCCCTCACAGACTTGATTGGTGCGGCAGCACCGGTTGCATATGTCCATAACCGAACGCAACACAACTGTCTTTCTCTTCAAATGTTTCTTTCCAAAACCTGATGTCGTTTCATAGAATGTTTTGCCATAAAGCATGTTTATTAACTGACCTTGCCTGCTGGCAGGTTTCCCACAACCCGGTGGCTGGTTGCCGCCCAAGCAGATCAGCACTGATAATTGGCCCAATATTGGAAACGAATTGGCAAGACTGGTCCAACAAAGTCCCAGAGTGACACCATCCATTTGCAATATGGGCCGATTACATGTGCCCGCGGTGGCACGTGGGCCACCTGCCAGAGGCTTAGGACAGACAAACATTGGCAAAATCTGAGATTGCGGATTTTAATGCTACAGCGCACTAAATAAAGAAACTGTGGGCCATCTCGTCGGCGGGATTAGGTGTCAGCATGAAATGCTTTGCAGGAAAGGCGTACAGTCGTCTACAAACTACCTGTCCAGAGCGCTCCAACGGCGCACCTGGGAGTACATTGGCGGCATTAACGAGTGGCCTAGGGCTGGAAACAAGATCTTATCAAACATGCACATTCCCATGGATCGTGTTTAACTCCTCACGTCTTTAAACGCCATACCGGACCTGCCAGGTAGCAGTGACTGTCATAAATGCACAGCACAGAGCACAGTTCGAGTGCTCTAGACAGGCGAGGGGAGGACTACGACATTCTAGAAAGTTGGTGTTTTTTGGAAACAAAAGGCGCAGTAACTGTCTCACTTAGGGGTGGACACATAAACCTCACCGTTAGGGAAGGGAGGAAGGCGAGGGTGAAAGAGAGAAAGAGGTGCCGTAGCGAAGGGCTTCTGAATTATTTCGACTATCTGATTATCTTTAACGTACACTAACATGTCGGAGCACACGGATGCCTTTTACGTTTCGACTCCATCGAAACGCGGCCGCCGCGGCCGGTTTCGAGCGTGGGAACTCCAGCTTAGAAAAAAAAACGTGCTGTTTGAACCGGGCGGCCAAGTCATATGCATATTTTTGGCGCCGTTCCTCCCTTTTAATCTGCGGCCCTATAGCAACACGTCTGGCAGTCTTGGGCGCCTCCTCACATTCACGTGCTGCTGTAGAGGTGCGATGAAGACAAGCGCGCCGGCGTCAAGCCTGCGTAGCGTACCAAATTTTGTGGGCGTTTCCTGTTTCTCGAGTTGGCTGCAGCAGTACTGCTGCCCTTCATGTGCACAAACGAGACTAGCGTGCCAGATACAAACGGTATTGGATGTCTATGATAATAATCAGTGGAGTAGGCAGTGACGTCAGTGGAGTAGGCAGCGCAACCTGTGGTTTCGCATAGCCAGTACCAGCGCAATTAAGGCAGCGCCTTCTGTTAACCCTGCGCTCACCTAGCCTGGCCTGCAGTGAGTGCGCGCTATATGTTACTGTAGCAACAAACATCCGCTCGTGTAATTTGGGCGATGATCAAGTGGTGTGTTGCGCCGTTAAATCGCGTAGACTTAAAACATTTTGCTACCCATTTGAGGTACATCTCTGACGTAAATTTCAGTGTGTTATTCCCCGTGATTTTAGGCCGTGGCTCACGCGTCAACTTCGTCGCGATTTAAGGATGACCTTTGACTGAGACTGCCAAGAATGGGAGCTAAAAGCATTTCGTGCTAAAAACGTCACGGAAATAGATTTTTAGATAGGAGGATATTCCGGATGAAACAGGATGAAAAAGGGGGAACCGCTGCTGCCTGAATCATTGCACCTTCATTTCGACGGTTGCCAACATATACAAACGAGAGATTTGCTGCTCCGCTTGACGTTTCCACCTCAAGGCTGCTGCTCATCAGCCACGGCACTGTGCCGCTTTTTGCTTTGCAACTGAAGGAGGAACACCTCATTACGTTCTTAACCCACATAGACATGGTCTTGTCTAGTGGATCTGGTCAAACAAACCGGCGAAGAGCGGATCGCCGCCAAGGCAGTCGTGACGTCCCGGATGGCTTTTAACTTCGCTGCTTTGCTGACGCCTACCTTGTCCTCGCTACGGCGCAGCCTTGCTTCTTTTGGCGGCGGAAGGATTAAAGGGACACTGAAAACGAGCACTAGGAAAGCAAATAATATTTAAGCCGGTGCAGAGCTGTTAAATATTGATGGCTTCCAGCAGGACCGGTCGCGACCCAAGCGCGTTCCGCGGTCGTTGAAAACGAGAGCGCCTGACTCAATTTTCTGTCAGAAATGGACGAAACGATGTTTTCTTGTCATCCCTGGTGCGCATGAGCAAATCTTACTCGCATCGCGCCATTGCGAGGAGCGTGCAGTATTCCGTACCTACATTTACCGTGCTTCAATAAGCTGTAAGCATTCATCTCATGAGACCACCGTTCACCTCAGCCATAAGCACTACGTCAGTCCATGGCATTTGTACACACTTAGCATTTATCATTCAATTCAATTGAATGTTGATTCCCACTCAATTGTACAGAAGTCTTCTGGTCATTCTAAGCAGACAGTGCTTGTTAGTGGAGCAGGCAGCACGTGAAACATATTTCGTGGTGGATAAGAAGCAATATACAATTATAAAATTATACAGTTGCAAAGAAAATAACTTGAACACATTAGGAAAAAAAGACTAAGTTTTCGACTCTGCAAATGAAAGAAAAAAATTAACTCATACATTACGCAACAAAGTTGAACACCAGTTTCATAATTCTTTCATCATTTTATATCGTTATTTTACATTACACAGTGCTCAACTAAAGTGATTAAAAATGTCAGGTACATAATAATTTCTGGTTGTCTTTCCATAGTTTGTAAAAACTCGCAGTTTAACATACTTTTTTCTATTTTTCGTAATGCTAGATCTTTTTGCCGATTCTTTAAATGCATCTGAATAATAATAGCGTATCTGTACTGTATACTCAAAAACCTCCTCTACTGGCAGTATACTCAGAATGCTATAGTTTTCTAGACTGTCTGCTTGTTACAGTTCCGTTTCATAGGTTGTATTGTTGAGTTCTTTTGGTTTGGTTTATGGGGTTTAACGTCCCAAAGCGACTAAGGTTATGGTTGGTTGGTTTATGGGGTTTAACGTCCCAAAGCGACTAAGGCTATGAGAGACGCCGTAGTGGAGGGCTCCGGAAATTTAGACCACCTGGGGTTCTTTAACGTGCACTGACATCGCACAGTACATGGGCCTCGAATTTCTCCTCCAAAGAAATTCAGCCGCCGCGGCCGGGATCGAACCCGCGTCTTTCGGGCCAGCAGCCGAGCACCATAGCCACTGAGCCACCGCGGCGGCGCGACTAAGGTTATGGAGACGCCTTGAGAGTTCTTTTGACTACACGATTAATAGCTTGCTTTTTATGGTTAGAACATGTGCCGTATAATGTGATCCAATATGCAATTACTGATTTTTCTAATCCCTTATATATAGTAATTCTTAGTTGATAGGAGCTTTCCAGCGCAGACTACATCATGGACGCGACCACCCTTAGCTTCCGGCAAACATACACGACATAATTATTCCAGGCAAGGTGCTGGTCTAGAAAGATTCCTAAATACTTGCCTGGCTCAAACTGTAATGGTTTGCGAAGGCATCGATTACAATTCGACTGATGCAAATATATGGTCTTATTCAAAGAAAGCGCCTGATAAGGATTCCCGAAGGAGATCTGTTTTTTGGTTATTTATGAAAATTGAATTGTGTGTGAACCAATTTACAATCGCTGAAATGTCCTGTTGGAAGATTTGACATCTCGTGTTAGCGTCATGGGTTTCAGGCGCTATCGCAAAAAATTATGATTTCAGTTGTAGCAGGCCGAGATCTGAAACATATACAGTTGAACCTCATTACAACGAAGCTGTTTATAACGAATGAATGACGATTCCCCTTGGAAGGGCGGTCAACACGGGCTCTAACGAAGCTACGGCTGTAACGAAGTAATCGCCGGGCCCTTTCTAGTTCGTTATTACGAGGTTCCACTCTATAATAAATAGCATTGGTCTGAGTGCGCTTCCTTGGAGCACAACATACTTTAATACTCTGAGTCGACGGTAGCTATCCTTCAATTTCAAGCACTGTAGTCATTCAGAAAAATTATTTTAAAAAAACTTATAAGACTGACCTCTGAAACCTGGGTTCTTTAACTTCTTTAGTAACAAATTGTGTTGTACCGTGCCGAACGCCTTTCTTAGGCCTAAAAATGGAACTAAGACGGCATTATTATTTCCCAATTTCCCACTGATGTACTAATATAATCAGAGAACTCCTCTAGCAGGAAAATTCTGTTTTTATTCTTTGTGAACCGAATTTGCGCCAAATTATTCACTGAATGCTTTCCGCAGAATGACTGCATTGCGGAGACCACGTACTTTTCCATTATATGCGTTTTTGTAGATTATATTGCAATTGATTTTGTAGATAGGTCTTACTATTGATATTCACATTTCTTTGGGTATTATGCCTGTTTCGAAAATTCCGTTCAATATCTTTAAAAGTACATGTTTGATTCTGTCAAAGTCAGTGTACAAATCCCAAGGGCGAATTTTATCAAAACTTGCTGGCTTAAACTTTCTCATGCCTCTTATAGTAATCCAAATATCCACTTAGATCATCTCTGGAAGATATGACTTTGGAAATGCAGAAAGCTTGGCAAAGAACTCTGCTATTAGTTTATCTGGACTCGAAACAGGAAGAAGATTCTGGACCGAAAAACGGAAGGAGGGAATGTGAAGAACATCGCTGCTGAGAATGAATATTGTAGATGCTGAGTGTATGCATGCGCGCTTCGATTCATAGTGTAATTGTTGGTCACCCTTTGTTTCGTTTAGCTTTTCTGCTGAAGCGATAAAGGTTTCATTAAACTTATCACACAACGTTTGTATGTTTGTTTTTGGAATATTTCTTTTTACGGTACCATCCACACTAGCTCTTTTAGATCTAAGCCGGCGCTGTGGCTCAGTGGTTATGGTGCTCGGCTGCTGACCCGAAAGACGCGGGTTATAAACCCCGGCCGTGGCGGTCGAATTTCGATGGAGGCGAAATTCTAGAGGCTCATGTATTGTGCGATGTGAGTGCCCGTTAAAGAACCCCAGGTGGTCGAAATTTCCGGAGCCCTTCACTACAGCGCTTCTCATAGCCTGAGTCGCTTTGGGACGTTAAACCCCATAAACCAACCAACCATCTTTTAGATCTGCCCATCCATTCGTTCGCCTTAAGGACGACCCACATGGAGCGAACAGACGCTGCGAATTTCATGCTGCGCGGCGGAACGCCGACGCGCTGCCGCCGAGCTGCACCACATTACGGCGGAAAATAGGCGACCGCACCCAGACCGCAGCCGTCTTGATTTCAGTGTTGCTAACAACGACACGGCCTAAATCTTAGTAAACTGCAACAAAAAAAAAAGATTTTTAAACTTACTCTAAAGCCATTGTTTATTAGAGGACGGCAAAGGAAACAAATTATTATTTAGATTTGTTTCAATTCTATCAATTTTTTCTTTATTTATCAGACCGTAGGCTAGAGTAGGCAGAGAAATTAGCGTTCACACTTGTCCAAAAAATCCGGCAAGCGAAGCGGATTCGCTCGCCGCCAAAACTACCACCATCTGTCGACGCCCGGGCGGGGCGAAACCTGTTGTTTCTGCTGTTTCTCGCTTTTCTACACCTCGTCGCCGCTTGCGGCGTTCACAGATACAGTGAGAAAAGAGCATAAATTTACGCTGTCTACGTACCATATGCGTATGCATGCTTACGGACGCTAAACGCAGGCGCATTTTCACTTTTAGCTCAGCGTATGCTAGCAGAGAGGCAAAAATAAAATCAGCCTATAGTGGCGCCATCTGGTACTCAGGACGGGAACCATTACTGTAAACAAACCTGACTCTCCTCTTAGGCCTAGAAGCGGGAGAATTGTCACTCTAAATAAAAAATAAAGCAAATTTATCACTTATACGTTTTCTTATAGGCAAGGTGAGACGAAGCGAAAGACCGGTGCTCCATTTACGGCCAGTGAACGCACTGAAAAAGGCAGCAACAACGAGAATTGATACGAAGCGAGGGGCCCGGCTTCGAAGGGCGCCGCCATGTTTGTTGCCGCGCGGCGGAAATCGGTCTGGACCGATCGACCCCGCCGCGCCGCTTTCCGCCCCGATCGGTGTAAAAAGCGGCCTAATCCACTTCGCCCGCCGGATTTTTGGGCAAGTGTGAACGCGCCTTAATACTCGGCTCGCGCAAATTTTGACGTTATGTTGACTGTGATTGGTTCGTAGAATCAAAAGAGGCGGGCGGAAGCTAGATACGGGAGCAGAGCGCCCTCAGTGGTGCGCGCTGACAGCTCGCATTCGCCACTTCCGGTGAGCGGCTGACCTCCAGGCGAACGTATCTAGCACGGCTTGATCGGCAGCGAACGGCCGCCGGGCGGCCGTTCGCAGGTTTTTCGCGAGAAAATCGCCCCATGTAGGTCGGGCTTTAGACCCATTTTTTTTTTCACATAATTCTTGCTTTCTGCAGATCGGCGCATCAAGTATTTTCTTTTTCCCTGGCGTAACTTAGCTGTCACTGCATTTCGTAAAGTTCGGAATTACTCAATGACATCCACCACCCGAGCACAGCCATACGGCTACAAAGGAGAGCTATACAGCTTTCTCAGAAACTTCGTAGTTAAAGAAAAATTCGTCCTGGTTCGGGGTTCGAACCCGGGACCACCGTTTCACCGGAGCAGTCGCTCTACCAACTGGGCTAACCGGGACGGCAAGCTTATGGGCGAGAGCGAATTGATCTGCAGTGTAACTCGAAGTAGGAACAGAGTTGGTCAAATGTTTAGGGGAATCCCCCAAGGTGGAGCAGATTTGTAATAAAGGAGTAATTACTCATTGGCATCCACCCGAGCGTAGCCATACGGATACTCTACGGCAATTACTCACTTATTACAAATCTACTCCGCCTTGGGGGATTCCCCTAAATATTTGACCAAATTTCGGAATTCTGTTCGATGTTTTTTTTACTATGGAGTACTTTTCTGCACCTTTGCCATGCTTTGACTTTTTGAAAGCACAACCCAATGTTATCACGCTTAATCCCTTTTTTTATTAGGGGTTCTTTGTTTAATTATTATGATTTTAGTAGATTTTATTATATTGTCGTGAACATTGCAATAGACTTGGCGTACAAGCTCACGTGGTCTAAAACTAAATGAGAATTCCAATCAGTGTTTTCAATAAACTTGTTAACTTTTATGTTGCCAATAAATTATTTTTTTTTATTCTGGTGCCATAACCTTATTGCCGTTATTAGACATAATTACAAGTGATATGCAGTAATGATCTGCTAGTCTGACCTTAATTGCGCCGCCTGTGTGGTGTTGCTATCTCAGTCAAATGACTATACCGGGTGTTTTTTTTAGAAGGTCCAAAATTTTTAAAGAAAGGTAAATTCCTTTAGATTTATTTCAACCCTGGGGCTATACTGAGGGCTACGGCGGACGCCAGGTAAGAGGCAAACTACTTTAATTAGTTCTCTGTTTAACTGAATACGTTAATTAACTTTTATAATTTTCATTTTAGGGGATATGTTGTATTAGCAGAATTGGAGATCGTCTGCCAAACAGTCCAGCCAAAAAAAAATTTTCACTAAAAAAATTTTTGCGCGCGTTACGAAGCGAGAAAAAGTCACCCCGGTGGGCAGCTTCACAATGTAACACAGCGTCTATGAGCGCCTGTGACGTAGTAAATATGCGCACAACTGATCCGATTTCTTACTAATGCTGCGCACAGTTACTTGTATTAAACCAAGTTCACGTTTTATCTTGTTTTTAGCTACAGTACTGACAACATCTGGGCATTCATATCACTTCTAACCTCAGCTGGGAAACTCATGTCGATTTCATCATTCGCAAAGCTAATCGCATGCTAGGGTACTTAAAACGCAACTTTCATGCAGCGCCTACTGACATTAAGCTTTTATTCTATAAAACACTTGTTCGTTCACAACTCGAGTATGGATCGTCAATTTGGGACCCAGGTATTAAAATCTTGGTTAACCAGATCGAAATGATCCAAAACAATGCAGCTCGCTTCATCTTTTCTAACTATAATCGCACATCCAGCATATCTACCATGAAATCTAAATTAAACCTCTTATCACTGGCATCCCGGCGTAATCTTGCACGGCTATCTATGTTTCATAAGATCTTTCACCATAATATTCTGCATGATCAATTATTGATTCCACCTTCATATGTGTCATCACGTTTAGACCACATTCACAAAGTTGGCACATTTATATGCAATACTAAAACATTTTCCGATTCATTCCTTCCCCGCACATCAGTAGACTGGAATCGCCTTCCCTCCTCTGTTGCAATGATCACCCAACCTTCATTATTTCAGTCAGCCATACGCAATATGTAGCTACTAACAAGTTTTGTACTGTATAACAGATCACCTTCCTAGTTTCTTTCATTTGTATTTTTGCTGTTTTTTGTGTAGTGACATGTGATATTACAATTAGAAACTGTCTCTTAGGTTGTAATCATTCATCCTGTTGTATGCCCGCAAACTTAAAACTGTTCCAGTTATATTCCAGACATTCCAGTTATTTGTTACTTATATTATGAAATTTTTGCTGTGTTCGTATATATCGTTGTAATAACCCACTCCCCTCTGTAATGTTCCCACCCTGAGAGTATCAATAAATAAAAAATAAAAATATGTAAGCCCCAATCGCGGAAAGATTAAAACAAAGCAAAGGCAGTTTTGGAAGATATTCTTAGTGGCAATGTTGATCACATTCACTCCTTCTGTTTTTCGGGCCAGAATCTTCTTGCCGTTTCGTGTCCAGATAAACTTATAACAGAGTTCTTTGCCAAGCTTTCTGCATTTCCTGAGCAGTTCTTTTTGCGCTTTCGTGACATTTTCATTGACGAAAATGTTTTCGCTTCGCAGGACGTTTTTCTTTCACACCCACAGGTTTCGGGCTTTTTGCTCTGCAAACCTAACCAGTATAGGCGCGATTTAGTCCTTCTGCGCCTTTATTCTGTGCACCGCTTTCAATAAATGTTGTTCAGGCACTGAGACATCAAGCTTGCTACTAAGGCCCATCAAGACCCGGTAGAAATCCTGAGCCTCTGCCTCTGCGACACGCATTTTTCCTTCATGTTTTGTGCCAGTTATTTTGAGGCTCTCGTTACTTGTGCAATTCGTCTTCGCCGATCCTCAACCTTTGTAAGGAGCCCCTCAAACTATGGGGCTAAAAACTGAGTTCACTTTTCAAGTCGCCGTTCTGGTGATGCTGCGTTGTTCTTCGTCCATCGACGATCCCACGCTCAGCCCGCTAACAGGTAAGCAAGAAAGCGGAACGGGGGCATGTAGGCCGCAGGTGGCAGGCGGCTGGACAGAGGCTATAAGCAAAGAAGACCGTTACTGCGTCCCTAGATGCTCCACCTATGCTCCATGTAACTCTTCACCCTGTAACAACATTTAAGATTTCAGTGCACAAAAGTTTACTCTGTATAAAACATTACTTATCGGTATTCAACCCACCTACCACACACCCTTATTTAGTTGTGCAACAGTCCGCAACCTTACCAAGAACTTCATGATCCTGGCTCAGAATTTTTTTTTCTGACGGGTTTTGCTGGAACCATTGTACTGATAAGATTTACTATAGGTGCTGGCGCAATTTTTCAGAAACCACGTGCGCATGCTAAAGTAAACTATAGGGCTTCCCTAAAATCCGAGGTGTTCTAATTTTACTTGAGGTGCTTCTTGTTTTGACACCTATCAGTGTACGAAGCAAAACTTTAATGTTTTGCTTCGAGAAGACATGTCGATGCCACTTCTTCTGTCGCGTTAAGCCGCCTATTCTGGTTAAAATAGAATTTAAAAAATTATGAAGGAAAAATAACTGAATTTGTAATTAAGGAGCGTCTTTGAAGGTTATGCACCTTCCTTTCTTTACGGTGTATCACTGCCTCTCTCAAACGTCTCAGTAAAGCTGGTTGAGAGGTTTTTCAGCAAGTTTACAGAACGGATTCTCTAAAGGCCACATGCTCAGTATCTCGCGGCTGTTTCATGAAAGGTTAGTCGCTCAAGTGATTAGGTAGTGTTTTACTCTAGCGATCTATCCGTTTGAAGTTTGAGTGATCAGAATATTTGCCGCCGTCCTGTCACCGCCTGATTTTGTGATAGTGATAAGTTCATAGCAGGGACATTGCTGATTAAATATCTTTAGAAATTTATATTCATAACTTCCACGAATTTTGACTTCGTAATGATGGAAGGACTGAATATGAGGATAAGTAGTGCTGAACTAGAACACAGTTGAGGTTACTGCACAGCGTGAGTGCAAATGATAAAAGTGGTGGTTCGTGGGCCGGCGGTCCGTCGTGTGAGTCCACCTTTAACGAGGAGAAGCGAGAGGACTGGCTACAAGAGTGGTGAAGTAGTTCACCGGGCCCACATGAGGCGATCGGAGGGGATACGGTTGGGACGTTGGCAGGGAAGTCACTGCGGCACAGCCAACAGTATACGTAAATGCTGGAGGAATGGTCACCAGAGCCCCCAGGCAGGTGGGGTGGCTGTAGTGAGCGAACAGTTCGTAGGGAAAAGGAGCCTGTACCTTCAGAATTAGTACGGCGCCTGGGCGAGGGAAGGAACGGGGGGAAGAGGAAAGAGACCGCCTAAGGTGGCGGAGAGAGCGGAGTTGTCGTCGGCGTTCTTTTCTGTGTGCAGCGTATCTGTCCTGGTATTATAATGCGCTGGCCGGGTGGTATCAGCAAGTTCATTCTCCAGGACACACTGGTTTCCATGAATTCATTCAAGGCGTGCGTGGATTGTAGGGGAGAGGGGGGGGGGGGGGGGGGGGGCAGCTATTATATTATGGTAGCTGAGGTATGACGAGGGATTTGCCAAGATTGGGAACAATCAGAGAGCAGCCTAGCAGTTCGCTCGTAGGTTGATAACAGAAGTCGAATTAGTGTGGAGAAAGACTGAATCAGAGGCTGCCAGAAAATCCCAACCTCTTGAGGAGGACACTTCTACGTGCAGATGTGCGAAGACAGTTCCAGAGCCGACAACTTGGTGCGGGAGGACATGGCCTTCGGTGTACGTTTCAGAGCGGGGAAATTAGTGGCCTGTGCGTGGCACCTGTCAGGATTTGTTGTGGCTGATATGTGGTACAGGATGGGCTTACCAGTTAGGCGTAAGAGGCAATGGAGAGGACAGAGGGTGAAGTGGCTTTAGGCGGACCACCGATAAAGCTGATGAAGTCCTCGTTTGGAGGTAAAGAGGTGGTGAGATTGGGCTCGAAGGTACAGTGGCGCACCGCTGTTGTAGGTAGGACGATAGACGGAGGCAGCAACAAAGCAACGTGTAAGTTGACAAATATACTTTTACTGCTGCTGTCACAATGAGCCGGTTTGGCGCTCCCCGTTACGGTGCATGAGATGGGTGGGCTAGTCGTGTGTAGAACTCCAATTAAATGCAACACATTCCGTCCAGTTAAATGCTGCATACGCATCCCTATCACTTGCACTGTGTCGTCCAGCTTCAAAGCGGGCCTATTTTTTATATGTTCATAAAAAATACTGCGTGTTGCGTCATTACCCAAAATTTTTTAATCATCAAAAAGTTGTTACTGCTGGTCAAGAATTATTTCAAATATGGTATAATGCAGAATGATGTGGTGTACTCGATTCTTTCAGCTAATCAGACAAGCGTTCCATTCTCGCTTGGTAGTTTATTACAAAAACAAAATAAAATAAAACGGAAGGAAAAGGTGCTGCAGGCGCGGCAGATGCCACTTAATATCATAAGCACGCGAGCTGCGGCTGACAGAAAAAAAAAAGAGACATGGAGAGCACAGCGAAGTACAGAGGGGAGCTATAGCGAGTAAGGACAGGGAAAAACGATGTACACTTCTTACAAATGTACAAAAAGTAAGCATGTTTACGCAGCTCGCGTGTGTATGTCGAGGGGCTCTTCAAGCGTTTCCAATATTGGCTTAATTTTTTCTTTGGTACACCTCGCAACCAAAACGAGTTTTCTTTGGAAAGCCCATATCTTTTTTTCTTCCATAAGTGTATCGAACTCTTCCTACTTCTTTTTTTGCCCAGCCATAGCATATGAAGCCATGCCATATTCTACTTTTCCCATCCTCTCCGTACCCTGAACCTTGCCAACGATCTGCTGGAGAACCGTAAGACTCATCCAAGCTGCTTCTACATAGTCCTTCTGACGACTCCTGTACTATCCCACTACATCCGTCATAGGCTAGCCTCGTAGTACCACAAGCTAGGCCAGGAGGCGCTCTCACTTACTGGCTTCTATGCACGCGATTAGAGACGACCGACCTCGTATTCCAGCTGTGCCTGTGGCACATGCACATCGGCTCCTGAAGCCATTCGATGAAGAGCGCGCGTGTGCTGGGCGTAAACGAGAGGCGGCAAAAAGAAAGAAACCGGCCAGCCCGTTGTTTACCGCAGCTGCTTTTTTTTTTCTTTTTCCATCGGTGTTCAAGATGCGAGTGCTGAAGAGAAAGGAAGACGTCGCCGTTTGACTTTGAGCGCGACGCACGCTGACACAGCCGGTTCGCCCGCGATGCGCCGCCTCTCGGTTGGGCGCATCCAGCGGACGGGGGCCGCCGTGTTTGCACGCGCTCACCAGCAGGCCGCCCGCGTTCGGCGGTGGAGAGGGTGGAAGGCGCGCGGAGGTGGCGAGGGGCGACCGCCCTCGCCCCGAAACTCCGGTGGCGCGCGCACGAGCGTCCGCGCCTGCGCCCGCACTGGCTCGGAGGAGCTCAAACTCTGGCTGGCCAAAGTGGCGCGCCGAGTTTACTGCGAGTCCGGGCCGTGCCTGAGGAGCGACGAGCAACTTTCCCGCCGGCATCGATTGGCGTCGTTTGGTCGCGCCGGCGCGTTCCGGCCAGTCCTTCGCTCCAGACCTGTTGGACGCGATGGACCGCAGGTCCATGGCCACGTGCTGCGCGTTGGCTGCCCTCCTGGCGCTCACCGGTGGCCCAGCCGCCGCTTGGAGGAACTACGGCACGCCCGGTGAGTGCGCGATCGGCATATGCCTACGGAGGCAGCGCGGCTAGCCGTCGAACACAGTGGTGCCGATAGACGAACGCCAGGGTAGGCGCTGGGCAACATCACATGCCGGCACTCGAAAGCAATCCGTACACTTCACTCTACAAGAGCAGGTTCTTCGCCTCTCTGCAGAATGACAGAACTTAGGCAGTACATGCGCTTATGGCTCGCGCACAACGTACCTATGAACTAGGCGTCCTCTGACGCGTTGATTTCCAAAGCTGTCTCGGCACACTTACTGATTGTAAAGGACTCGGCTGCAGATAAAGTCGCAGAATTTGTAGAACTGGCATCTTGCCTTATGTTCCGGCGCTTTTCGCGAGTGCAGTTTTCGATCCAGTGCGGATCATTCTCATAGATTTAGAAGAAACGAAGGCTCACAGGAGACTTTGGACACCTGTGAGCCTTTGTGGCCTTTCGTATTCGCATATATGTAGCCACCTCTGCGAATCGTCCCCTTTAGATTGTTTATGCTTTTTTTTTCTTTCATGCAGTGATTGTAGCTCTCGGCGTAAAGGTGGCAGTATCTCGGTGGCAGATGAAAAGATCTTGTTGGGCTAATTGGGGTACGGTTTGGCGAAAGTCCGTTGGTATAAAAAGAACACACACTCAAAACACAGAACACAGGACAAGTACCACCATCAACCCTTCCGTCTTGGTGTAAAACAGTACCGACACATGAGGCGCACTCGAAAGGAGGAGTGCAGATCACACACATTCAAGCGCTATGGTTTGGAAGCGTAAATTCCAGACGCATATTTTTCCCCATCGCAGAAAGACCCGGAAGTGCCGGCATTGCATTCCTCTCTCTCTTTTCTTTATTATTTCAGCGGAATACCTCCAACACATCCCATATTTCCGTATTGGTTCCGTTTTGCCAAATTCCTGGCTTCTACAAGGCGTGGCTCACATCCGCAGTCTTTCTTTACCACTGACAAGGCATGCCCCCATGCTCGGTTGTTCGTGCAGTGCCCGGTTTGTGCCATAGGTCTTCCTACTTGTCAGAAGAATTTCATAAATCACCAGTGATGGGCAGACAACGAAAGGCATTGCATGCTTCATGTCTAAGCCTTTTTTTGCCGTTTCGAATCAATACGGTAGAAACAGGCGGGCTACATTTTTTGAGCTGAATAGGCCGGTAGCATGCCATACCTCCTGGCGACCTTCTTAAGGTTCTGAGAAAACTTATGCAAGTATGGTGCAACTTTAGGCCTTGCAGATTTTTCCCCTACCAGTACCGCCCTATTTTGTGCCACAATAACTTTCAGCAGGACGCGATCTGTAATCGCGATTATGACCGAACAGGAGAAGCATGTAGAGCAAGGTCTTTCTGCTTGTCTCTCAAGTTTCCTGCACGTCGTGAAGACGTGACTGGCTGAATGCGGATTCCAAAGAGAGACGAACTTTTGCCCTCTGACCGCTTTTGACTACGGTGAATAGTGAGCCTGTAATCATTTCTGTGCCCTGAGACGCTAAATTTGATTTTATGGTTTTACGGGGTTTAACGTCCAAAGCGAATCACGCTATGAGGGACGCCGTAGTGGAGGTCTCCGGATGATTTCGCATTTTTGCATTTCGCTCCATCGAAATGCAACCGCCGCGGCCGGGATCGAACCCGCGTCTTTCGGGCCAGCAGCCGAGCACCATAACCACTGAGCCACCGCAGCTGCCACTGAGACGCCAAGTACAAACTGATACGAATATACAACCGTATAAAACTGTAGCGACTTTTGATGGAGTGCTCGTCGGCAAGGGCAGCCGCGAATGGTCAAAACACCTTTTCCCGTGTTTTCGCACGTCAAGTCATTCTTTATTCAAAACACTACCAACAAAAAATCATCAACAAACTTGACTTACATGTTCCTATTTTTCAGTAACCTCTGCTGAATCACAAATGCCGGATACCCCATTTGGTGTCTTTCACATGCTCCATGTAAAATATTTTAGACAGTACAGACTGTGCGCTGGCCTCGGCCTCGAATAGCGGCGTGGCGCTCAACGTTACAAAATTTGTTGACGATGTAGTAGTTGTATTGTGTTGGTACAGTGCCATGACTCCTCAAGACATGGAATGTGAAGTTTTACGGATTTTCAGGTACGACGGGACGGCACCATGCTTTGCTTTTGATCTCCTTGATCAGGAGTCACAGAAGCCTTCGAGTATTTAAATTATCCTGCCATGCAAGCATTCGCGTTAAGACCTCCTGGCTTAGAAAGTATTATTGCCGTCCGATTTGGTCGACAAAAAGGCAACTAGCGGGAAGCAGCCCGTCTGTCATTCGAATTCGCGGCCAGAAAGTCCCGCCCTCGCTCCGTGCTGGGGTGTTTTGTGAGGCGAGTATAAATACCAACTTCCGCAGGCATTCCCTGTTCGATCGAGGCTGCACTTAATGAGAGAATCGTAGAGCAAATCAAAGGGGCACAAAATGCATACTGCGGTGGCCCGTGCTTGAAAGATTGGGCGCTGGAGCATGCTTTGCCAGTCAAGGAAGAAAGCGCTCACTTGCTAGTGCACAGCGCTTCTCGCATATGGAAGCCTTGCTTTTCAGAGATCAAAATTTTGGCAAACGGCGAGAAACAGCAAACTCGAAAAGTAGGGAGATTTCCGAGCACGCAGGTAACTGAAGAAGAGGCATGCATCGAAACTTCGCATCTCTCTGCGCTACGGAAAAGATAGGACCTATTCTACTTGTGTGTTCTCTTTTCTGCTGCGAGAGCATAACAAAGCGCGCACACACGCACGCACACACGCGCGCGCACACGTATATAAAGCGGCGCTTATCTGTTATTTCTGATGATGATACTTAAATTTTGTGGCACCAGGGCATCTGTGACCAAAGAGCGCCATGACATAAGGTTTTTTTGTTCTACTAAAGGTGGGGCCAAAGACCCATTTTCAAAGCATTTCACCCTAAAGAAGCCGAGCACCAGGCAGGGGAAAGCTTGTACCCATTGTGTCTCCGGTGGGTACCCGGCGGCACTGGGGACCGAGCGCCTAACCTCCCGCATCCGACGCGGATGCTCAAGCGACTAGGCCACCGCTGCGGTCATCCAGTATTTCTGATGTTCTTCTTACACCAGTGTTTCACTGTCCCAGCTCCGATTGCCAGAGGTGAGGAATGCCAGTGGTGAGGAAGGATGTCCTCTATGCGAAACCTCGCTTGTCCACGGTACATGGTACACCACATTTTCTTACTGCGTCAAGTTAATTTAGCACAGTATGACACGATGCTGCTTCCTTGTTTCATTCCGTAGATGAGCGTGAAAGCCAAACCAGGCACGGATTAAAGAGACCGCTGAGAAAAATCCGTGCTGGCAAAGGGAAACCGCTACGGATACGGCATTTATTGACATGGCATGGACATGGAATAACAGTTCGTAACCATGAGGTCCATTCGCCTACTTTCCTGGGCAAGCCGAGCAGCAATATTATCAAGCAGAATCTCAGATCAGGGCCGCTGAAACAGGTAGCGTGAGCAGTGAGCCTCAGTCTCACGACGCTTATGCAATGTTTTCCGGTGAGTGCGCCGTTTTCACTGCGAATGAAGAAAAGCCTTGATATGTGTTTTACCATGCACTCTTCCGCTTCTTGTGGGCGTCGCCTTGTGACAATCTGTGGCACTCCTCTCGCGCCTGTCATTTACGCTGTGCCCTCCTATCCTCCCTCTTGCCCTTTTCGTGCATCTTTCTCTTACTTCGCGCAAAGGGGCCAACTGGAATCCCCTTCGGGTTATCTTCCTTCGCTTTCTTTTTCTTGTTCTCTCTCCCATTGTGTGTGTCTTGAAATCCGCAGGAAATGCCTCATTTCACATCTAGCGTTTCATTTCAGGGAGCAGAGTGAATCAGGGAACAAACTTGAGTTGAGGGCATCCTAGCTGAAATCAAGAAGGAAAGATGGCCATCGTGAGCAGGGCATGCAATGCTATGGAAAGATGGGCGATGGTCCCTTTGGTTAACAAAGTAGATTCCAAGAGATGGCAATCGCCGGAGTAGGCGGCTGAGTGTCAGGCGGTCGGGTGGCATTACGAATGTAGCATGGATAATGGAGCGCAGCTGGCGCAGGACAATTAACTGAAGGTCACTGGGAGGTCACCTTTTTCCTGCTGTGGACGTAGTTATGTTGATGATGCTAACTTAATTTTACAGCCACAGCTACTAATGCCTCAACTTCCGGGGTAATGGCGTAGGACGTCGTCAACTGGGAGGAGATGAAGGGTTAAAAGGAGGAGAAAGGGTTAAAAGGTGAGGCAAGAGGAGAAGCAACTAGCGTAGCCAGGAGGTTGGTCTCCAGACCGTGATAAGACGTGGCGGTGTAACGCGCTAGAAAGGTGAGATGGAGATTCGCAAGGAGCGGAGCACCACGTAGAAAAAGACATCTAGCGCCTCGCTCGGCGCTATGCGAACGCTCGTGATGAGACAACAAAAGACGACAAAAAAATCGCGCCCAACTCCACGAGGAGGCGCGTACATTATATAGTGCGAGCGAGAATGAGGGGCTAGTCCCGCAGTGCGTGCCGCTGAAGCCTCAGCAAAGAGAATGCGGCATGGAGACAGTACATTACGTGCCGCCTGAGCTGTGACAAGGCAGATTCAGCCTCAAGACCCCACAGTACGTGTGGCGCTCAGGCCAAAGCAAGGAAGAGTCGGAGGCAAGCTAAAGCCGGAGGAGCCACGATGGCTTCTCACAATTAATTCCGAGGCAACACGTTTGGCTATATATGCTCTGTGTGTGATCGCCTGTGTTTCGGTGATGACGTCATGACATTGTCATTCGCTTGTCACTGCAAGCCTGAAGAGATATATCGGACTTCCGACCTCACTACAGTCCGGTTGTGCGCCATCGTAACTGCACAGCCATTTGTTTTGTGACTACCCAGCCCCTTCAACAAATACGGGCTGCAAGATGACCATCAATATTAGAGAGATTTAGCATACCACAGACCCACTAGCGCAGACTTATACCGGTTTTACGTACGGCAACTGCGCAGGCGTCGTGGCAAGCGCGCTGCCTGGTGGGATCGCTGCGCAACAGGTGTACGAAAACCGGTGTACGTATCTGATAGTACGTATCCGGTATGCGACATCTCTCTATTAACTCAGTCCGAGAACATGATGTCTGCAGTCCTGGCTTCCCTTCGTGAATAGGTTTTAAAGCGTCCCCCCCCCCCCCCCCCCCTTATTCTGCATCGTTCTAATGGTCGGAATAGGCTTGAAGCAAAGTACGGCTTTCTTTGTAGCTTACGTAATTACAAGCTTAAGAACGTTAATTTTAGAACGTACTTTCTCAGAGGCAGTCTGGCTGCCATTGATGTTTCGTTCAATAAGCCCGTCGTAAATTGCAGCGCGCAGTATAAGTTAAGCGTACGGAGAAACAGCACAATTGATTTTATTTCGAGTTGCCGTGCCGCAGATGAAAAAGATACGATAATGAAGTTTCCTTTACGGTCATGCTCAATATCGTTCTTACTCTGAATAATCGTACACTTATGTACTTTGCGTGCGTCTAATGGTTTGGTTTTGGTTTTATGGGGTTTAACGTCCCAAAGCGACCAAGGCTATGAGAGACGCCGTAGTGGAGGGCTCCGGAAATTTCGACCACCTGGGGTTCTTTAACGTGCGCTGACATCGCACAGTACACGGGCCTCTAGAATTTCTCCTCCAAAGAAATTCTATCTGCCGCGGCCGGGATCGAACCCGCGTATTTTGGGTCAGCAGCCGAGCACCATAACCGCTGAGCCACCGCGGCGACGCGTGCGTCTAATAATGGTAAAAAAAAAAAAACATAAGGAAACAAAACACATTACATTCAAGTCGTTGGCGCTCACGCTGATCCTTCTTCGAATGGTCATCCGAAGTTCCATATGATATTCAAGATTTAACTGGCGTTTCTCAACATCTATGGGCGTGCCGGCCTTGTTGCGTATAGCGCTCTAACGGCAAGTCTTTTGCTGAAACTGAGCATGATGCCACTGCCCACACACTTGCGCTGCCAGCTTACTTGCAAGGGGTTGCGTAATTATGTTTTTCCGCCTCTCCATTTTCGCCAGTGCGCTGTTGATAGTGCAGACCGCAGTGCTGGATTTCATTCGTGCTGAGGCAACTGTAATTGTCCTGACAAACCTGTGTAGTTCGACCGTAATATTTATAACATCGTTTTAAGCGCGCGAGTAGTGTAAATGACCGCGTAACAGAAATATATTCAGCGTATGAGCCCATTCTTCGAAACGTAGTTGTAGCTGCTGGTCATTATTAGTGCTTGTTGTTTACTGAACCAATTATACAGGCTTGCGGAGATACAGACCAGAACGCGTGCGTTCAGTTCTGTGGGCTAGCAAAACGAGTTGCGCAACGAAGGCGTCAGCGACGAAACTTGGTGGCTTTAGACTCTTGTCATTATCACCAGCTTTGTGTTTTCCTGCTCTCCGGGTGGCTAATTCTCGAAGTGGTCGCTAAACTTCACCAAAATATTGTACGTAGAGTAGCGACGGTACCCTTGGCACCTTTTTAAATTTTAGGCCTGCTGTCAAAAGTCAGGAATCAGGCTAATGCAATTTGCAGTATTAATAAGGTCGAATCAGGGCTAGTTGATGCATTGCTAACTGACCAAAAACACAGCGAGAAAGAATGTGGACGAGAGGGAACCACAGAGCGCCAGTCCCGTCTTGTGTGTTGCCTCTTGCCCATGTTCTTTCGCGCTGTTTTTTCCGTCAATGATAGGCCGTACGCTTATTTTTTCATCCCACTCAAAGTTATTACCTACTTTACAAATTTCGTTCTGCAGCAATAGCGAAACCTTGGCTGACAACCTCAAGAGCGTTATGGATAAAAACTCTTTTTTTTACAGTATTTATATTCAGCTTATAAATCGATAAACTCCAATACTTGGTGGTCATGGTTCACACTTGCTCATCGCATCAATCGACCATGAAAAGACTCCGATCATTTTTATCGTGCACTTCAAGCGACGTGAGACTGCGCTTTTGTGAAAGAGGAATCACGCCAAAAGATGGCTGCAGCCCTGAAGTTGTCAAAAACAACTTTAAGGAAATATTCCGGTTGTGCAAAATACTAATACTGCGCAGTTCCAACGGTTATCACGTATACGTGATCAAAAACAAGTAGCTGCCGTCGTAATTACTGAGCATATACAAATGCCGAGGTCTCTAGTAAAGCACGAGATGAGTACTCATTGAGCTTCAGAGGGTAAACCGCGTTCAGTGCCACGTTGCAAACAATGGTTCAGCACCGCTGACGCCTTTTATGCGAAGCATACTACTTTAGCTACCACTTCAGCCCTTCACCGTGGTTATGCGCCTACAAATCACGTGATACATGACGTCACACCACGTGACACGATGACGTCACGGCAGTGGAGAAACGGGGGCCCACCTCGCGCCGTCGCTGTGGTTGTGCGCCTCCAAATCACGTGATACATGACGTCACACCACGTGACACGATGACGTCACGACAGTGGAGAAACGGGGGCCCACCTCGCGCCGTCGCTGTTGTTGTGCGCCTCCAAATCACGTGATACATGACGTCACACCACGTGACACGATGACGTCACGACAGTGGAGAAACGGGGGCCCACCTCGCGCCGTCGCTGTGGTTGTGCGCCTCCAAATTACGCGACACGATGATGCTTCGCATTCTCCAGGCTTAACCAAGTTAAGCCTCAGCCTTTTTTCTCGCTGGACTAACAGTACAGCCCGCCAAAAGCAACGAGGGAAGAATAAGCAACTGATATATATATATATATATATATATATATATATATATATATATATATATATATATATATATATATATATCAAAAATATTTCTTGGCAGCTGATTGATTAATATCAGATAAAGTCACCAGAAAATGAAAAACATAACAAGATTTAATTCATGACGTTTCGGCTGGAGGACCAGCCTTTATATATATATATATAAAATGACTGAGAAAATTTTCGGCTCACACCGATGCGCTCGCCTCAGGCGCACACGCGGATATATTATCCCCGCGCATCGCCATGCGCCCGCTTTAAACTCTCGAAACTCGCCGGCGCCGACTGATTCACCCGCTGATTCATAACACACCTCTGCAAGCCCTTTAACGATCTCGCGTGCCCAATACCTCGCGACGCGAAACTCGACTGTAGGTACTAGTCCTGTGTGGTCAAGAGGAGAGCGCACGTGGTAATTATTCCTTCCCCGTCAAATTGCCAACGTCCGGGGACGGGAGTCACGGAGGGATCGCGAACGTGCTCACCCGCGTCGCACCCCTGGGGTTGAGCGGTCTGCTGGCGTGGGGGAAGTTAAGGCACGGCTACTTGCGCATCCTTTGTCAGCGGGTGTTGCCTGCTGCAGATCTCCCCTGAGCTCCTCTGTCAGTAGAGGCTACGAATTTAGGTAGCGTGGTTTCTTGCCAGCTTTTTCCATTTAGGCATCGAAAATATGCTGTGAAGTGTCGAAGCGGTGTCAGTAGTCTTCAAGTGGCGTTCTGCAACAGCCATTGCGGCGCAGGGTGCAAAAAGCGGTCCGCGTTTTTGCGCATGGCGACTGATTGCGTTCTTATCAAAGAACGCGTTGGAAGAATTCTTGCGAGGGAAGTCGTTAGAGCAGTTTTGGAACATAATACACACATGGAACTCCATTTAGTCGAAAACTGTGGTTTTCAGCCACTCTTTTGTGAAACCAGTGTAGTTGGATGTTGACTATACTGTCATCGATTGCGTGTCCAGCATTCTTGGACAAAAATTTTGAAATGTTGGAAAACTGCAAGGTACTCTTATGGAAATATTGAGGGTAAGGGTCCATTCTTCCGATGTGGAGCGAAACCTCTCTTTTAATGCTTTTCCATCGCTCAAATCGAGCAGTTAAGACTTCTATACAAAACCAAAGGGGAATGCCTTTGATGACTGCAAAAATGTTAATAGCTAAAGAATGAAAGCCTTCCGACGGGGGTTCTGTAGATATATTGATTGTTGTAGTGAAATCCTACAATGTATGTGTAAAAATATTGCGTTCATAAGATATTCCCCGTTCAAAAATACTTTCGTCCAGAATTGTTTGTTATGTTAAACCAGTGGGCTAAAGCAGAGTCATATTACCTCGAGTCCGCTCATTCTTGTCCGTCTGCACAGATCAGTAAAAAGGCAGTCTATCCCTTCTCTGCACCTGTGTTTATCTCGTACACAGGTACACCTGTTCGGATGCGGAACGTAGTGAAACGGACCAACGTGCTTTGTACAGTTAGTGCCGTCACATACGGGCTTCAGTGGGAGCCCACCTCACCTGTACAGAGTTCACTTGAATAACATAGGGGCACCCATGTATTTTGCAGCATAGCCGATATTTGCAAACAATACATGGGCCTCTATGGGAGACCCGTTAGGAGAAGCGCAACGCGATGCAGCCTACTTCATAAAAGAGGGCCCTACTACATTTTGTGCAGACAGGGTAGTCCAGGCATAGTACGAATTAGCCTGCAGGCGTTTTATGCGCTTATGTATGACTTTCCATATGAAGGATTCCGCTATGTACCGCCCCCGAAAAATGCACACGAATCGCTGCAACCGGTAAAAAAACTCAAAGCTGAATTTCTTTGCTGAATAATGAATAACGCACACGCACACACACACGCACACACACACGCATAAATTCTAGCCTCCTTTGACCTTAGTAAAGACGCTGGGGTATGCAGACAGAGTCGCCTATGAGCCTACGTAGGGGGACCTGTGGAACGCCGCTAGAACGCCATCTTCCCGCACGCACACGGTTCACACAGTACCCCCAAGAAAATACGTTCTCTGGAGAACCCCTGATGACGCTCCTAAATGCTTTAACTACGGGGATGCCCGCCGCAACCTCCGACGCTGCCCATATAGGATGATAGGTCTTCGTGGGCTCCATTTCAACGCCCCATCACCACGCACCGGCCAGCGACTAGAGGAAATGGGAGACTATATACCTGCGACAGAGTGAATACCTTCCGAGTACTTCGTACTGATCACGATCATCGTCAAGCCCATGCCTGGCATCGCCACACTGTAGCGGCGCATATCACTTGCAAGAAAAGTTAAAAATACTGACAGGAGAATCTAAAGCGAGTGACTTTTAGGAGTGGGGATGCTTTCCGACGAAACGCCCAATGCAATAGCCTTAACCGACAGCGAGTGTCACGCAGTAATATGAACATCACAAACGACGCCTCTGAGTAAGGCCAAGACGACGCGCACGAATCATGTATCGGATCCCTAACTCAACGTGACCCGATGCCAAGACCGACAAGTACCGCTGGTCTGAAAATGATTTTCGACGGCCGCAAGGTTACAGTCACGGTGGATACGGAAGCAGATTACTCCACATGGGTAAGTCAGCAGAACCAAATAGCCTTAGGGCAGCTCATCGTGCAGACAGGATGGTTAACCGCAAGAGTGACGTTAAACGAACATACGTACCCGGCGGTCGTCGTAGTGCTACAGCCGTGTCCACACGAGGTAATCTCACGCATGGATTTTCTCACTCGGGACCCTGCGCTTGTCGATCTTCAGTCACCAGTCAGTCACGTTCTCGACACATGAAGGCGTACCATGAAATAAGAGCGTCCGTCACCCTTCCCTGAAGTCGCTTGTACAAAAGGTCACATTTCCGCCCCGTTCATGAATCATTGTTATCGTAGGTGGAAATACACCTAAAAACAGCGAAGGTGTCGTCGAGGAAAACATGCACTTGCTGCTCGACCGTGCAGTCTGCGTAGAAAGGGGCATCACCAGGATGCAATAAGGACAATCGCCGGTGGTGGAGAAGAAGTTTAATCAGATATGCCAACATTTCAAGAAGATCGCTTGGCCCACCTTCCAGGACGACATCGCCGAGGTCAGCAATTCATTCGCCCTTGCAGATGCGTCTTCAGCAAACCCTCTCCTCTAATCCGCGGAACGGAAATTTGAAATCAGCCTCCAGGTTTCCCACGTGCAACAAAGAACCGCAAAGCCTTCTTCGAAGTTACAGAGAGAGCTCTCATTCGTCGCCTAAGGTCTATTGAACACTTTTGACAAAGTACACACCTGATTGGCACCGTACACCGTTAGGAATACTTTCGCAGAACAGAATTTACGAATGGCTTCCAAATCCGCATCCATGTGTTTCTATGCTATGTTTTTAACACGCTCAGTCTCCAGGACCGATCGTTGATGATTGAAAACTAGGCTTGAAGTACAGCCTTACCCCACGATAAACTTTGGCGACACTTAAGCTCCGCCTTTAAGGGTATGACGCAATAGCGCAAGAGGGTCCCGTCAGTGACTCCACTTGATCTCAGCATACTACCCGATCCCGTGCTCTATAATGTTACCAGGTTACATCACACCCCAATATCACGTGACAAGCATACAGTCGTTCGCGTACACTCGCCCCTCACCGACATGCACTGTGCTACTCGCTTAATCACTACTCCCTTAATTAGTGTCTCTCTAGTCACGCACATACTCATTAGTATACAGTCGTAAGCTACCAAATTATCTGAAAGACTACTCGACGCATATATAAAACTCCGCTTTAACCAAGCCATGCGAATGTGCCTGCGTAGCCTATGATATGATTCTTCTGATTGGACTTCATAGTCTTTGAAAATGCGCATGCAAGACCGCAACGTTGAACCTGTTGTTTCGCCCAAAATTCATTTTAGCCGAATGTTGCTGCAGGTAACAGACATTTACAAAGAATTGGACTTTTTACCGGATTGGTTTCCTCTCCTGATGCGCTGTATATTTTAGTTCTAGTATGTTTACTATCATGTTTGTGCCATGTAGCGCCTACCTAGGTGCTCTAAATAGTTTTTTTTGTGTGTGTGTGTGTGTGTATACACACACACATATGTATATATATCCCTTCTGTACAAAACCATGTAACTAAATACCATGAAAGAAAAAAAAGTGCCTGCGTGGTCTATGGGAGCGCATTTGACTCGTAATCGAGGGCTCAAGGGGCTCGATCCCCTACTAATTGCTCTAATTTTCTTTTCAGTGCAATTAATTTACTTCACATACTTAAATGTCGTACTGACGTTCCACTCAGGTTGCGACCTTGTAATCGCGCCCTGTAATCGACCTTGTAATTTATGTACTGTTTTAATAACTTTTCAGTTCCGCCGCTACACGTACGACGTGAAATCTTTTAGGCCAATCCGGAGTTTTGCGACTCACCGCCGGACGCCGCAGACGAGATGCCGCATTTACCGATAACCGGGAGCCTTAGGACCACATTCTAGAACACTCCTTACCGCAATTAGGATTCCTTGGGAGCGGCTCGCCTTACTAAGAAGCCCTTAGTCAGTCCAGCATTGGAGCGTCCTTTTCACGAGGTAGGCACAACCCTACCTTCATGCACCCTTACCTCGCTCCTAGACCGCTGCGAAAGCTTCACTGCACAACAACTCGCTCTGCGCTTGCGCAGTAGGGCGTCTCTGGCGGCTGCAGCGACGCCGTGTTCACTCTAGCAGAGCGAATATTTTCTGCTAGCGCTGCACTTCCGCTGCACTGTAAGCAATGAGATTGCCAGACCAACTACGTTTTATGCCTAGCCGTCTAGAGCACTAAAACAATGTCCTTAAAGAGCAAAACCAGCGCACATATGCTCGTGTATCTAAACACAAATACAGTTACAGACGTATGCACTTCTTTGTTTTGTGCTTTGTTTTCTTTTTTCAATACAGACTAATATATTTCTGTCACCGACGTCTCTTCGTCGCTGTGAGTGCCTCCTTACCAAAGGAGAAGCTATGGACGGTTCTAAAATTAGATGGCTCCCTTCAACGCTTCCTTAAGTTAAGGAAGCATGGAGAGCTCCGCATTTGAGGTTAGGAAATCATATATTGTAATGAGCGTTATGGAAGTTGGTCTTTCAAGCTGTCGCTTTAATACTCAAACCAACAAGAACGTGCACATGTGTCTGTCAAGGTGAAATCACACCAGAAAGCCGCACTATGTAACAAGAAACACCTATTACTAAACTTGGCATAATCACTAACATACGCGGAGGGCCTGTACTTAAGCAAAAAAACTTGTTACCATGCATCGGATAAGCAGTAACTGAAGCGTATGACCTGTGCCTTAAAGCCCTTTCCCTATTTCGACACGAGAAAGTGAGGAAACCAGGAACAAGGCGCAGGAATGCTCTGCGATATCATCCAATCATCCAAGAGCCTGTCGGCACCTCTATTCATGATCGTGAAAAAAAAAACAACAACAATAGATACCCTGAGGTTCTGCGGCGATTACCTCCAAGTAAACAGCGAAACAGGCCAAGGCATCTATCCCCTTCGACAAGTCAACGACGGCATGGACCGAGTCTGCAAGGCCAAGTGCCTCTTGTCGGTGTGATCCCGGTTAACATTGACTGACAAAGACCTTTCTCATGCCATTTGCGAGGAGTGCTCGTATCTGTGCTGTCTCTAGTTGCAGAAACGTGATGAGAAGTAGATCTTGCGTGGCCGTGCTCTTTCGGTACCCTACAAGCCGATGTAGGAAATGTTTTGTGACCGACCTATATGTTTTCTTCTAGCCTGTTTAGTGCAATTTATATTAGGCTGTTTCCATGCGAGAGGTTTCCTGAAAGGCACGACAACACGCTCTAGAACCGCTGACACTGTCCTGGCCAGTAGAGCGCATCGCACGTGCACTTCAAACATCGATCTTATCCACCACTTATTTAATCTATACATGACCGCGCTATACAGGCGTTTGTCCCCAATCTTCAATTTTTGTGACAACTTTTACGAGAACGACATTTCGCGGTGGCGCTGACACCATAAAGGACTACTTACATGAAAGCAGAGTCCAACCATAGCCAGAAAAATTCTGAACTCCTCCTAACGAATCGAATCTAATTCCAAAGGAGCAATGCCTTCCGATAACTCAGTATATTAATGAAGCTGCACCATGCACGAGAGACATGATTGGGAATGCTCAGGTTGTCATATATAATAAAAGCGCCAAAATAAACGTTTCACAGCGTCCAAAAGATATTGAAACGTCACAAATTTAATATAACGCGACCGCAGCAAAAGAACACAAGCTCAGAAAAGGACGGGCGACGCAACTAGCCCCCACAGATATTAACAGTGGGCTCTTGTACACTGCCTTACATAATACAAACAGAAAACCTGAAACTAAAATCTTCACTTTCTATTATAACGCTGCGCTGGGAGAACCCGAAATTCCGCTCATATCAACGCCTCTAACGCACTGGCCGCGTTCGCTTCCGACCTACTAATACGAGAGAGGTACAGTGACAGCTAGTAGACAGATAGCACGTGTAGTGTTTCGCAGGACGACACATGGATGAAGACTAGTGCGTGGCCCCCAGCCCCACGCCCAAAGGAAAAAGCCCCCGTTTATTGCAACCTGACAAGTATATATACAGACACTGAGTACCTCACGCATGCGCCGAGCATCACAAGAATACACGTGCACTTCCTACGATAGATACTATCACACGAAGATCGATAACGCCACATCTTCCCTTTCCCTTTGAGAAAACTAAAGCAGCAACTTGCAAAACAAAATACAACAACTATTCAATGTAAGCGGTTCCATGAGTGGCATTCACAAATACCGTACCGTTTCGGCTTTCTTACTTTTCGACCAAAGCGTGTGACATGTTCACCCTGTACCGCAGGCGAAGATGTTTCCGGCGGCGGTTGCAACGGATCACTTGGGAGAGCTTCCGGTCCGTTCTCCTCGGGACCGTCTGGGACAGTTTGTGCAATAGAAACAGAGTTTCCGTTCTCCTCTGTACCATCTAGGCTAGACAGAAATTCATACTCCCCGTCCCTGGAATCCGAGCCTCTGTTTGGCGCCTGCTTGATTAGCGCTCGCCGGTTTCGTTCAATCTGGCCCCCGCTCTCCAAAACCACAATATACGAGCGTGGCCGCTTTGCGCGCTGAAGCACCACACCTTTTCGCCTGTAGTCCTTGACCCAAACAAAATCACCTGGCACCAACGGGAACATATGTCGGGCAGCATGCCGGCGATCATAATTTTGCCGTACTCAGTGTCTGTATATATATACTTGTCAGGTTGCAATAAACGGGGCTTTTTCCTTTGGGCGACAAAATGGGTGTCGAACTGTGTCTTCACCACGTCGTATTTCTTCGAGTCTTCCTCGGACAGGTTGGAAGTCTTGAAAATGTTGCGTGCCTGTCGTCCCATCGTGTACAGCAACGTACGCACCTGAGCCTCTTGAGTTCGCTCATTAAGTCCTGAGGCGAATCGGTAGTCATCGAATTCTTGTGTCCACCCAGGCCACTCGGACGTCTTGTCGAAGTTGAAGCTCGCTGGCGGCTGTACCAAAAAAAGCTGAGACGAAACCTTCGTTTCTTCCGACATTTTCTGGCTGTTATCCGGCTGGTATACGATGCTCCTGGCGGCCGGCCACAGGCGGTAACCTTACGTCTGCCGTGGGTCCCGTATAACCTGGGCAACCACTTCTGACACCATGCAGTGTTTCGCAGGACGACACATGGATGAAGACTAGTGCGTGGCCCCCAGCCCCACGCCCAAAGGAAAAAGCCCCGTTTATTGCAACCTGACAAGTATATATACAGACACTGAGTACGTCACGCATGCGCCGAGCATCACAAGAATACACGTGCACTTGCTACGATAAATACTATCACACGAAGATCGATAACGCCACAGTGACAGCTAGTATACAGATAGCACGCTTGTCGCATACGGAGCTAGTGTCGGGCTTGATGCCTATTCGCGCCGAGTGCTGGCGCATGAATGACCCCTGGAGACGAGCACGGACCATCAGTCCCATCCTGTTAACTCAAATCATCCAGCCTCCTCTACCCCGCAATATCTTCGCCAAGCAACACCCATCACCCGCAAGGTGGGGTCTATTTACAATCCCCCTAATGCCAAACGCGTTTGAAACGCATTCGATAATATACGCCATAATGAAGTTTCGCAACTCGCTTAACACAACACCATCACTATCTACCGGAGCAATTCGCAATATTCAACGCAACCTGCTTGAACCTCACCTTGACTGCCATCCTCAAGGAATCACATGACCGCAGTCACGCCATCGTGTTCACGCCGATTCCACGAGGGCATTAGGTGAAATAAGTTCAGTTCTCACGCTCCTTCTAAGGAAGCTGGGCTTCGAAACTTGCAGCTGGGCTTCGCGACTTAGTGGACCACCAATTCGTCCCATTGGAGCAAGCGCTCCTTTACACGAGGCCTCAAATGAAGTTCCACCGCTCTTCCTCACATTGACGGGTGTTAGGAGCGTGGCGGATCGAAGTCGACAAGAGATATAGACAGCAGATAGATATCATACCGGACTACCTCTTTGAGTTGAAGGTCCTGTCATTTGGACTTCGCTCCGCACCGGTAGCGTTCGATCGAGTTATGGACACTGTGGCAAGCCGGAAGTGGCAAGCTTGCCCACGTATATGGTGCCGTCGTCCTTGCTGCAAATTTCGACGGTCACCTAAAGCCGCTGGGGAAAGGTATAAAATGGCATCGAATCTATACCCACAGTAACGCCCAAGACGTGTCATTTCGCCTAAGAGAAGTTGTTGCTTCTCGGCCACATCACCAGCTAAGACGGAGTACACCCGGACTCGCAGAAGACAGTGGTTGACGAATAATTTCTGTAGGCTGTCTACGAGAAATTTGCAGATTTCAGGAATTATGAGCATATTGCAGACGATTACAAAACATAAAACTGAGCAGGGGGCAAGACATAGGAAAGAAGCAAACAGGACGAGCTCAGACTAACAACTGATTTATTGGAGCGAAATCCCCTTTCTTCAAAAGCAAAGCGCATGCACGATAAACACTCAAAGCACCACATCCAACGAAATGGTCTTATCAAACCAAGAAAGTTAAGGTCTTTCTTGTACAGGTGTATCGATGCCTCACTAACACACTTATCAGGCCCATAACTTACAATGTGCAAGGCTTCAATGATTTCACGTGCCTTTTTGCCCCTTGTACGGCCTATAATCTTTGTACGCGTGAAAAGTGGCGTGCATTGTTCTTTTTCTTTTCTCTTGTTTTCTCAAGACTAGCAGTGTCTTGGCAGGTGCTGCCTACAATGCGAAGTCAATGAATTTCTGGGCTCTTGAAGAAGCTCATTAATGCAACGTCTCGTCTGCCCTACATATACGGAACCGCAACTGAGTGCAATTTCATAAACAACTTCTGTCCTGTAGGACACGTACTTGGTGATGTGGTCGATTCCACATCCTGCTTTCTTCTGAATACTTTTGTTTTTGTTCATTAAAAGGCAGAGCCAAGACAGCTTGCGTGGTGCAGAAAAGAGAACATTCACATCGAATTTCCATCCCACCTTCTTCAGGCCATGTGATTCTTGTGCATATGCCTGTACATATGTCTTGTCCCCTGCTCAGTTTTATGTTTTGTAATCATGTCATACCAACTAGAACCTCATCGCTCACTCTCGGTACTGCAGACGGCTTATCAATAGCATTTCGCGCATTGCTCCGTTCCAGATTTATGCAGTCGTGCCAGTGAAACTGGGAGCCTTAAAAGTGCTAATGTGCCTCTATTAATACAGCTCCACCGCTATAGCCCACTACAGCCAAGGAACTATAGCTCCAACACTCCTCGGCCACTTCGGCAAAAACACCGATACGGAGATCCCGGCGAGTAGCATCAACCCAGTTGACGTATTCGTCCAGAGAAACTATGGACTAGAGAGGTATATTCCCTACCGGTACCGCTCTCCGTCGAAGGCGAAGACCAATTGTTGGACGGCAGAGAAACATTACCTTGAAGCTGAGATTGCTGTTAGCTTACAGGTGGGATTGGCCTTGCGTTATTCGACCTCTCATTGTCCCACCACGCATTAAATAAGGCAGGCTGTGATTTACTCAAATTTTTTCCTTGCTTGTATGGCAAACCATTCAAGGTCGTCAGTGACCATCATGTTCTATTCTAGCTTTCGAAGTTGAAATACTCATGAGGCCGAGTGCTTAGGTGGGGCTTACGACTGCAGGAGTTTCTTATCACCGTGGTTTGCAAGTCTGTTAGGAAGCACTGCGACGCAGGGCGCCTGTTTCAGGATGTCAGAGTTGACGACGCCCTTATGGAACCGGTTAAGGCAGGTACTTTATACCTAGGGGTTGGGGATCTCGGTTTAAACCGAAAAACGCAATAACAGTACGGCAAATTCAATTTTTTAAATTCCGTTCTAACCGGAAAGGTGAGTAATCTTGACAGGCACGCATCAGCTAGCTGGCAGTCGACTGCGAATCACAGTCAGTCAAAGCAGAAAATTATAGTACGAACGCTAGGGGCGTTATGAGACGGTCTGCCTTTGGATTAAGTAGCACAGTTGTGCGCTTTGAGGCAGTGCTTGTGAGAAAAGAATTAGCACTAAACAGTGTCGCATACCTACTGGTCATACCAGCAAAACTTCGGCAAGAAATTCTGCAGGCTCATATGACGACCCGAATTCGGCTAGCTCGGATTCACTCCAACTCCCCATTTCAAGACAAACATTACTGGCAAAAATTATCCACCGATGCCGCACGAAAAACCTGCAACGCTGTTCCCCCATTACGAGAGCGGCGTCCTCGCAGACGGTGCATTAGATTTTCATATGACGCTGTAAATATTCTTCAGCCAGGTTCGTGCGTAGATTCTTGAGTGTAGCCTACGCTCTGGTGGGAGCTGCTGATTCAACTAAATTATTAATGTACTCTGAGGAGGTGCAGCTCATTTTCGAAACTTCACCCGTTACCAGCACCACCCATAACTACCCACTCCTCATTTCTCCTTGCAGACTCTGTTGTCTCCCATTCTTTCAAAGCTCTGCATGAGACCTTTGTCCTCTTCTTAAGAGCCCACGTAAGCTTCTACTGTGTGTGTAATCGCTATTAAAGGAAAAATAAAGCCTGAATCAGGCTATCACCTGGTGCTGTGGTGAGCTCGTGGGAGGTACACGCGTGCTAACTACTCGGCGTGTCTGCGCATCGAAAGTTTTGATAGCTAAGCTCTGTTTGGGTGTAGTTTTAGCAAAGGCTGCGGTCTAGTGATCCCTTAATGTTTCCCCGTACTACATTCAACACTGTCTAAAATGGTAATCTCATCAGGTACGCGTCTTCCATTTGAAACTGGTCCTTCTTTCTTCCTCTTCCTGAAAAAGGCTAGAAAGACAGTGCCCATTGCCACCCTTGTGTTTTGAAGAAGTGGGGTGCGCTAGGATCACTCGGAGTAGTCAGGAACAGCTCGAATGTTATGCTTCGTTATAATGTTACGCAGTTAGCGCTGCGTCTGGCTTTTGCCTTCCACTTGATTTTTGTCCGGCGGTGCGCTACAGATAAAGAAAACGACAGTGTGCCAGCTAGCCCAGGTGTCTGTTCTATACTGAAGTCATTCAGTTAGGTTCAGCGAACGTTACACGCTCGACCAAGGAGCCGCTGTGCACATGCCCCGTTCTTGTAGGGCATGGAACGGTAGAAACGTCTGTATATTTCGCTCCTGAGCATCAGAACAAATGTTCTAAACCGTTTCGTTATACCTTCAACAAGCATATTTTCTAATTCAGTTTACGTAACCAACCAAGATGGCTTAGTCGGACCTCAGGCTGCTGCGCCCCGCTGCGGCCGCATTTCGACGGCGGCGAAATGCGGAAACGTCCGTGTGATGTGCGGTGTCAGTGCACGTTAACGAACCCCAGATGGTCGAGATAATCCAGAGCCCCCTACTAAGGCGTCCGTCATAGCCCATATGCATATTCGGGATGTTAAACCCCATATATTACTTTTTTCTATTTATAGACGTATTTGCATTCATAGATTATTCCTTCCTAAATCAAAATGTTATTGCCTTATGTGAGGGAAAAAAAGTTTGTTATGAACATATTGAACTTCAGGTAACTGATGGCATTCGTGAACGCACTGTTTTTATTTTATTTTTTTGCGCAGGCACGTAAACAGATGTTCGGCTACACGTACAGTGTCACTTAAACGCGTGGATTTAGCTCACGTAGCTCGAATACCATCAACGACTGAAGCTACAGTGGGCGAATAAACTCGACAGTTAAATTGCTAGAATGAAATTGCTAGTCTTCTCAGTTTTTTAAATCATCTACTAGTCTTCTCACTTTTCCAGATCATCTTCTCACAAAGGAAAGTATCTTTTTCGAGTTTGCAGTACGCTTATTATGCTCTTTTAATGCCGCTAAATCTGCGCATCCTTGCAAAACAGCGACACTGTGTCACAAATATTTATAGCCTTCTTCAAAGAAAAAAAAAGATGTTCTTTTTCAGCGACATCTAAATCACAAATGGAAGTTCTATACTACGATGAAATTTAAGGGTCGTTACTGAATACAAAATCCTCGTTCGGATTGGTTTATATACCGCCACGTGGCATCTGTTTTCTTCGTATTCGCTTTCATAATGCAGTTCACACTGCCGTATAATCATAATAATACCAAGGTACACACTAGAAATCGGTCGTTCGCACACGCTTTGGAGCACACATGTAGAAAAAAAAAGCGTTGCTCTTACCTCTCGCTTCATGCGCGACGCTTACCGCTCTCCGCTGTGTAGACATTGTTTCCTTCCGTGCTCATAACACAGGGCCATTACAGACGAGATTTGTATCCCTGGGGTTGGCGTGTGTAAAGGTCCTTTCTTTGTCATTTTAGAAGCGTTCACCTTTCCAAATTGCGAGGAAAGCATTGATAGAGCCTCTGACGACCATTTCCAAAACGCATTCGTAGATGCTCGTAGTGCCGCATATTTCGAAAGAAATGGTCCTTAGTCATGCAAGCTAACTTCAACTGCCGCACAGTGAATGCCTTGAAAGCAGGGGCCCCTCAAAAAGCACGCACGTGTTGTAGCTTTTGGCGCTGGTCGTCAGTGATCACTGGACGAGAATTCGGAGGGAACGGTGTTTTCACCCACAATAGTAAGAGTGCGTACTTATGCGTGAAAAGGAGCAAGGCCATGCCTGAATCTGGAGAGACACTCAAAGTACCTGCTTCAAGACGAATAGTTTCCATTTTCCCTGTATATTTTAAAATCATAATTTCGGGCTGCCATATTTAATTATGTTTCCAAATAATCTCGACTAAAGCATAATTTTGCGTTCGTCTTATGATCTCCTGATCTCTTTGGGGATTGGTGCCAGGCGCAGATATGAGAGCTTCCTTCCTACCCGAACGGTTGCAGTCGAGACCACTTATAACTAACCTGACGTTCATGCGGATTTCATTCCTTATATTTTATGTTCGTAGTAAGTGGAATTCGCTTCTTACAGCTAAAATTCAATTTCGTAGAAACTGCTTCATGCGCGTCTGCTTCTTGAAAGCAAAGCCTGCTGAGCCTCTTTGCAGGGTATCAAGGCCTGTGATGTTTTCCTCACCGGAACCCTTGGTGCCAAAAATTTTCTTTAAGAACGGGATATCCCTAAACGTGGTTCAGGCGTCCAAGGCATCTGGTGGCAGGTCGGCCGCATTACTCAGATTCCTAGTGGTTGAGGACTAATCATACTTTGCGTTCAACGGCTCCGTCAGGGCACGGCTCTGCGATGTTGTCTCCGCACGAATGTAGTCATTCGATGTAAAGTAAAGGCGCCAAAAACCACACACACACACACACAAGACAAGGTTTTTGGCGCCTTTACTTTACAATGAATTACCAACTAGCCTAGCAAGTTCTCGTAGTCATTCGAGTCAACATCCGACCAGCTTTGTGCCAACGACGCGTTGCCACGAATCTACATGCGTCTGACCATGTCTGTTTTCGACAGTGTCATCTATCATTCCTGGCCATGTGCAGCGACAAAAGCAGAGCAGCGCACGTGTGCACAGAATGTATCAGTGCACTTGTAACAAGTGAAGGCGGGCTAGTTGGTGGTTGACAATGGAGTGCATATTGCAACCGCGCAAAACGACGCAGGACGAAGAGAGGAAAGCGCAGTACAAGACGCGGAACTTCAACTAAAGTTTACTACAGGAAAACCACATTCATACAGGAACCGTAATCACACCTGATAAACAGCCGAAACCATCAAATAACACAGGCACGTGGGCGCGCGTGTCACAAGTTAGCATCTAGATAGTTTAACTTTTTCTTAGATAAAGATACTGAAGTGGAACTGATGCAATGGTCATTTTCTTTTTTTATGCAGTAGGCTTCGAAGATTTCCCTGCTAAGCTGGGTCGTCAATTTTTTTAAGACAATTGTGTCGCGGAACCTGGGTGTGCAATTACTACAATGACGAAAATATTTTGTCAGTTCCCCACCCCCCGCCAATGATTCAACAGCGGCGCGATGCTCCTGAAGTCTGACATTCAGGCATCGTCCAGTTTGCCCTATGTAGCAATTCCCTCACGTGAGGGGTATTTTGTGCACCACCCCCGTTTTGCAGGGAACGAACCTGTCTACGTGCTTAGTGCGGCACTCGTTCGTAGCACGTAGACAGGTTCGTTCCCTGCAAAACGGGGGTGGTGCACAAAATACCCCTCACGTGAGGGAATTGCTACATAGGGCAAACTGGACGATGCCTGAATGTCAGACTTCAGGAGCATCGCGCCGCTGTTGAATCATTGGCGGGGGGTGGGGAACTGGCAAAACATTGTCGTCATTGTAGTAATTCAACACCCAGGTTCCGCGACACAATTGTCTTAAAAAAATTGACGACCCAGCTTAGCAGGGAAATCTTCGAAGCCTACTGCATAAAAAAAGAAAATGACCATTGCATCAGCTCCACTTCAGTATCTTTATCTAAGAAAAAGTTAAACTATCTAGATGCTAACTTGTGACACGCGCGCCCACGTGCCTGTGTTATTTGATGGTTTCGGCTGTTTATCAGGTGTGATTACGGTTCCTGTATAAATGTGGTTTTCCTGTAGTAAACTTTAGTTGAAGTTCCGCGTCTTGTCCTGTGCTTTCCTCTCTTCGTCCTGCGTCGTTTTGCGCGGTTGCAATATGCGCTCCATCATCAGTGCACTGTCTGCTGTCTGGCGCTGCCTGTACGTGTTAGCAGCAGAAAAGGTGGAGTAGACTGGGCAGGTGGCGTATACCACAGCGTGCCCAGCAAGGCATTAAAACTTCTCAAATCTCTGCCGTTACTTGAGACACGGCCATGCGCAGTAGCCTGTGCTTCCACTTTGGACGCTCTGAGCAGCCAGCCGGTGAACCTGCCGGCAATGCACCTTGTATGCGATCGGCGCGTGCTTGGCCGGCGGTTACCTGCAGTTTCAAAGCCGCATTTTTCTTTTTCTTTCCGGAGCTGTGTAGCGGGGGCTGAGAGAGGCTCCGCGGTCTCCGCACTTGCTGGAAGAGCGGGTTTTCCAACTTCGGGGCCGAGTTTACGACGCCTCCTCGTTCGCTATAACCGAGTCGTGCGGCCGCAGTAGTTCGTTGTATCTGGGATGAATCGCCATCACCCGAATAGATACTTCGACGGTAGCAGCGCAAACGATCGTAATAAGCGAGTGTTCATTATATCTGCGGTCGTTAGAAGTGGGCTCGACTTGCATAAAAAACAAAACAAAAATTTCAAGTGGTTTACAAGGGGCGTTTCGTGATGCCTCATTGCCGTACTTGGAGTATTGTCAAACTCATTAACAGCAACACACTGACGCAAAATTCATTCTCAGGCGTACGTTTACCCCAACATTGGAGGTGGCAAAGACGACCATCTAAATAACCTCATGTGAATAATGCGCACGTGGGAGTGCGTGCGTGCGTGCCTGCTTCGGCTTTTTCTGTTCAGGTCGGATTTCACCAAGTGGCACAGCTGGAAATATGAGCATTATATACACCAAAAAAATGTTACATAAGAGTCCCGAAAGCGCGTGCAGGCTACCAAAGGTTCACGTCACACGTGATTCGGCACATAAATGCGTATCCTACCTGCGGTGACGTGGCAAAAGATATGTGTAGAGCGGCGGTCTACTCGCATGACGTAATCACGCCGGTTTGCTTGCCGGTGGTATTCGCATCAGAAGGCGAGAAAAGCCTCTTCGCTACCCTTAACGCTAGGACGAAAAAAACCTTAACAAGCGGTCCTCGAACCAGCTTTCGGTTTCCACGGTCACGGTTCAGAGCAGTCATCCAAGTTCATACCTGGCCGCTACCTGTTTCCTTCTTGAAACTTTCTTTCAGCCGCCGCGGTGCCTCAGGGGTTATGGTGCTCGGCTGCTGACCCAAAAGACGCGGGTTCGATCTCAGCCGCGGCGGCTAGAATTTCTTTGGAGGAGAAATTCTAGAGGCCCGTGTACTGTGCGATGTCAGTGCACGTTAGAGAACGCCAGGTGGTCGAAATTTCCGGAGCCCTCCACTACGGCGTCTCTCATAGCCTTAGGCGCTTTGGGACGTTAAAACCCCATAAACCATAAACCATCTTGAAACTTTCTGTACTACGGCTTTCCCGGAGTACTAAATCGTTCCTAGTTCTCCACCCTAGCCAAACGATATGCCTCTTAACTCGCATCAATACTGTCGTTATTGCGCGCGTGTCTTGTACGTCTCTGCGAACTGCTGAAGGGGCGCTTCCGTCGAGCCAATTTAGGAATCGAAAAAAAAAAAGGAAAAGCCGTGCGGGCCAGCGGGCATGGGACGCGCATGCACGCACCCTCTCGCAGCCGGTGCAACCTCGCAGGCGCCTGGCTGCACAGCGCGCATGCCGTGCTTGCGCGAATACAAACGATTCGGTGCGAGATAAAGCGGGGCGGAGCTGCTCGAGAAAGCTCCTGTACCAAGAACGGGACGCGTAGTCCGCTTGTCCATTGTCTGCCTTCGATTAAAGTGAAAAAACAAAACAAGAACCAAGGTGGTCTCCGGAGGCATATATTGATCCCAGCTGCCGTGGTGGGTGAACAAATCGATGCGTTATTTTTGAGAGACGTCTTTTCTCATGCCAAGTGGCGATTCGCCGTGGCTGACCTTCCAACAAAGCGTGATTGAAGTCGTATGTCAGCAACCGCGCAAGTTCCCAGTCGAACAAGTGGGGGAAAGGAACGAAAAGGTCCCAGCCGTATAAACGGTGAGAAGATATAAAGTGCGCCTCCGGACCTTTCTTTTCATCCGACCGCCGCAATCAGTTCGCTGAGGAATTTACGGCTACGTTCACAAGAGCGTGAACTGTTATTTTACCGAGTGGGTGTTTTGTGTTATCTTTTTTTTGCTGTTCACAAATTTAACCGTATTTTTTAAGGCGTTGACAGCCCAGTGTTATCGCGGCCGCGCGGAATTTTGCTGTTGGGAGTGTGCCACCACTGTAGAGCTACACGTGCGCAAAAAGTGCAGTTTGTTAAAGCCACTATGGTAGACCACTAACCTGATTCTACTCTGCCCTGCAATCATCAAACATTACGATCCTAACATGGATGGGCGGTGCCCGCACTGTGGGGAGACCTGTGATATCTTCCACATGGTGTGTGCATGCACTCAATATCCCCACCTCCCCCCTTCTCCTACCACTTCCCGAGAGGCATGTGAGACTACCCTCAACTGCCCCTCGCTTGAGTCCCAAAGGGCTCTGGTGAAACGGGTGCGAGGCGGGGCCTCGTCATGTGGTGTCCCGGACTAGGGACGCCGACCATGTAGCGGGGCCACTCTGTGGCTCCCAAACTCTATTCCACCAAATAAAGTTTTCACCACCACCGCTCAAGGGAAATAGGATGACACTCACCCGATTTCACCTCTGCATTACAGCGTGGCTCAAAACCCACAGCGTTGCCTCCGTGAGTAAAAAGGTTCATCAATCCCTCTATTTTCGGACTGACTTTTATCGCAGTCATATGCCAAGGTCAGGGTCTTTTGCTGGTCCATGATAATCTGAATCGTGCTGCACTGTAACAGAATTGACCGTACGAAGCGCGTTCAAGTGAATCGGGCTTCTTTCGGTCGGTAATGTGTTCGCGTCCTGTAACTGCGCAGCGTGATTCAGAGTGGCACTACTTTTACCGCTGCGAAGGTTCTAAGTGCTTCTGGCTGGTGAGCTAGAAGGGCTCTTGTCGAGACCTGGTGCGCCAACTTCTAAGGCGCCTCTTTTCAACTAGTTCACGAACGGCCTTTGGTATAAGGGAGTTCTTTAATGCGAACGTCCTTAGATGATAAAAAGGCTCACGTGAGTTCAGCATATAACGCGCGTTCCGGCGAGTCGCATGGAAATTTTAGTTACATGGTAGGTCCGCCGGCGCCTTACCTCTTTAGCCCTGCTTACTGACCGTCTGATCTCGTCTTTTTACAATAACTAGGAACACTAGTGTGAAAAAGCCAAGAAGGCATATGGAAGCGGCGAGAAATAAACTTGCGCAAATGCAAGACTCGAATCCGCGTGGAAACACATAAACTATGCACGCTAATCACAACACTAGTCGAAGCGCAATATGCTCAAGACAGAGTGTTTTGAAAAATAAACTTTCGTAATGTTCCCTTGCTACTCTGCCTTCTTTATTAAGAGACGCCTCAGTTCACAAAGCAGAAATATTCCTGCAAAAATTTTCGGGACTTGCCATTTTTGCAGTCAGCCACTTTTTGCAAGCTTTACTCCGCGTATGCACCTTCGTACCGAGAAAGACTTCGTAAAATCCTTGTGTTCTTTTTAGCTTGAACAAAGCTGTACAACCGCCTTCTGCTTTCCGCGTTCCTAGGCTGCATTCATATCGGAGCAAAAAATAAACGCAGGGAAGACGTAAAATCACTGCAGCAAGCAATGAGGCTAATTTCAAATAGCATTTCACTTGACCACGCAGTTGTCATAAAGGTTTCTCAGAGGGTAAACAGTTTGTGATTAAGAAAATACCACGCTAATATTACTTTCTGTTAAAAAGAGGTGTAGAGAGGCCCCTGTACTTCAAAAAGGCTTCCACAGTGTCCCACCAAAACCGGAGTGTTCCTTCTCTTTTGGGTTACCTAAACTGAAGAAAGCTCGTCCAGATGTAACGACGTCGAGGTATCCCACGCTGCGTGATTATCTGATTCGCGGTACGACGCACTAAAGAGAATACTCGACGGCAGGCGCATGCGCACTCGGTACGAGCGCGTCGAGGGAACGAGAAGCAGGGCGGCTGCACAACAGACGCACCTAATTGAATTAGCGGCGTGCCACCATCGAAAGCAACAGCATGCGCTGTAAGCGACGCCGCCGGGGGGTGGCCCAATCCAGACTAATTTAGGCTACGGCTGTGGCCCTCTAAAGTACGAGGAAATCTGAGCACGCGGGCGATTGCGGCATTTTGCCTCTATCGAAATGCGGGCCGCTCTATAGCCGGCGTTTGAGCTAAGCAGCGGGATGCCTCACTCTATACGTTTGTCTGCGGTCATGTGAGGCGCACTTGCGGGGCTCAGGGGGGCGTCATGACAAACACCACTCTCTGTAGGCTCTGCTTTCGCTCATTACATATGCTGACACCAGTTTTTAGTGAGGCTATGACAGTGGCGAAAAATAGACTTAATTAAGCTTTGGAAGCTGAACCAGTGTGAAGGACAAAATAATGAGGTCAAGTTTTGAAGACCTTCAGGGCGCTAGTTCTTGTATCGCAAAAAGGAGAAGAGAGAACCTTAGCCGTCTGAGAATGGTAACATTTCCTCGCACGGCTGTCTAAAGAGACAAAGAAGCTCTACTTAAGGTCAGACTGCGAAGTGCATTCAAGAACTGCCAGCTTGAATCGGCGAAATCCTGCTATGCTGCTCTTTCAGCTGGCGCTACCTGAATCTCCCACGTTCGCATGCTAAGGGCGCTACGCGAGGCAGTCAGATTCGAGTTGTAGACCGCGGCAGTGTACCGCGCATTATCAGCGCTAGCAACAGAAAACCCGAATGTTGTGCAAGGTGGGATCTCTGTGTGAAGGTGCACTGATTTACTATACAGCGAAAAAATCAGTTGGCTCAATTGGGGTTCAAGATGCCGGGGTGGCTCATTCGTTATGGTGGTTATGATGGCTCACACTGTGCCCTTGGTATTACTTGAATTGTACCGATGAAAAAAGTGCTCTCGTGCATGTCACTGCCGCCGCGAGAGTAGTGACACACTGTGTTTTTCCATCGTTTCGCGAGCGCGCTGTACTGTGTATGCGTATGCGCGATAATGAACTTGAATTCAGCGCTGGTGGTTTCTGCTTTTGTCCATGTGCACTGTCACGCCGTGAAAATGTAAGCAAATCTCAGTGAAGTGAACGTCTACAATAGCATAGTCCTGACGTCTTAGTCTGTGGTCCTTTCACATTTCTGTCCCAATTTGGGGGCCGAACCCGGGACATCGTGGGCCGCTAGCAGTAGACCATTTTAGCCTGTGAGCCCAGGAACCAAACACAGCTGCAAGGTTCTGGTACGAAATGTCGCAGGAAGCGTTCGTCGAGTCTTCTCTGATGAGGACGGGTAAAGACAGCTTTCAAGCGCGCCTCTTTATCCCCCAAACACACTGTTAATTAAACTGGGATTATTTAGACCGCATAATTCTGCAATAAAGCTGAATTATACGGGTGCTCCTGGACGGATTTCCACATTGTCGATGTTGCCTATAGCAAGAGCGAATAATAAAGCAGAATTATACGGGTCCCCTTGGGGGGATCTCCACAACGACGACGCAAATGTGCAATACACGATAATTTCCTGCCCACTGATCGATTGTCTTTTTGTTCCCATTACTATGTTTTGTGTCTTTTTTCTTTTGTTTTACTGCATGCTCTGATTCTAAGATCAAGCAAAATGCAATTCATGGTTAGAATATACTGGTTCCATCAAGAAACTGAGTCGTACATATACCGCGTGCACTTCGTCAAACCTGTGCGTCTCTGCTTTAGCCGTTTTCTGTTCGCGTGCCTTTTCGTCGGTATGCAGGGTGTGTCATCATATCCGAGCTGCGTGAGGTCTACGCGCTCTGGTGCAAGGCGTAGAACACAAAATAACCCTCCTAATCCGCATACTTTTTTTTACATTTGTTCCTGTACGTACAAGTTCTGACCTCAGCCTACAAAAGCACGAAAGTTTAATAATGCCAAAGAACCCAGGGCTTGGGCGCTTTAGCAAGGCTCTTTTTTTCTTTTCTCCCTCTCTCTATTCCGCCCGCATCATTTTGTAACAATAGGGGGCACACAAAGCGGGCAGCATCCCCGACCTGTTTTGCGTGATACTTACGCTGTTTACAATCTTTCCCCTAAAACGTGTTTGGTGTCTTAATCGATTTACGCTGTTCTGCGGGAAGCCCACACAGGAGTGCACGTACACACAAGAATGTGCACACCTGTCGTCACTGTGACGGCCAAAGACGGCTTGCACAGCGGTGCCGCTTGTGTTTGAGTAGTTCCCTTACTTTTGATAAACGTAGCCACGATGTTTTCCTTTCCTTCAATAAAATAAAAGAGAAGTGTCTTTCATCAGCAGGTTCCGTAACATTGGGTCTCTCCCCCATTACTAGTAACGCGCGGTGCGTTCAACGGTGAAGCCGCCTGGCTGTAAACTAAAACTGCGTATTCGCTTTAACTAAAAGGATGCCTGCAGACTTTGCTTGGTAAAAGCAGTGACGGTGTCGGCATGGGTACGTTGTAGCTACTGGCCCCAACTGCTTCTCTGTGCACTTTTTCTTATCAGATGGCGGGCGGAATGGGGACGTAGACGACACGAAAACTGCAAAACAGCGAGTTAACGTGTTCCGTTTGAGCGTTTTTCCGGCCTACACTCGAGCTGCAGGATTTTCGCGCGCGCAGAAAAAAAAAATAGTTATGGCACGCTGCCACGGTACGGGGCATTCTTTCTAGAATTATCTCTTTTCTCCCCTACCCTCTGTACAAAAGAATAGTTTCAGTGCTCTGATTCAACTGGTTCGTTCTCATTTGGTGTTCTGATATAAAATCTTAAGGGACCGAGATTATGTCATAGATTTTTTTTTGTCGTTCTTGAAGCTTCAAGTTGATTTTCCATTGCTTGCATGAAACTGATCGCAAACTTTCTGCTCTGCATCGATGCAGGCACCTACAGGCGCCTTGAACGCGCGGGTCATTGCTTCTCGAAGTGTGCCTGTGTCAGCGGTAGCGTAAGATAAGCGTCGTGATTGCAAGCATGCATAACAGTGTAGCCTGTCTTTATTTTCCAAGGAAGGAAACTTCGCAGCTCCCTCATGCTACTACTAATACTTAGACGCGGTTGTTATTTCTGAAACATTCAAACTGCCCCATGTGGCTATCAGTGGAACCAAGTGTTGCTATTGTGTACGATAATTGTTTACGTTTCTCATTCACTGCGCTGCGTGTATTAGAGGATTGGCGGTAGGGTAACTGTGTATCTTTTTTGTGGAACGAAAATATGGGAAACAACAGACATTTTTTATATCTTACACAGGGCAACCAAGGGCCTCTGATCCAAATCACGAATTTCTGGAGCATCCTCAATTCGAAAGCTTTCAGAGTAATTCAGCGTCTCATAGAGTACAAGTAAAGTATAAATGGGTCAGTTACGTCATGCTATGTAAGTAGCGAAGCTCAGCGAGAGCAAGCGTGAACGTTGTCTGTTTTTGTTTTAAACTCCAGGATTTTTGGACATCGATTTTAGTTGTGTGGCAACCGTGAAATATTCTAAGGTACTGTTATGGAAACATTGAAAGTTATGATCCACTTTTCCGATCCGTAGGAAATTATTTCTTTTATAGTTGGTCTATCGCTCGCATCGCGTAGTTGAGACTGCCGTAGAAATCCAGTGGGAAGCGTTTTTGGTGATAGCAAAAACTTTAATAGCAAAAAAAAATGTAAAACTGTTGAAGGAAGATCTGCGGGTATAATGATTGTTATAGTGGAACCTTAAGATATATGAAGAAATTGCGTTCATAAACAACTAACTTCCATTTGAAAAATGCGTTTTCCCAGAATTTCTGGGCATGCTATATACCATTGCCCTTTTCATCCCTTCCATAATCGCTTCCTTCACAGGTATTGTCTAGGTGATCACGCACTTTAAGATGCACTGCTATCGCGCCTTTACTAACTACTTATAACCGCACACAGTCGTTTACGGAGCGTCCGAGAAGCATTTGGAAGCGTCTGGCGGCGTCTTACTACCGCACGTCCCATCCGATGACACCGAATGCAGTGAAGGACACAAGAGACGGCCGCTTTTTGCAAGCTCAGAAAGTACTTGGTACAGCCCAAGAAAAACTTCTGCTCAGAATGAGAATACGGACATCACTTACTCGATTAAAACATGGTAGGTACCTGCCAAAACGTTCGATTGTTGAGCAGTTGGGTTGCGAACCAGAGGCAGTGAAAAACGACAGAAAACTCGCTGGTGACTTCAGCGCCACTCTGGGCTATGAGCGCAATTTAGCAGCGCAAAATTATCTTTTCGGAAAGCAACGTTTTTGCATCTTTGAGGCATGGCTCCGTCCTGTATATACTGCTGCCCGGAATTGAAGTCTTTTGCTCCTCGGAAAATTTTGAAGGTATACGTTGGCATCGAGGCACCCTAGTAGCAACGAACTCGCGGCAGGGTTCAGAAACAGGAAAAGTGTGAGGTGGAGGCCAAGAATGCATTTCTGCATTAAATTTATCATCATTACCATCGTCCCTGTCGCACTTCCATTGAAAATGTGCAGAGGGGCTTGCGTCCTTGATGAGGGCTCTCAACTCATGCGAAGCACATTGCTATGTGATATCTGAATTATATAGCATGAAAAAAGCTTTAACAGGCGATTGAATATATTTTGTTTACTTTTTTGCTGATTGTCTTTCGTGCTCTAGCACGTGAAGCAGTCACAATATTCCCCTTTCAAATAGCAATGAATATGTCGATTGAAAAAGTAAATACAGTAATAGTCCATGGGAGCAAATTAAATTTCTGGTAATAGCGATGCGTCGCTGCTTTCCCCGAAGTGTGCTGACGCAAAAAGATCGATATTGGTTACTTCCTGCTGTGAACATTTATTTTTCCGCGAATGTTTGTAGGAAAAAGAAATCGACTACTCTTACAATCTTAATCAGTTGCTTTGGCGTCCGGCTGATCATGCCGTCAGTCAGAGTTTTCTCTAGTTGCGAATGGTCAGCCCTTCTTGACTTGCCAAATTAAATGCAGCAGAGCCTTTTAAGCGATCCCGTTCTCGTCATTTTGATTTCTATTTTCGTCATCATCGATTAAATGGCTTGTAGCCAGAATTTATAGAGTTTTCTCAGAGAGGTAGCTGGTCCAGACAGACCTGCTTTAATGAGCGGAAAGGACTTGGAAGTATCGGCAGTTATCTGAGCGGTGTGTCGCTCCTTTGGGTCTTATGCACAAGTGATCACATCTGTTCACTTGTGCAGCCTTTTTTTAAACCAGACTAGTCATGACCGAAACGACTGCGACAACGTAATCTCTGCTTGGCTGTTATTAATGCTCTAGGAATAGAACCCGCATCGTAAAGAAAAAGCGGCGTACGGCGTAGCGTTGTGTACGCCACCTACCACCTGCTACGGTTGACAAGAGGCAAAGGGAAGAGAGGGAAATACCCCCTCCGCTTTGTAGGGCGAGCAGGGAAAGGTTGGATTGTGGCTGCTAGGAGAACTCCCCCCCAAAAAATGTGACTAAAGAAATCATTTTGTAAAAGTGACAAGGACAAGTAATTATTTAGAATGACTCAGTAAAAATGAGAGTGGCTATGAATGACTCGACAAAAACTAAAAATCTCAACTGAAACTGAACTCAACTCAACTAAATCAAAAACTAAAACTGCTCAGCAAACAGCCAAGCAAAGTTGTCAGCAGTTTGCTTATCAAAGTTGAGAAAAGAAGCTTTAATGAGCAAAAAAATGCATCTCAAAGTATATATATAAGAAACAATGAGTAGAAGTTAGGAGGTATAAGAAAAGCGATTAAAAGCCAGGCGAAGGCCTAATGCTAATGCACTGTCATCGCATACCGATAAATAATCGCCCACGTAATTTTTTACCACCAGTTATGCTCTGGTCGACTGCCAGGCGAGTCGTAACACAGGGATCGTAGATGCTGGAGCCTAGTGAATCAAATTTACAAGTGCGCCATCGACGTGATCCTAACCACGGGACAAAGTGAATACGGCAAAATGATCTTGTGTGAAAATATTGTAGATTTTGCACTGTTTTTACCTTTGCGAAAATATTTGTGTAGGTGCCGGCACGTGTGTTACGCAGTGCTGCATGCTCGTGAAAGCAACCCGTCAAAACTCATCTTGCTATTCCTTCAGTTAGCCGATGTCCTCTATACCAACGTTCAACCAATACGGAATTTGCAGGCCTGCGGTACCTTAGAAGCGTTTTCTTGCGGGGCAATTGGGGATTGAAGTTCATTTTCGAACCGCGCAAAAAACCAGCCTATAATTTAAAGTGGTACCGATACTTTCGTGAAGAAAAAAAACCCGCTGCGTTATAGTCTGTCTTTATGCATATTAAGTATTAGGTATCGGGGCGTCAGGTTGCAAGCTGCGCAGCGTCACCTTGACGCCCGTTATATTCTACTTTTTGACATAGCGTCCGTAAGGACATATGGACAACGGTAGAAACCAAAACAAGCACAAACCCTCCTTTCGCCTTCCTCTCTTCATTCGTACAGGGTCGTCCACTTTTAGTTAGAACACGCTAGCGCATGGCCGCACTCTTCAGAGGGCCGCCGCGTGCGACACGGCTGCCCATCGCAGCAAAGTGGCGCAGGAGAAAGTGTACCTGGACGTGATGCTTCGCGTCATCTGCCACTTCGTTTCGATGCGCAGCCGTTTCGGACGCAGTAACCCTCCAAAGAGCACGGACATGCGCTAGCGTGTTCTAACTAAGCAAGTCTGTCGAATCAACTATCACCGCAATGTGCCATGTTGATATTCTAATTCATTAATTTCGTGACACAGACCATCGGTACAAGTGTTGTTTTTTTTTTTGTGAAAAGGAGTAACTGGCACCGCTACCAGCCACCAATATCCCTTTAATGTCCATGCAAGTAAAAAAAATAAACATTTCACCACATGGTGTAAACACCTGTTAATGCTCTTCTTCTCTGGCCAGACTTTTCGTGCTCTGAAACTCAAACTGCGCGCCTTCCATGAGCCCCGTGAGCCGCATCTGACATGTTGAACTGGTTTACTAGCATTCAGCTAAGTGCCTGTCGTGCGTTTGCATCTAACGCGGGGTTTCCTTTTCTTTTCGGTGCCCCGCGCCTGCCAATGAGCAGAAAGAGTGAACGCTCAATTTCAAGTAGTTCTCAACCTATAAGAACAAGTGACTTGCACATTGTTTCACCGCCGCCATAATTTTGAGCTGCTGCTTGTTTCTCGCTTTCTAGCCACGCCCCGCCAGCTTACAAAAACTAGTGTCCTCAGATTCCAAGCTGAAGACGTACAGACCACAAAAACTGTTTCTCCTTATCAAGGAGCTTCAGAATTTTCCTCTTGAATGTCGTAGAAGTAAATAAACCTACGATAAGAAACTAGGTCGACATATCAGAGTTATGACTATGTCAGCCTAACAACTCCCCGCTGAGCTGTTAAGGGTGTGAGTCTCAAGGATATAAGTGTTAAGGCTAACGGTGGAGGTCGGGTTACGTGTGTTGATTTCAAAGGTTCACTGTGTCCAGTGCCTTTCCTGAAGCTGAATATAACGAAGAACTGTAAAATTTTCATTCCCTACATCCATTCCTTCATCACAGCCTTTTGTGATGCACGCAGGAAAGAATTATAATGTTACTGACCTTTAAATTAAGTTCCCAGTTATGTTTACGTCGTCATGTTTTCGCTCCCTTGGCTTTGATGTGGCGAAGTTTTGCCGTAACTGAGCCTAGACGCAATATCCAGTTATGCGGAATTTGCCGTGAAAACTCCCAGGTCAGCGTACTAGACGCAGCTGCAGCGAAAGCGCTTCGTGAAGCGGCCACGCTGGTCAATTTACGCTAAGCCAAAAGCAGCATCGAGATTAGTCCTCACTATACCTAACCTGAAGACTTACGAAATGCAGCCACCGGTGCGCCGTATCTCGCGTACGCTCCAGCTGCGAGCGATACAGCCTGCAAACATTTGCAACACATCGTACGTATACCAGCATCGCCAACGACATAGCCGCCAGTAACTTTATCTTTGTTTACCGAGTGGTTTTGTAACATGCTGTATGGATTGCGCCATTCTATACAGCACACAGTGCATGTTACTGCCAGCCCTTTATTACGTCTTTCAAATTCACCAATACTTCAAAACCGCGCCGACCCGGTCATCAACGATTGAAAGTGTGTCTGGAAGTGCGGAGATAGTGCATGCTTTGTGTTTAATGATTCCAAAACGTGCTTCAATTTTAGCGTCCTTGTTACACCTGACCAGGCACCAATCGCTTCATAATATGTAAGCAATAAAAAGTTTCAACAGACTTAAACTTTCGAAGGATGGCCTGTTAGGGCTGGCCAGATGATTGTCGTGATCGATCAAGAATGATGAAAGTTCCGGTGATCGTCATGGTACACCCCGCAAGGTATGTATGCGTGCGGTGGCAGGGGCCTATGGCTTGTCATAGCCAGACCCAGTGGACCCCGTACGTCCAGGAACGCAATGGGCGCGCGGTTTCGCGTTTGGCCCCAAAGCCTCTGACAGCGTCCGAAGCGGGCAACGCGCAGACATTGTCCTTACCCCTCGCGACTCCCTGCGCTGCGGTTACAATATATCCTTGGAAACAGCAGCTCCTGGGGGAAGGGAGAAACGATCCACCGACACCATAGGCTCCTAACCTAACGAATAGCAAAGCGTATGCAAACTTTTTCTTCTTTAAGGTTCATGGGGTTTAACGTCCCAGAGCGACTCAGGCTATGACGGACGCCGTAATGAAGGGCTCCAAAATTTCGACCACCTGGTGTTCTTTAACGTGCAGTGACATCGCACAGTGCACTGTTCTTTAGCATTTCGCCTCCATCGAAATTCGACCGGCGCGGCCGGGATCCGAACCGCGTTTTTCGCGTCAGCAGCCAAGCGCCATAACCACTGAGCCACCGCGGGGCGTCCTTTTTTCTTCTGCCTGCGGGAGAGTAATAATCGTGGCTTAGCGTGACAGCACCACAAAGGGGCACACGATGGAAAGTTTTGTCCCTCCCCTCCTCAATTACTCCCTATTTAGTCTCTTTAGTTCGGCTGAGTAGCCCTATGGAAGTTCCCTCGTATCCCTAGTGCTCCGAATTTCTGGAAGCCTTTCGAATTAACACCTATGCAGTCTCTCTCTCTTTTCCTTCCTATCTGACTGTGTGGCGGTCACTACATACATTTTTTCTCGGCTCTATCAGCCATTTAACTCCGCCTCTCTTCACCCAGTTATGCATTTCTCTAATTCTAGGCCTGTATTTAGCAGCTTGACGAGTTTATTTCGTTGCCAGGCGTTGGCCTTCTGCTTTGTCTGGTATTTTTTGTTGTGTCTTGCTCACGATGAGTGCACACATCACATATAAGTAAAACAGCGCTAGACACGGGACGAAGGAAGAACAACACAGCACAAGGCGCTTTCTTCGTCCCGTATCTAGCGCTGTTTTACTTATATATGATGTACCAACTTGCCCAAGTCTCCGCCTTAGCACACATCACGCATTCTTGTAGGCTATTGCGTAATCTCTGTCGTCGTCGACCTTTATCAACATTTTTAATCAAACCTTAAGGTGTCACGAAATTTTGTTTGCTGTGTCTGTCGAACGATACTATCCTTGCCGAAAACGCGCCCAGCACTTGCACTCTCGCGCAACACGCATGACAGCGGCAGCTTTGAGTATCGTCGCGCAACCATCCCTGCAAAATTATGGTGGAATGACCGTGGCCTGAAATAGATGGCGGGAACGCCACATGCCTCATTACGCGTACAGCTCCATTTGCCAACAGAAACGACGCTCATTCCCGACAGCCTATACGATATTCCTGCGAGACGACCACGATGAACGTAACTGAAACAACGTCGATGTGCACGTTTGAAATTTATTTTGCACTCCCTACTCAATATCCTGCGCTCGCGGGTGTACAGCTCAGGGGCTTCTTACTAAGCAATGGCAGGACCCTCACGCTTCCTAGCTAATTCTGGTGCGGACGCTCCTGGTTGTATTCATATTAGCTTGTCTTCATTCGCAACTAAAATCCTTTCGCCAAGCATGGTTAACAAGGGATGGATGGTAGCACCGGCAACCAGTATCGTTTTTCAAGCTTGACTGCAACGGGGTGCGTACTCGCGTGGTGTTATTTGTTGTATAGAAATTTTGTATAGCCAAAAATCTTAAAGATATAAATAGAAAACCGAAGCCCTTTCAGCTTACCTAACACCACGAGCAGATAATTTGCATCCACTGCTTTTAGCGACGTCGCCTGGACCCCAGTTCGTCGATTTGTGTGAGGGCTAGCAGTAGCCTTTCGCGAAGACCCAGAGTTTGTTAATGTGCGCTGGAACCGCCGGGTTAGCCTTCAGCGACTAGAGACGCCGGTGAAAATTTGAGCACGCAACTTTGCGAAAGCGCATTCCTTAAAATTTTTATGAGGGCGGCTGCCGTACCATGCGTCATTGATGAGCGGGTATGGTTACACTTCTACCGCACATGAAATTTTCTCACGCCGGGGTGTAAAATGGGAGCGGGGGGCTGCATCGACGTCTGCGAAAATGTTCCAGGCAACAGGGCAATAGTTCTGTGGTGAGGAAATAGGTAAAATGCGCTGTTTTTTTTTCCCCCACAACAACAATTATCGCTATGGCCTGGCGGTTTCGCTTCTGTGCATGGCGATATAGGCCAATATATCAATAAATGGCTACCGTATATCAATATACGGCGATCGGTCTGTGCGGGAAGGTAGGTTCAGCAGCGCCGTTCATAACATTCATACACATGGCCTCTGAGATAGGGCGACGCGGCAGGGTTCAGCCAGGTATAGCAAAGCCTGCCTTAAATCCCGGTATTGTAGGCCGTGGCTCCAACCCTTGTCCCTTTCTGCAGCTCAAATGGGGCCCTAGTTCGTTCGCTGTCGTCAAATGGCAACAAAAGATAGTTTTTCTATGCGTATGACATTACTCCAGTAGAGTTCATAAACTGACTTCGTGTTGCGTGCACCCTGTAGTGTAGATTGGTGTTGTATCCTTAAACAGCTTCAGCTTCTACTCCATGACTTCAGCACCATACTTAGTGTTTCGGTGTTTCGTATGGATATTCGTTCTGTGCTATTATTCGCGCAAGTAGCTAATAAACGGATAACTATTCTATATTTATTTGACTCGGCTTGTAACTATATTAATCACATTTAATTCGGTAGCAAAGCTAGCCTATTCGTATTCAATTAGGTTTCGAAAAAGCGCTATTTATTTGCACACCCCTAGCAAATACCTAGCAAAATATTCGAATGTTCACGCTGTAGCGCTTATTTAAGAGCTTCTTTCGCGGTGTATTTTGTATATTTTGGGGCAAAATTAATAACGTGACTAGTAAAGCACACCAGCAGCTGTAACAGCCTGCTGTTGAGCTGGGGTATGGTTTCATGTATAGAGACCGTCCGGCGTCACGCACTTGTCGCCATATTTTGGGGAGCAGATTGAAGTGGGCCACAAAGTGCTGAAAGTTTTTAATCAGCAGATATTTCAAATCAGAACGTCTTGACTTGCCGGGGGAGCTCAGCGTCTTTCTTTGATGCTGAGCCATGCGTCAAGGAAGAAACGAGGGTCTCCTTGATTTCTTTATGAAGCTTGATGGCTGGCAGGCGCAATGACCACATGTCGTTTTGCGGCTCAAGGTTTTCGAGTTTTCTGTTGCAAGAGAGCGACGAAACGGTGGGAGAAGAGCCCAGCAAGGTTCGAATGTGCACCTCCAACGCTTCTATCACAACGTTATTTGCGACTGCACAATGACGGGCGATCCCAGTGGTTGCCGCCACACGATACAGCAAAGCAAGGCCAGATTGAAAATCTGCGGCATTATTGTTTTGCACTGCACGAAAATTTCTTTCTGTGGACAATCTGTGGATAAATAGGCCTCACAAGCTTTTCGATTTCAGAAGCAATTTCACTACTGCACATCTCTCAAACAGGCTTCGTGATCGTGGTTACAAGGCTGCAACATCATCAAATTCGCCAGGCACCTGGTTTTGTTCATTTAACTTCTCCGTTCCGTGATAAGGCGCTGAACTCCCTGGCCGGAGGTCGACCGGTTTGTAAAAAAATAAATATTTTCACAGGTTGTAAGTTGGACGACGTTACTGTTAATTATCGTCCACGTGAAAAGCCAGCCATGGAATCATCAACGTTCTCCCGGGCACGATACAAGAGCAGAAAAATCACTTTTCCCACCATCTCCTCAAAGCAACTATTATCGCTATTTGCGCGACCCTCCACAGTGGCCTAGTGGCTGTGGGTTTCGGCTGCTGGGTCCAAGGTCGCGGAATCGAATCCCCATCATGGCGGCCGCATTTTGATGGAGGCGAAATGCAAAACGCCTTTGTGATGTGCGATATCAAATGCACGTTAAAGAACCCCAGGTGGCCAAAATCAATCCGCAGTTCTGCACTACGCTACCTCTGAGAGCCCATATATTGCTTTGGGATGTTAAACCTCGCATACCATACCATACCATACCATACCATACCATACCATACCATACCATACCATACCATACCATACCATACCATACCAAACCACTGATTTCGACGGTATGGTCACAGCAAGAAATACTTGTCATGCTGAACGATAGAAATAAGGCACCTGAATAAATATTTAAAAGCAAATTCGAAAATGCACAGTCTTGTACTCGTGGTACGTTTTATGCGGGACAAAAAACGCACGCTAAGCAAGAAGTTGTCTTCACCTGTGCTGGCACCGTGACCAAACGGTGGTTTGTTTATATCCGTTCGCTTCGGTTGCTTTCGATTTGCACGCAACTCCTTGACCTTTGTCGTTCTCTACCTACATTAGCCTTAGCGTATTTTCATTTCTGCCGGTCGTTCTCCGAGAAATCCATTTGCGCTTGCCATTATTTAGTAGCTGCCTTCTGCTCTCCGTCTATTTCTTGGTGTTTCCACTTGACTCTTTCCTTTCCTGGTTGCTGTGCGGCTTCAATACCACAGAGGGTATGCATGAAGCAGTGGCACAAAGGCAACACAACAGCTTGAAAGCAAACAAAGGAGTGAAGCAAAAAGAATATATCTCTTGTATCTCGGTGATACATAGTAAAGAAAGCAATGAAAAATACCTCTCGAAGGCTTTCTGGCATTCAAACAAGGCAGATACCAAAAAAAAAAAATCACAGAACAGTCTCAGCAAAGGGCACTCTCGGAGAAAAACAATGAATGCTTTCCGCGGGAGAGTGCAGGACGCGTCAACCGAACCGCGAAAGTGAGAGAAAGGTTGTGATGAAAGATATAAGACCGAAGTAACCGAGTGAGGAAATTTTTTCGTGCGGGTTGAAACACGTGGAGCCAAAGCAAGCTAGGGACTGAAAGGGAAGAATTGTTTTTCTGCAATTTTTGTCCACTGAGGAAAAACACGATGAGAGTAAGCAGACCTCTCGCTCTGCGCTGTCCGTTTAGATTGTTCTTTCAAGCAGGAATAAAAGTTAATTATCTCATCTTTTCTTTGAAGATGAGTGGAGTTTTGTAAAAATTATTCCTAGAAGGATACATTGCATGAGGTCTACAACGAAAGTGTAGTAAATGGACTGCAAGGTTGATGAAAATAAAAACATATTGGCTCAATCTCTCAACTTCCCGAGTTCCAGCGATAAGTGGTTTTAACGTGTCTTTTCAGAGACACTCCTGTTTGTCTGGTTAACTGTAATGTGAAGTTTTTGCCTGTTTTGGGGGTTATGATAGTTTGACGAAACAAAATAGCACCTATCTGAAAGGTAAAGCACAATATACCAATTTCAGTTATCGATATTATCGATCGGTATAGATATTAGGACACCGCGAAGACAACGCATTTCCTGTAAAAATTAAAAAGAAAGTCAGTTTCATAAGTGTTATGCAGTTCTAAAAAATTACTTTGGTTTGGTTTATTCGGGTTTAACGTCCCGAAGCAACTCAGGCTATGAGGGACGCCGTAGTGAAGGGCTCCGGAAATTTCGACCACCTGGGGTTCTTTAACGTGCACTGACATCGCACAGCACACGGGCCGCTAGAATTTCGCCTCCATCGAAATTCAGCCGCCGCGAAAAATTACTTTCAGTTCATCTGATGCCTTGCTTTGGATCTATCTTTAGAGAAACATTCACCTGTACCCTTTTTAGGAGATTCTCGGTCGAGCACCACTGCTTTTCACTTGAACGTTGGTACATGCCTGTTGAGCAGAGGTCTCCATTTCTGAGCGGTTTAACGTAGCAGTCGAGTCTCACTTCTCACTTTCGTCACCATGTTGCTTTCCCTTTCTGTCACATCTTTCTTTACATTTTTTTTTCTTTTACCCCATCGCACTGCACAAGGCGGTCATTCAGAGACTTTCTGGTTAAAATCTTTTCAACATTATTTAACTGCTGTCTCGACGATCGCTAAGCCATACGAGAGGGAATCCTGGCGGTCCACCGTCACCTCTGCGTGGCGGCGCTGCCAGTTTTCCGCGGCGTTCTTCTCTCTTCCTTTACCCCGCCTAATGGGACATAGAGATGGCTGGTGGCTAACCTCCTGTTGCTCAGCCGCAACTCCATCCCAGCAGTCCTATGGACCTCTTCTATTGGATATGTTTTGCGGGATTTTGGCACCCGCTCTTGCGGCTGCCTTTTTAAAAGTGATTGTAGGTGTTATTAAGCCCGTTATAATTTTGGGAGATGTTACAACTGAACAAACTTTCAGGAACGAGTACAAACAACTACTTTCAAAACCTATCACACACTTAGATATTAATACGGTACACACTAATGATTTTCTATTGCCAAACCACTAATCGCAATTATCGTAGGATTAATGCCATGGTGACCAAAGAAGCTGGCTGCAAAGCAGTTATTCTTTTCTTAGTTGTTAAAGAGCTTTCTTTTTATAGAATTAATTCGCAACCAACAGCAGGCAGCAGCGGTGGCCCGCCTGACTGCCCACGAGCATGTTATATGTATGATTACAGGGCTCCTCGCTGGGTCAGTGTTTTATTCGATGCTAGCCCTTCTGACGACCAAATTCCTCCTACCACTGTGCGTCGACGAGACTCTCAGTGAAAGGGCGTAGAGGGCGTTGCTTTCGAGTGGCGGCTGTCACTGCTATCCCTGGTGAAAAACAGTAAAGCAAAAAGAAAAGTGTGTTCAAAGGAATGAAGAGTGTCGCAAAGAGGCGAAAGCGTGCGCAAGAACCTGGCAGAGCACGCGTGGACTCACAGGTTCACTGCCCTAGCTCTAGACACGCAGCACAAGGAACCGGGAATGTGCAGGCTTTCTTTTCTTTTTTCTTAGCCACTGCGCTACTTATGTCTGAAGCGATGCCGGTGCAGGGCTAGAGTTCATATACGTTTTTGCCGCTTTCTGACCTCTTGAGCACTTGCATACTGCCTCTGCTTTCTGCTTGTTTTCTGAGCGATGGCCGTTCGGGTCCAGCTTTCTTTTTCCCGCGAAACACTTTTCCCGGGACTACGATGTGTTCTTTGTACTGGTGCCCACCGTGTCAATTTCTCCGTCTCCACAAACGCGGGGCTTTGGCAGTAGGGTTGCCGAAATAAAAAGTCTGCAAAAGACGCGTATATTCAGTTCTTTGTGTATTCGTTCTGTTACTTCAACATCAGACAGGTACTAACCACTAAGTCGAAATGATAAATAGCGAAATTACGTAAGACAAAAGAGCACGACGCACTTTCATTTTGTTTCCAGAATTATTTGCCCACACGCTCGCACAGAAGCAACGCGTGCTTAGGGTTTCGCGGGCAAATGAACGCATGCGCTGGCTCACATTGGGAAATTGCCCCGTCAGTTTGGAGCGAATCGTCTCTCTCGGATTCAGCCGCGGCTTCTGGAAACACGACTCGCAATTTTCGAACCAGGGACAAAACGCTCGTATGACTGACCCTCCCGAAGTAGCCTATTTACAACGCGCGGCCGGAGCTATTCCATGTCCGACCGCTGTGCTTAGAACGGCTCGGTTGTAGCGACAAAGGCATTAATTACACGCTGTCACTCTGACTTTGGGATCCAGAGATGCGTCATGTTCTGCGTCGGATGAATTGCAGCTTCCTGCTTGATTGTGGCGCTCACGCACACAGACCATTAGTCTCAACTCCTCATCACACGCGACTATTAGTGTTCCGGGAGCTTTCAGTGTCGCGGAGTAATGTGAAGCTGGATAGATCGTCAAGTTTCTCGCCGTGTGCTGTTTTGGAAAGACTGCAGCACACAAGTCTTCACCAAGTCACCATTCTTGAAAGCAACGTAGAGCTATACCGAAGACTGATTACTTGAGGGCTTTCTTTCTGTCTTAATTGGCGCCAAGTAAAATTGGTAACCGATTAAGGTGTAAGCCTCAGTAACTAAGATCTTGTTTTGTTAATGGAGAACGCCTATCAGTGCTTTACTTCCAGGTTATAGAACATAAAATGCAGTGATAATCCATTAGCCTATATCTTTAACCTGTGTTTGGCGTCAGCTGCTTTCTCTATTTGATGCAAATTGCGAAAGTTATTTCGATTTATTCAAAAATGCCGACACAACGACATTGGCAACTTATGGGCCCATACATATTTGCTGCCTTTTCTTTCTATATGCGTGGAAACGGTAATTTTAGCAATGCTACGATATTTTGCTGAATAACATAACATTATCAGAAATTCCCAGCAAAGTTTGATGAAAAACCTTTTAAAATTATCACAGGTTTCACACATGGTTTCAAGAAAAACTGTTCGATGGAAGCGCCCTTTTTCCCCAAAAGAGTTTATTATCAATACATTAGGGCCAAAAAAATTAGTAGTTGCTTTTACGCGACAGAGTATACTGCTCGTTTGGTCGAAAAGCCGTAGGCGTCATAGTTGTAGTTGTCGGCACCGCGCGTCGGAAAATAATCGTATCATGACAGCCGTTCGCTGCAGGATGTTCCGGATGGTGTCATACGATTCAGCATTTCGTACAGCATACACTTACTAGTTAAGTTGCAGCCTAGCTTGCGGCAGGAATTCGAACAGGTGACCTATAATCGGGGCTGCGTGTGCCCACCGAGATATGTGAGACAGTTACTGCGTCATTTCCTTTCCTCAAATGCAATTTTCATTTCCTTCATTACGGCACCTCCTTCTCACTTTCTTCTTTCACTCCCACCTTCCTCCCTTCTCTTACGGTGCGGTTCGGGGGTACACCGAGATGTGAGGCAATTACTGCGCCATTTCTTGTTCTCACAAATGCGTTGCGCTCAAAGGTGTTTCCAACAGGCAAGGCGTTGCGCCGAACGGGCGATGGCGTTCTGTGGACTCGCTGGAAGCGGTGCAACACGCTGCCGCGTTATACTCCTAAAGGCGAAGCTTAAGTGTCCTGCAATTATTTTACATTTGAGGAAGAATTTGGCTGCATACACCCCAATATTATTATTGTGAAAAATTCATAGGCATGGTATTAGAGGACATTCGCAAATGCTCATAGGTTCCTATACCTATATTTTCATTGCTTCTTATACGTGTACATCACAAATTTCTCATGGGGTGCTCCAAGGCAGTATCCTGGGTCCCTTCTTGTTTAATTCATACATTATTGGTGCCATTCATCTAAGTAATAATGCATTTCTCAACATGTATGCAAACGACACGAGTCTGTTCTTTGTTGGTGATGACCCTGCAGAACTAATCAGAGGAAAACTCAACACGGCAGCGGCTTGCCCAATGGGAGAATCTGAATGCGTCATTTATTGATTTATTGAAAAATTTAAACCTTATTTCATCGCCTGACAGTCAAAATTTTAAGCTTGATCACGTTATTTGCTATGATTGTTTTAAAATTGAAGTTGTCAGCCTTTTGAACACTCAAACTGGTTTGAAGATAAACAGCTTTACGACATACATGTTTATTTTATAGGTCTAAAGTTTTCACGTGCCATCAGTATTGTCCTACCACACAGTCAACCTCTTCCATTATTAAACTTCTGTTGCCTAAATCACTATTTAAGTCCCAGTTGCATTACTGCCAGCTGGTGCCCGGAAGTACTACTTACATATATCTTCAAAGGTGTCATCCTTAGCAAGAAGAAAACCCGTAGAATCATTCCTAATCTGACTTGGAAGTCCTGCTATCCCTTCTCTAACCTCTAGCATATTTTCAGCACGCCGCAGGTATTCCGGTTTTTTTTTTTTTTTTTACAACGTACGACCTTGGCGTCGTTACAAGCTTGAATCAAAAAATAACAGTCGTCGTTACATGGCTGGGCTTGTGCACTATGAACTGATATACCATTGACATCTCACGATGCAGTCTGATGTCAGTACGCCCGGAAAAAAAAAACGGCAGCTAGCAAATGCTTAGAATGCTTTGCTCATGAATGCGTTATCAGCTCTACATGACACACTCCCAAGATGTTTCGTTTGTTTAACCTACGAAAGTTATTTCTGTATATTATATTGGTATAGTTACGCTGTGTTGCCTTGTTTCTCAATGCGTTATTTTGATATCCTGTTCAAGCTTTACTAATCAATCAATCTTGAGTCTATCCTCCTTGCCCTCGTTTATCTCATTTTGCTCTTCAGTTTAGGCACGATGCGTTATGTTCACATGTGTATATTATTTTGTTGCTTCGCCTGTATTTTCACTGCTTTTGGTATTCTGTATGTGTTAAAAGTGTTATCGTTTTTTTTTCGAGGCTCGAGAGCCTGCTAAGCTTTCTTTTCTGACATTGGAATCGGCATCTGGAATAGAGAGATTGAGTAAAAAAAACTCGCTGGTCTCAAGCGGATATGAGGCCATTGAAATTCACATGACGCATCGAGAGAGAGAATGTGTCCAATGCGGTAGGACGGCATTTTCCTGTGATGCGAATGATTAGTGCTCAAGTCGGGACGAAATATAAGAGTAAACCGAATCTGTTGTCAACAGATAAGGCAGGAGTTTCCCTTGTCTGTTTTATTGTAATACCGGTTTCAGCTTTGTGAATGATGAAAGAAAACTGCATACATTAATCAAAGTGCATTATTAGAGAGTAAGCTGTCCAAGAAAATCACTACGATTTCTGCCGTCTTTTGAAGAGCCATGGAGATGCGACTTTTCTAGCAGGAATGCATTTATTTTTCTTGTTTTCTTTGCTCTTGCATTATCTGAGTCAAAGCCAGTTAGAAGATACTTTCTTGCACGGTGATTTGGCCTTGTTCTTTGCCTCTCTCTTTTCTTTTTGTGTCATTCATTGTTGACTTCAGCATCAGCCGAGCTTTAGTTTAAAAGATTCCGAAGTGCGTTACTTTGCAGATTTTTAATGTTCCAAGCTGCCGCTACAGAGTGCGATGCCTGAGAGCGGTGGTCAGCAACGTGTCCCCCAGGGCACACGCTTCAAAAGGCGCCGGCTTCGTTTGCGCGAAACACAGTCAACTTTCTTAGTAAAAAAAAACAACAAAAAAACGAGATGTAAGCAAACGCGCCGTCCAGAAGGGTGTGTAGGCAGCGCAAGCAGCATGCAAATAGCATTAGCGTGGATTAAAGGTGCTCCAAATGCAGCGGCAAGGACGCCTTGATCCGCGCTTGAAGACGATGAAAGTGAGCGCCGCATATTACTCGCACTGCCGCGCATGTGCTCCAGCTTGCTTTTTTTTTTGCTCGCTACTCGTGGTTGTTGTGCCCCATGCCGCTGAAAACTGGCTCCCATAAAACACGAGAAACAAAGTGTGCCGCTTTAATTACCGAAAGTTTCTTTGAGAAACGAAGTGAGGCACACTTAATAATTTTTATGTGAACTTTGTCGTTAAATTGTTTTTGTGTGTGTTTTTGTGTTATCGGTGTTTGTGCTTCCAAGTTGCCGAGAAGGTATTGAGAGGTATTGTACTACGCTTATTTCGTGCCTCTGTGACCGTGCTCTGGTCTTGAATATGATAAGTATCCGGGGACCTAGGGACCAAGGGCTTCATGTTTTTTGAAGCTACCACCTCATTTACATTTATTTTTAAGCACATACTTTGTTCGAGTTGATGACGAGAGAGTCGAAAGTTTCTATGAATATGTAGAATTAGCAATCATTAGAGAAAAAGCACGATACATGGCCCTGGAGGGCAACTTCAGTTCCAAGGTAAGCAAAAAGCAGGCAGGAGATCAGGCAGCGGGGGAAAAGGGCATAGGTTATAGGAATAGAAAGGGGAGTTATTAGTAGAGTTTGCAGAACGAAATAGCTTACAGATCATGATTACCTTCTTCCCCATAAGGGAGAACCGGAAGGGTACTTGGAATAGCCCTAATAGCGAGTCTAAAAAACGCATAAATCAGCGAAAACTGTGATAACTTCGGTTAAGCCATATAAGAGTTCATTCTGCCGTGGTAGCCCCTTTCCGGTTGCGCGTTTCGCCGCTCTCGCCATAGCCTCCCAAGCCATTAGGCTACCGTCGCCACCTGCCAACCATAGCAGGTGGCAAGTGACCTGAATTTATATTTAATTTAACTCAGTCAAATTTCCATCTTCCCACGTTACCAACGGAACCCATTAAATTATTTCGTTAAGTAATTAAGGTCTTGAGGTTGATTCTGTAGATTCCACGATAGAAATGAAATGAAATAGACTTCATACTGTGTGTGCATACTGGCATCGTGAAGGATGTGTACGTGCTCGTCAAGAGAGATGTAGTGACCATAGGATGGTGAGGTCTCGAATTAGCCTAGATTTGAAAAGTGAATGGAAGAAACTAGTAAGGAAGAAGCACATCAACGCGTTAGCGGTCAGAGGGAAAGTAAAGGAACTCAGGACTTTGCTGCAGAACAGATATTCCGCTTTAACCGAAGACGCTGGCCTTATTGTTCAAGCGATGAAGGATAATCTCGTAAATATCGCTGCGGAGTGCGTAACAGTGGTAGGGATTAGAGCAGCCAGACAGGATACTACCAAGCTTTTGCAACGAAAGATCTGATTAAGAAACGCCAAAGCCTAAAGGCTTCTTGCCCCATAGACTGAATAGAAATGGCAGAACTGTAAAAACTAATTATTAAGCATAAGGTAACAAACAAAGGAAGTTTCTTATGCAGGTAATCGAGCATGCCCTAAAGAACGGAGGTAGCCTTAAAGCGGCCAGGAGGAATCTAGGTATACGCTGAAATCAAATGCACGCATTAAAGACAAGGACGGCAGTGTAATTACCAATGTGGATAATGTAGTTAAAGTAGCCGAGAAATTGTACAGTTATACAGTTATCTCTACGGCAGCCGAAATAACCAGGGCGATAATGACGGAGACAATGACGGAGAGGAATGGGACATCTCTTCGATTACAAAAAAAGGAAGTAAAGAAAAGCTTATCAGTAATGCAAAGGGGAAACACGGCTGGTGAGGTTCAGGTAACTGCAGACCTGTTGACGGACGGTGGGGAGATTTTTCCAGGAGAACTTGTCACCCTGTACACGCAATGCCATACGATATCGAGTGTACCAGAGTTTTGGAAGAATGCTAACATTATCTTAACCCATAAGAAAGGGGACGTAAAGGAATTGAAAAACTACAGACCGATCAGCCTACTCTCCTTCCCTGCGAGGTGTTTATGGAGGCAATCACTAATAGAATTAGAGCAACCTTAGACTTCAGTAACCCGAAGGACCAGGCTGGCTTTCGTAAAGTCTTCTCGACAATTGGGTCACGTGATAGAGGAATGAGCAGTATATAACGAACTTCTATACATATATTACGAGAAAGCATCTGCCTCAGTCGAAACCTCAGCTGACAGGTACGCATTGCGGAACCAGGGTGCAGATGAGCCATAAGTAAAGTGTACTGGAAATTATCTATAGCGGCTGCACAGCCAACATGGTCCTTCATAGGGAAAGCGATAAAATCCCAATCAGGAAGGGTATCTGGCCGGGATACGTGATCTCTTGAGTGTTTAAAGGAGTTCGACTGGGAAGTGTTTGGTACAAAATTAATGGAAAATAGTTTAGTACTGTCCGATTCGCTGATGACACAGCCTTTCCAACAAACTCAGAAGACGAACTGAAAATCATGATCGGGTACCGAGACAGGCAAAGCAGAAAGTGGGCCTAAAAAAAACCGACGGGACGTTTGCGAGAGTGTAGGCAAATTTTTGAGTGTTAGCTGTAAACATGGAGGAGGGAAAACTCAGGAGAGGCCCTCGCTATACGAGCTGCACGCCAAAAAGTGTGCCGGAAGTGATGCGCTTTCGCAAGGACAACTGGGAGTCTTTGGCTGACGGTGCAGCCAATAAAACGCTGGGCACAGCGGCGTCGTCTGCTGCAATGCCTGCTGCGCATGCGCAAGCGTGCTGAGGCGGCAGCTAAGTAGGGGAGAGCAGGGGGGCGCCGGCTTCAAAAAATGTCACGTAACCGCCTCTCCAGAGCTCTTTCATTCCTCCATGGCTGTAAAGAAGCCGGGCGCCAGGTCTACGGAAGCTTGTACCAATCCTTCTCCGGCGGTGGGACTCGAACCAACCACCTCCCACAGCCGGGGCGGACGCCCAAGACACTAGACCCACCATCCGCTCCCACCCTCTCTTGCTCTTCTCTCCCCACTTCCTCTCTCCTTCCTCTCCTCTAAATATAGAGAAGGGTTACCCTCTCTCCGTTTTGCCGCCTGCCAACCGAGGCAGGTGGCCCTGCAGACACCGACGACGACGACGGCGAAAAATTTAGGAACGAGCTAATAAGAGCTAACGCTCTAAAATTAATAGCAATATTCAGTAGTCGTACTAATGTTGAGTAGCCTCGGAAAGGCACAACAGTTTACGACAGGCAGCGAAGCATGGGGAGTTTCATGGAACACATCTACCTAGGGCAGGTAGTAACCGCTGACCTGGACCGCGAGAATGAAGTAACTATAGGTGAATAAGAATGGGGGGGGGGGGGGGGGGCATTCGGCAGGCGCTCTCAGGTCATGAATAGCACCCTACTAGAATCCTTCAAGAACGACATACTCAACAGTTGTATCATGCCAGTCTGCACCTTTGGGGCAGAAACTTGGAGGCTAATGAAATTTGCGGAAATAAAGCTTAGGACAGCGCAGCGAGCTGTGGAAAGGAAAATGACAGGTGTAAGGTTAACATACAGAAGAGAGCAGAATGGTTCAGGGAACCAACGCGAGTTTAATTGCACCTCGAAGTTTGCGGGGATAAGGTGGCCGCACATGGCACAGGACTCGGTTAATTGGAATATGGGAGAGGCCTTTGCCCTGCAACAGACGTAGTTAGGTTGATGCTTCTGCTCTTGCTGATGATGAAGATGACGAGGATGATGATGATGTCGGATTTTTCGTCCCGAAGGTGCACGTGGGCTATGAGAGACGTTATATGTTTTTAAACAATCATGTGATTTTGAAGCAACAGTTACGTAATTCTAGCATGAGTCTTGCTGGCAAACTCAGTGAGAAAACAGAACTTATCACAAGATGAGATTAAAACGGTCAAGGCTATTCATTCTGAGACATAAGCATCATTATCTTACCGGGAAAACGGACAGTGGTAACAGCCATTCTGGGTACAAGGGATTACGATGAGAACGTAGCAGTTTTACTCTGCAGTCCGGAATTGAGCAGCTTGAATAGTCTTGCAACGAGAACACAACAAGATCTAATAAAAACACTGCCTGCGGAATATCCCTATTTCCATAACATCTGCTTGCAATTAATACGAATGAATTGGTCGGCACGGGCGTCTTACGGCCCGCTCAAAATCAATAAATCCGGTATTTCCTCGGTAGAGAAGGAGATTGGTTGTGGTCAACGTGCGATTCGTGTCGAAATACCTTCGCAGTTTCACAATGCAGCTCACAGGAGAAACGGCGGCCCACCTTCGTCGTGCAGACAACCTCAACAGGTTATTCCCCAGGTTTTTCCACGAAAGCGAGAGACGCCTTGATTCTTCAATGCGCCTTCCCTGATTATAAAGGCTCACGTAGACTTAGAAGGTTCCGCTACACGAGACAGTCGGACACACACAGAGCAGGAACTCAGCTCAGTGTAGATGAAGGGCGCTATTTTCTACAGTGTTGCCTTACGATCACTTGCTTTTCGTTTAAAGGACAGTTCTATTCACAGAAAATAAGAATCTTGATCTCGGCTGCCTGGGCAATGGAAAGAGGAAATGTTACTACGTTATCTGAAAGGTAAAGATATTTTTAGGAAATTTTACGTAACAAGAGGCCGTTACCTAAGGGAAACCGCTTGTCACCTAGAAGGTTTTATTGAGGTACGCGCGGCACGCCCAGCCGTTGACAGGGTACAAAAGTTTTAACAGCCAAATAAAGAAAGCGAATTCACAGAAGCAGTGCGATATGTTCAAATACTAAAACTTAAAAAATGCTACTTGCATGCCACTTACTGTCAGCAAGAAATATTATGCAAGACCAAAGAAATGGAGCGCCCCTCAGCTTCGGTGAATGGCTACAGTATTTTGCTGCTGTCAAGCTGTCGGTCTCGATACAGGTTCTTAGAAGAGCGGCAGTATTAGGCTGAGCTTCAAAACTTAGAAATTCCGGCATATTAAAAAAAGGATGTTGTCGAAACGAATTTGGATCCTTCGATCCCTGCATTTTGTGTATCCGGTGCTGGGACGTACGACTACACTGCTTACGAGCTTTAATGAAAAGCTGCACAGCCAGGCATGAAAGCCTCAAGCTTTGAAATTGAATATATATATATATATATATATATATATATATATATATATATATATATATATATATTCAGTTGAATTCACCTTCATTTTCAACATTTCACAATGTTGACGGTCTCCCAGGCAAAAAGGTGTAGCAACAGCTTGACGAGGCCTGGAAGTCGGCGGCAGGCAACAGTGACAGCAGTACAAAGAAAAAATTCTATACAAGATATCAATTTCTTAATGACTGCAGAAGGTAACTAGTTCGGTGGTGTGGAATCAACCATTCTTCAGGGGCACGTGTTTTAGAAATACTGCGGCGTAACGTTGCACCTGAGAGTGTCATTAGGAATTCGTTATACATTTCGTTAGCAAAATAAAAGTGGTAGAGGAGGCGGTAACTGTAAAAAAACTCGATATTGATGACATGATGCTGACGAAATAGCTCGGCTGAAGGATGTAAATATGGTACATTGTTTATGCAACGCATGGCTTTATTTTCTAGACGCAGAAGTGTACCGACGTTTTTATTTGCAGTCGTTCCACATACTAGTGTGCAATAGTTAAGGTGTGAACTGAAGAGTGGGCGGTAAACTTGTAGTCTAATGGATATCGGAAAGAGGTCACGCGTTCGAAATAAGACACCTACAGCAGATGAGAGTTTTTTTGCTATTTGCTCAACATGAATGTCCCATGTCATCTGACTGGAGAATACGACACCTATAGTATTGTATGTTCTTTCACGATATCTATTTCATTAGGTCCTAATTTTAGCTCATGACTAGACGCCAAGCGTTTCTTTTTAGGCGCACATGAAATTGCTTTTGTTTTTTTTTTTCATTTATTTTCAAGCTGTTTGTTTCGGACCATTTCAGTAGTTTTGACAGCGCATTATTTGCCATTTTAAACAAATCTACTTCATTAGTTGAGCTAAAGAACAAGCTTGAATCATCCGCATACAATACAAATACGGCATTATCATCAGTAGACATAAGGTCATTTACATAGAAATTAAATAAAAATGATCCAAGAATACTACCCTGTGGAACACCGGATGAAATCTGCTGGAAAGTGGAAGAGTAACCCTTAATGTCAACACACTGGGATCGGCCGGTTATGTACGACTGCAAAAGAGTATTTGTAAGCCCACGGACACCATAATGTAAGGAGGGTTGTGTGACAAATTGAATCAAAGGCTTTACTGAAGTCTATATATATTCCCAGTGCATATTTATTAGCTTCAATGTTTTATGATGATTTTCTTTTGTAACAGAAGAGCAGATTCCGTTGACCTGCCCTTACGAAAACCATGCTGACTTTGATGATATATATATATATATATATATATATATATATATATATATATATATATATATATATATATATATATATATATATATATATATATATATATATATATATATATATATATATATATATATATATATAAAGATAGCAGAAAGATAAAAAATCACCCAACGCTGCTCATCCTCTGATGCTACGAACATCAGCGCTAGCTGGCTTCGTGAAAGGCTTAATCCATTTTACTGGATTGCCTACTCGGGATTTCGGGGACCTCACGTCTTTGCGATGCTTCACGGGGGCGAACATCGGGCTCGTGATGAGACTGGCGCTTGATCGCCACGAACAAGCCTGCAGCTCGGGGCCGCGTCCTCGCACTCTTTCCTGAACCCTCGTCTAAGATTCCTGATTAGCGCGTTTGCAAACGGCGTCGCGTTCTTGCCTCGCACGGTTTTGAAGATCTGGTGACAGACGCTCTTTCTTTTTCGTCTCCAAAACCATCAGCGCGATTCCAAGCGCGTTCATCTCGCCTGCATGCCGCGTCGCAGGCACGGTTTTCTCCACGGCGCCGTTCCATCTCGTCCGTTCCACTCCTCACGCTGTAACTCGCCACGTCGGCGATTTCGGTGTTTGAGGGGAAGCGTCGCTGAAGTATATGCGACGCACCGCTACGCCCCTCCCTACCACTCTCCGTTTCTGTGCCGCACGTTTGTGATTGGACATGAGCTGGCGCCTGTAACTTACCATGACGTGTCCTGTTGATCCGCCTCTCCTGCGCCGCATTTAGTGCGCTAGAACTCAAGCCGACATTCAAGGAAGAAGTCGTGTGTCCATCTAGTCCTTCTGGCAGGTGGCCCACCTGACCAGGTGTGTGTACATATATATATATATATATATATATATATATATATATATATATATATATATATATATATATAAGAGGCCGCCGCGGTGGCTCAGTGGTTATGGTGCTCGGCTGCTGACCCGAAAGACGCGGGTTTGATCCCGACCGCAGCGGTTGAATTTCTTTGGAGGAGAAATTCTAGAGGCCCGTGTACTGTGCGATGACAGTACACATAAAAGAACCCCAGGTGGTCGAAATTTCCGGAGCCCTTCACTACGGCGTCCCTCATAGCCTGAGTTGCTTTGGGACGTTAAACACTCATAAACCAAACTATATATATATATATATATATATATATATATATATATATATATATATATATATCTTTAGACGCATGAACATAAAGTAACTTTCAGTGGCGTGTAATACACAATAAAAAATAATATTTTTTATATCTGCGTTATAAAAATATTCTTGCAAAGGCAAGAAAATAGGGACTTGTTTATTGTAGGCACTGCACAATAACACGCGCCAGCCTGTGTGCGACTGAACGTCTAAAAGTGAAAACGAAATATTTTAGGTTGCACTCTGAGAAGTGAGTACACACAAGTCTCGATCGTACTGAGCAATTCAGGCATTTTGAGTGCGAGTTATCCGTTTTTTTTTCCACTGACTTTTCGTCTTTGAAACTGGACTACGTACCGTCTCAGACGCAAGTTGCCGCGCCAAGGAGCATGCTTGCATTGATTGTATTGATCGCGGCTAATTTTGCTTGCCGCCCGACGCTAGCGGCAATTTGCATTGGTCGTTACTGTAGCCATTAAATATTCTTGATTAATCAAACGCACGAAGAGCAAGCCGTGACAGAAATATAAGCGTCACGGCCACTGAATTCATTGGGCATGCGTAGGTTACTTAATGTGTGTGTGCGCTGTTTGCAACACGCTTATATATTTTTTCTGTGCTTTATCTCGTCGCTGTTTAGCTGTTAATGCTCGGGCAGTCGATTCCAGGTATATACCGTCGCCAGCAAATGAAATGCGATAACCTGAGTGCGTGGCCATAGAGAAATTATGCGCCGCGGTGAAGCGTGCGTGCTTTGGAAGACTCACAAAAGTCGCATGATCACTTTCAAAGATTAAAAAGAAATTCTGAAGGCAATACCGTTCCGAAGGCAATATTCAGCGCTAAACACACGGAAGGCAGTGTGCTGGGAGTATTGCATATTACTTATTGCCGAGTGTGCGTGCATGTTTACAACCGTTCTGACCGAACGCCATTGTATGCACTGGACCAGCTTCTGCCCATGCTGCTTAGTTTTCAGGATATGAGTCGTCCCTCATTTTGTGGCGAGGGTTTTTTCACGACGAGCATACCATGAACAGTGGGAACACATCAAATAAAATACAAATACGCTGTCGTAAATTCTGTTGTCATGTGCGAGGTCGTCTCTCATTAATGTTCTCTGCATTACGACCAATGTCGACAGGCTGTGGCAGCCTGCTTGATGACTGCTCATCCTGATGACAAGAGCGCCAAAAGAGTGATACGAATCAATGCACCTGGTTTCGGGTCCGGCGGAAGCGCACAATATGAATATTTCGGGGGAGAGGTTTCACGGCTGGGCGTGCTAGAAGCGTACTGCATATGAACCACGAAAGGTGACAAAGTGTTAATACTGATTAAATCGCGCTAAAAGGCACAGAAAGACGAAAACACAGACGGACGAAGCGCGTATTTTCAACTTGCTTACTTCACGAAACGTGTCGCTTTTATACAGAGCGGGGTGGTATAAACGATCTAAGAACAAGATTTTCAGTTTGCATTTGAGAAGCTGCCTTCACCTTCCTGTCTATAATCTGGCCAGTGACCTCAACCAGTCTAATTCGTTATCTTCGAGAGCTATTGACGGTATGCTGACGCAATTTTCTGTTCCACAAGTCCTGATCTTGAATGCTTCAATGATTTCGCGTTCAGTTTTTGTTTTCCCGTGGCCTAGTATGGTGGCGTCATCCAGGTGAGGCTTGCATTATTCTTCTAGTTTGGTTTTGGCGTGGCCTTGGATGGCTGGGTCATTATGATGAGGGTTCCATTTGCAATGGTGACAGTGGGAAGCCAGATTGCCAGGGTGCGTTATCTGGCCGCGTGAGTTGGCGTGTTCTCTTGCATTGTTAAAGTGTTAATCTCAGCGGGATTCAGAGGTGCCACACAGCCGAAAAATTGTCGCTTTCGTGCACTTGACGCCTGTTAAAATGCCCTTACTGCGTGCTATAAATGAATCCTGGGCGCGAAGTTCAGCTTCATCCAATCTTTGGGCTCGCCGGTGGGCCAGGATGGTAGGTCAGGAAGGGACGGCAAAAGATGTCCAGGCACCATGGGATCGACTACACTGGGCCGCCTCACGATAAATGAAGCATCAGGCTTCAGGAGAGGAACCACCAAGAGGCAAAAGCGTGACTTAAAGAGCAGCTCCGCTGCCAAGAGAGTGGCCAATGGCCAAGTTCCCAAGCGAGGCGACACTTTCAAAAAGCGCGCTCTAGACACTGCGCGCGAGCGGGCGGTATACAGGAGAATGGTTTGATCAGAGGTTGGAGAGGCATACCATTGCTTGTTGTATCAGTGTCATGCTCTGTGCGGAGGAATGACGCAACGACCATCGAGCAGCCAAAGGCTCTTGGACGCTGTTAACTTGAAGATGTCCACTACCGCGATCTTTCAGTTTCTTAAGTGCAATTAGAATTTCGTTTTTTTTTTTTTTGTCACATAGAACAGATGTGGATGCTCTGAATGAAACATCTTAGGGCTTTTTTGCTGGAACTAGTCAGACTTTGCGTTCAGTAATTTCGACTGAGTAAGTGTGGAAAGTAATCCTGTGTCAAAATAGAGTGAACAACGTATGAGCGTGCTGTCATTCTTCTCATATTCACGTTTTCGCTTGCTAACTGTATGCATATATTAAGATATTTGTGACTGCTCAGGACTTCTGCGCGGCGTTATGAGCTAGCACAGAAACGTCGCAGAGAAACCCCTCCGTGACGTCTCTTTTAGTGTACGGCTTCCTTCTAAAGTGAAGTAGTAACCAAACGCGACGCTTGCTTGCTTTTTTCCGCTCACTGGCTACTGCTGACGGGCTGTTTCCTCGCCGCTGCTTGAAACTGATGTTTGGATTTCCCATTTACCCCTCTATACAGCCCCGGAAGGTTACGGCGTCGAGCATCACTGATGGCTCGCCAAGTCAGTCGGCTGAAAGCCTGATGACATACTCGCAACAGCCCATTTTTAACTCGTTAAATTAGACACCAATAAGTGATAACAAGCTTCAGGGACAAAACGCCGCGTGCTGGCCCAGACCAACGGAAATTGGCGTCCTTCTCGCATCTTCTCTTTCAGGCTTTCTTTTTTCTTTCGTTTTCCCAACTTCCTTGCTTTTGTGCTGCTATCCATGCCACCTGGATGAACATGCCTTTATTTCCTCGTAATCCTCGTCTCGCCACTTGAGGCGACGGCACGAGCTGCGCATTAAAGCGACATGGACTGCTCCCGCTAAAGTCTAACCTCATTATATATAAAGCGCCGGATAGCAGCAGAAGGCGGACCGCGTGCGGCGCCTCAACGCAGGCTGTCTGTCCTTACACAACAGCGCGCCGCTTGGCGTCCGTAGCGGTGGCAGCAAAGGCAGGACCGAAATCGCAAGAACAAAACGCCTGCATGCGCAGCGACCCCTCCTGCCTCCTCAACCCTCCTCCCTTTCCACCTTCTTCGACGTATATAATATATAGACATATTTTTGTTTTGAAATACGGACGCGCGTCGCAGAAGGACGTCCTGTGAGCTCGCAAGCGCCCCTGATCTCCCCGGCGATCCCGTTAAAAGCACGAGTAGGGGAAACTCTTTTGCCGTAGGCGCCGTAACAAGGACCGTTTCCAGCCGTGAAGTCCAACTAAGGCGGCCCCTGGCGCGAGAACACGCAGACGCGCCAGCGGGGCTTGGGAGGCTAAAAATTTGATCGCAGCGCGACGTCAACCTGACGTCTCTCGCGCGTCCCTCTGGCCCGATCCGCTCGGCCCGTGCTGCAGACAAAGCCAATTTTTTGACGCGTCGTTCTCGGCGTTAGGGGCTTTGAGTTGAACACAGATCCCATTGTATCCGGTTTCGCACTTTTTGAGTAGCATTAGCATTACGATTACTCGAGGAACTGCGCATAAGATGGCGCCGCTCTTCGAAGAAAGCTGCGAGAAAAAGTTAAGACTGAAGAAAAAGAAACTTTTTTTCATATACTTTTTTGTTGTATCGCACAGAACAAACCAAAACAAAAACAGAGCACAGGAGAGATGCATGCAGGCTGACAGTTAGAAGAGCCATATTCAGGATGCCATTTCGGTCTGTTCTTTCGGCTCTGATGCCAGTGCCAGCATTCCTATACAAATAAAAGCACAGTGCGTTACCTAATTCGCCTAGTGGTGTGTATTCCACCAAGAGAGCAACGTAATATAAAACACAAGTGCATAGAGAGAGAGAGAGACTAAAAGAAAGGCGGGGATGTTAACCACAAGAGGGTTCCAGATGGCTACCCTGTACTACAGGCCAAGGGAGAGGGAATGCGAAAGGAAAATGAGAGAGGAAGGGATGAAGTAAAGATGATGAACGTAAATCACGGACGTGCGTGAGGCAGAATCACAGCCTGTCAAGCAACCGCGACAACTACAGGAAGTGGAACACTGCATGGCATGCTTTCAGGGCTGTCGTTCGCTGTGGCCACCCGTCTGATGATTTTCATCTCCGTCAGCGGACGAGTATGAAGGTGATCTAGTACCAAGTGCAGCGTTTGTCTGTCAGCTCTGAACACAGGATATGCACAATTTATAGGAATGGAAAATATCGCCCCAAATCGCGGAGCGACTAGAAAAAAAATACCGGTGGCGCCTTGAAGCTACGAGAACATGCACCGACAATGGAAATGCACTAAAACACTGGCACGAGCAGTTCGTCGGTATCAGCGTAAGCGGCGTTAGGCGAGCCGAGGGACATGTCTTGGTTGCACCTTGCATCATTCTTACGATCCGTCCGTGAGCGCCTCGCGCGGTCGCAGAAATTTTGTATGGCGTTTTACCTCCATCGCTTATTTCCGAAATATGCTTTCACGGGTGTTATCTCTGCAGGATCATTCTACACGAAAGGAGGCGTTGGCAGCACTCGCCTGCAAGTGTGCATCTCGTTTTTGGTTCATGTTCTCTTGGCTGCACTGAGCCACCAGTACTTCTTCGTCGTCACTCTATCACTTCAAGTTAGGTTGCCTTCGATTTTACATGCTCTATTTTATTGTATCACCACAGTAACAGTGCCATAAGCAGTGTTGTTGGCCACACCAAAGCTGCTTTACATCGTGATAAGCAGTTGGAAAGCGTAGCTCTACGTCAGGGACCAGGTAGTGCAGAAGTAGTTTCAAGTGCTAGCCGTAATTCCAAGGGATAAGCCTAAGCTCCCACGAGATCGTGCGAAAGCCCACCCACTGCGTTCACTCTCGAGACAGCGATGGATACTTAAAGGCTATTGTTGCGAGTAAATCGGGCATTCTCGTCCGTGAGGGGGTTCCCTCGGATGCCGCGCTCTCCGGACAGCCATTGAAAAAGTATATTGTGTTGTTTTATGTTTACACTGTCTTAAAGCCGGATAGGCCAAGAAATACAATTACTATTATTATAAAGATTGATTGATTGATTGATTGATTGATTGATTGATTGATTGATTGATTGATTGATTGATTGATTGATTGATTGATTGATTGATTGATTGATTGATTGATTGATTGATTGATTGATTGATTGATTGATAATGCACGGTTAGTTTGGGCGCATCTTTCTCCCGACGAGCAAGTTTATAAACCTGTTTTTGAATAATGAATACGTCTCGTGTCACTTCACGCAGTGACACTTGAATCTAAAACTATGACGTGACCCAAACGCAACTCAGATACCAAATTTATTTCTGCTACTTTCCACGGAATGGTGGTCGAAGCACACGTTTTAGAGAACGAAACTAAGCACACTGCTTTATTAGGCAATAAACTACCGCCATACGTTATAGTATGTGCATGCGTTATACACAACTTCCTGGATTTATGTAGGGATTATATGCCCCCCCCCCCCCCCGACTAAATTGTGCACTTGGAGAATGTCTGCCTGTGTGGTACAGGCCACGTCTTTTCATTTTGCTCACGATGTGAAAGTAGTATTATTCCTTCGATAGCATTTTCCTCAAACAACAGTAGAAATGCCAAAAATGCCTAGGGAGCGTAAGAAACAGACGACTAACACGGCCAGTCTCTTTTCGCTGCTCGCACGCGATGGACACGAATCATTTTTCAGAAAACGACGGCGCGTTTGGAAGGATGCGCAGCGTCGATCCTTTATAGCTTGCCTCCATGACGCGTGGAGTTCCCCGAGCGGCGCGAGATGCGTTCGCGCAAAACGCGCGCCGCGGCAAGCGCAGTAGTCGCGCACACGTTTCGGCGCGGCGCATAACTCCTCCTTGGGCGCGCGCATGAGGTCCGGGGGTATAATCACCGCCAACACCGGGCGGGAGCAGCAGTGCAGCGGAGAGGGGACGGAGGGGGGAGGATGCGGCGTCGATGAAGCTGCGAGTGGGGCAAGTTTTTAGAGCGGCGATGCAGCGCACACCGAGCACAAGCGGAGAAATTTCACTCGACGTGCGCCATCGGTCACAATGGCGGAGTTGGACGGGACCGGTGTTGACACGGCGGCGGCGGCGCTGCCAGTCGGCGGCTCAAAATGAACGAGCGGCGACGACGCGGCCTCTGGACGCGAAGAGGGGGGGTCGGCAGGCAGGCAGGCCAGAGAGAGGCGCCCCATTATCATGGAGGTAAACAGGAGGACGCCCAAGATCCTGATGCCCCGGCGCGTAGAGAAGAGAGCCCGATGCTCTTAGGGCGTAGCGATAATTGCGACTCCTCTTGCGCACTAATTTATGCATATCATGCAAGTCAGCCGGGCCGAACGTGCTTAGATTTAATGATACGGTAGCAGTTCATTAGATGAATGCATACGGACGTCCGTTGGCGATTGCCCCCTCCCCTCGCGCGCGGCCGTATTAGTTACTGAAGCTAATTGACTTTCGCTGCAGCGCGACCGACAGCACGTCTCCCCTGGCCGGGAAACACGCCAAGAGATTAAAGCCAGTTGAACCAGGGAATTGTAGCATTTCACGTGCGGCAATTAAAGATGGCACAACCGCATCCCCGTGGCCGCCGCCGCCGGTCTACGAGGGGAGACTCGCGGATTTTTCATTCAAGTCTGCATAAGTCGGCCGACCTTCCGCCCTCTTCGACGTCGTTTGCGAAATTAGGCTGCAGCGCTGACAAGTTCGCCCGCACGGCTGTTTCGGGAAGCGGCGATTTGGGGTAAACAAGGCCCGGCTTTTGGTGCTCGAATGATGTCCGAACTGTTCAAGAAGTTGGTCACGCTTTCACCGCTCGTTTTAAGCAGTCGCGAACTGCGGGTTTCGCGTACAAACTTCGGTGCCGGGATACGCAAGCACGGAGGCGGATAAACCTGAACTCTATAGCACGTTCGTTGCAAAAGCAGCCCTCAGTGCATTCAGAATCGCATGGCGCAGCTATGGGCAGCTGTGCGCAGAGGCAATGAACGGCTTCATGGGATAAACAAGCACATTCAGTTTGAATCTTCTCATAACATGCGTATCTGAATGAGCACCAACATCTTCGGTGTGAGCAGCACCAAGAAAACAATGTAACACTGATGAATCCGCGCGACGCTGCGGCTGCTATTTAAACGTAATTGCCGTCAGGAGAATTCTGCGGCGAAGTTTTAGTCTTCACAAGGCAGCCCAAGCATTATTCAGTCACAAGAAGCCCTCCAAAGGCTATAACAGCACTAAAATTGTTGAAGTTTCGCCTCTGCTGCTATAACTTTTTTTATTAAGCAATGGCATGGAAAAATAAAATGGTCTATTCAGACGAAACTTTAGATTTCTTTCCCAGGAACAGATCAATGTTCGATATCGGTCCCACCAGAGGCGACGCACTGGTTTATGTGTGCCACCGTAGAAAGAGGACCGCTGTTCTCCCTGACCCATCTTACCTTGCGCCATCAGTCTTGTTGATTTTTCCCAAAACTGAGAATCACCTCAGCGGTACACTTCATGTCCGATGAAAACGTCAGCAGTACAGGGCATTGTTGGTGTCTTCAACAGCCGCCCTAATTTTTCCATGACGGCATGGCAGGGACTATACACGTTGTTTCACCTAAGACCTAAATGCAACATAACGAGAGTTTCGGATAAAGATTATCTCTTTTAACCTAAGTTTCGACCAACTATGGTAAGCAGACAGTAATGTTCTCATGCATATCTACTTGGAATTCTTTACCCTACATTGTGAAAACTTGCCCTTCCACGCCATCATTTGAACCCGCATTGAAGCAATACTTGTTTGCAAGTCTAATGTAATATGTTTCTCCTTTTCGGCCTTTTTTTTTACTCATTTGTATTTGTGTTGTTTTATTTGTACCAAGTGTAATATTTCGAATCATGTTATTTACAGTTCATTTTCTAAAACATCAAATACCCGGACAGTTTCTAACATTAGGACATCCACATGCTGCATAAAATCGCATTACCTTTTCGTGTATATGATTTCTGAAATAAATCTCAAAACTTAAGACTAGAAGCATTTGGAGTTAACCAGTTCGGTGTCTTTCATATTACAGAAAGCGATGCCATTAGCACAGCTGCGTCAAATAAGCGTGGAGGAAACAAATGCGGAAAAAAGTTACGGGAATGTAAGATCTTTAAACTTCGCAGCTGCGTTCAGAAATCTCAAAAATTAAACTTTGGAGAAGAAAACTGCATGCAGGATACTCTGACGGAAGAACAGCCTTTCACACTGGCCTCATTTTAGGAAGCTTTTATTTGTCTCTTTAAGAAAGAAAACAAGAAAACTGTTACCGTGATTTTCTGAAAGAGATCGGCGTTTATTTCAGTCACAGGGAAAGAAATAGTTTATTGCTAATTACCCCCCGTTGCTTTTTTTTTCCTTCTGACATGAATTTACTTCCTTACCAGACAAGATGCCGTAACAAACCTTAGGCTTCGATATCAGCGTCTTATTCTGTGACGCTTGTTTATGGCAAATGATTTGCATGAACTTCACAGCTGCAGTTCTCGCAGTAGGCAGAGTTTTTAATTCAGTCCACCACTTTCCAGTCCAACAAACTTCGCTCAAACCATTTCCATAAAGGCGTTATCATAACTTCAGTTACGTCCTGCTCAGCTTATGAACACATAGTGCAAACAACTTTGGTGAGAGCCGCAGTTAGGATGTCCAGGGACTTCCCAGTTCGCATCGGTGTGACTATAGATGGGTATTTTGCTGCGCAGAAGAGACTGCGTTCGGAGGTTATGAAGACGCAGTGCACAAGCTTAAGAAGACTTGCGATTTGGCGCCCGAACGTCCCTGCCCACACATATATTAAGTCATGCGACAACCAGTACGCAATAGAATACCAGGCGATAGTTCTGAAACCCTGCCGCTAAGCTGCCTAGAGCTCACGTTTTATGTTAAAAAAAAAACTCCTTAGAGAGCTTCATCTGGAATGCAGCGTGGCTGTTAACCGAAGAGGCAAAAAACTAGCTATCATTTGTTAGTCAGCTAAGATAACGAAATTTACAAAGTACCCCTTCTCGTACGCCTTGCTCTCTTCTTTTGCGCTGTTCACTGCCTCGTCTGTCCCCATCTCTCACTGTCCTAATATACTTTCTTGGCGCACCCGACACCCCAGCGGCTCATATAGGTATATCCTGCCGTTGTGCAATTCCATGGCAAGATATCGTCGGTAGCTCTATAGATTTAATTTTCCTCAGCTTTCGTTGTGGGACTGTTTTGCAGCGATAGCCATCAAGGCGACGTTTCTGTCATCTGTGGCATCAGTGTCGGCGGCGGTGTAACACACCGAGTGCAACGCGTCGTGCTCATTGGTTCGAATATAGAGATGCCACAAACGGCGCCACAAAATTAGACCTTTCATAACGTCATTTGTCACTTGTTGGGTGTTCTTAACGTCACGAATGACATGGCGAGCACTCAGTAAAAACCCGACGCCAACGGCGCTTCTTCAGCTTTCCATTTGCTGTATCATGGATTACCCCGGCTCTCAAAGGGCTCTCTCCGTAGCAGCCAAAATGTCGCCGGAACTGTCATCGGCGTAGTATCCGTACGCCGCAGCCCCAAACAAACTGTTTTGCGAAACGTCCATTGCACATCCCGTTAAGCCATTTCCACACTTTGCAAAGTGTGTATTAGCTGTCTTATAGCTGGTCTAATGCTCTCTCAGGTTCAGGATACAAGACATCTTCATGATGCTGTCCATACATTTCAAGTATGCCTGTGTAACCTGGGGGAAAAGGGATCTCTTGTAAATGTACAGCCCCTGTCAAATGTATACAGTCCAGGGGGCTTGCTTCTAAGCTAAATAGCGAGCTCCCTATAACACACCTAGCAGTGCAAAGCTTGGAAGGACTGAGGACGCGAAGCCATTCCTCTTTCGAGAGATTACGGTCGCTGGGGATGCATTGTGAGACACTCTGCACGCCTCACAAGCAAACCCCTTGAGGTCTATTCTTTTGACGGAGGGTGCACTAGATCTTGCATCACTATCTTAGCTTTTACTGCGTAAACAAGACCGCCATGGAGTCAATCACGCAAGCACACGAAAGTTCACGGAATACACACCCTGCATTGACCTCTCGCTGAACCGGGAAACATTCAGTCATCCTTATGTATCCCACCACAGTGGTTCCCTCGAATGTTCTCGTGTAGAAGTGCTGATCGGCGAAGTTCTCTGAGGTATTCTCCTGGCTATTAATTTATCCGCTGCGCAGTACAGTTGGCCAGGTTTAAATGCAAAGCCCTTTTAGTTGAAAGCCTTGATTCCTGCCTGAGCACAAGAAATAAGCTCGAAATTGAAAGCTGTTGTTGTATGGACACCGCCCATGCATTCTACACAAAAGGACAAGTAAAAAATTGGCAGTGGCTTAGCTCTGGTTAAGCCTGGATATACAAGCGAAAAGCTGCAGTTTTGCTTTGTTTGACGTCATGGCAGTCGCAGTTCGCGCACAATGCGCTGGGAGCACCACGATAACAGTGTAGGCAAGCGCGTTACCCTCCTTCCGCATGCGTAGCAACTGTGGTAAACACGCGGCTGCAACGAAAAGTCAAACGGTGGCGAGGAGGCGAGCGCGCAGTAGCCATCTCTCTCGCCACCACTTCTGGGTCTTCTTTTAATCCTTCTATGGCTAATGTATGTGCCCCTTCTACGGCCGCAGCCGCCGCTCACGCGTTATCGCAACGCCTTGCGAAAGAACCTTTTCCTCTTGGGACGGCGGCGGAGACCGCGCGGCAGTAGCGAAGGGTAAACCGGTGGCGAGGAGGAGGAAGGGCGCGCCGCGGCGGCGCCCGGGGGTGGCCCACGCGAAGCGCGGTGTTGACGAGCCTAGTGAAGCTTTTCGCTTCAAAACGATTTGCCGGCGCCAGGCAGAAATAACCTACTGTTGACTAAAAAAAAAAAATTGCTGGGATTTAGCTTTGATTAAACCTGGTAGGTAGCGTAAGCATCCATAGCGTTCCATTCGGGATCATCACCGGTTGTAGACGATTCGGTTTCGATAGAGGCGCGGTGCGCCCATCTAGCAGCGTCTTGAGCGCGCCGCTTAGCAAGGCGCTGTTCGCGTTCTTCATCTATCTCCGCAGCCCGTTGTCGTTTCCTGGCTTCATCAAGCCGACGTAGCCTCCCTTTCTGTTTATCAGGCGACATAACGACGGAGCCGGCAAGCGAGACAACGCAAAGGCTGAAACCTGTCGTAATATTGCTTACGCAATAAATATACATGGTCTGTTCAGAAAGTAGTAGGACTCATTTTTTAAAACAAAATTTATTCAAGAGAGTAGTACAAACGATTACAATTTTTCAAGGTAGCACTCTTCCGCACCTACACGCTGCTGCCAATGAGTTTTACAGTTTTCGTACGCCTCCAGGAACGCCTGGACCGGAAAGAAGTTTAGCTCCCTCGTCACGGCCTGTTGAACTACCACTACCGATCCGTGATGTTTCGTCGATTTTATTCTCGGGAATAGAAAAAGGTCTGGCGGGGCCAAGTCGAGGCTGTAGGGGGGCTGAGGCAGCGTTGCCGGCTTGTGCTGGGCAAAAAATCGGGGTCCTCATTCACATGATGAAGAAGATCCTACCGGTTGGCCTTTTCCTCCTCTGACAACACTCCCGGCACCAACTTCGCGCACGCTTTCCTCATGGATAAGTTTTCTGTCACGATCTCAAAAACTTGGGTTTGAGGAATGCTCAAGTCATCAGCAATCATTCTGATACTCATTCTACGATCACTGTTAAGTAAATGTTTCACTCGCTACACATTTTCGTTGGTCTTGCTGGTCGAAGGGCGTCTGTAGCGGTCGTCTTCCTCCACTCTTTCCTTACCTTCTCGGAAAAGCTTGTGCCTATCAAAAACACCTGATCTACCCATGGAAGCGTCACCGTAGGCCTCCTTAATCATGTTGTGAGTCTCTTTGCCCGTTTTACCAAGATTTACTCAAAATTTGATCGCGTATCGCTGATCCAGTAAACGCTCGACGACTCTGCGTGATGAGACGTTTCGACAGGGGTCCACAGTACAAGCGACCTCCCCTCTTCAACGGCCGAGAGCCTACTGCCGATTTTCCCCAGCATTCCCAATATCCCCCTTCAACGATCCTGCACGCGCAGACCACCTCTCGTCCGCCCGTTCGCCCAGGAAAAAACCAGTCCTACTACTTTCAGAACAGACCCTGTATCTTTATACGCGTCTTATCTACCTTTAAATATTTTAGATCACTTTTGTTCACGTTCATGAAACCTATTGTGTATGATACTGTATACTGTATTGTGTACTGTGTTTATGATACCTACTGAATTACCTTTTGTTTGGAGGAGGTATTCAGAGGCCTGGATTAAGTATATTTGGAGGTTAGAGTTAATGGAGAATACCTTAGTAATCTGCGATTCGCTGATGACATTGCCTTGCTAATTCACTCCGGAGATGAATTCCAAAACAAGATCAATGAGTTAGACAGCCAGAGCAGTACTGTGGGTCTAAAAATTAATACGCGGAAAACCAATGTAGAGTTCAACTGTCTCGGAAGGGAACAGCACTTTACAATTGGTAGCGAGGTGCTGGAGTTGGTAAGAAAATATGTATACTTAGGGCAGGTAGCGACCGAATATCCAGATCACGAGAGTGAAATAATTAGAAGAATAGGAATGGGGCGGAATGGGGCGGAACGCATTTGGCAGGTTCTTTCAAATGAACAAAAAATGGCAGTTTATGAATATCCGTTAAGAGAAAAGTATGTAACAGCTGTATCGTACCGGAACTTACTTTTGGGGCAGAAACTTACGTGGAGCTAACGAAAAAGGTTCAGCTTAAGTTAAGGACAGCCCAGCGAGCTATGGAAAGAAAAATGATAGGTGTAACGTTAAGAGACAGGAAGAGGGCAGAGTGGGTGAGGGAACAATCACGGGTTGATGACATCCTAGTTGAAATCAAGAGGAAGAAATGGGCTTGTGCAGGGCATGTAATGCGAAGGCAATATAACCGATGGTCCTTAATGGTAGCACTCCGGATTCCAAGGGAAGGCAAGCGTAGCAGGGGGTGGCAGAAAGTTAGGTGGGTGGATGAGATTAAGAAGTTTGCGGGATAGGGTGGTCGCAGCTGGCACAAAACAGGGTTAATTGGAGAGATGTGGGAGAGGCCTTTGTCCTGCAGTGGGCGTAGTCGGGTTGATGATGACTGTGTTGAATGGAAGATTCCATGAAAAGCAGGGCATTTTTTAATTAAGAGCGTAGCCTAGCCATCAAGTACCAGTGGCCACTCATAGTACCCGCTTCCGCATTACGAGTGGCGGCGATTGTGATACCAGAAAGGTCATTGGCTGCGCCTGAGAAGTTGTTTTCGAGAAGTAACGACTCACTGCGTGAAAAAAAAAAAGTTACATATTTCTCGACTTAGTAGAGTTTTTGGCGTTGCGCATGAATAAGAGTGAAAACTAAACATTTCTGCAGAAGTGTCTGTCTGCTTGGTATTGATAACTTAGTGAACTGCGAGACATCTTGAACGAAAACTTTCTTAATTTAAAAGTCTCGAAAGGGTGACAGGGGGCTGTTGGCCTGCGTCTTTAAGTACATAGTAGGGAGGAAAAATTCCTTTCGCAGTTGCAGAAACAGAAAAGTGACTGTCGCACCCGTGGATCTGAGACATGGCTGATACCACGCAGACGTACAAATTATATGCTACAGTCGCTCACGCACAACTTGCCATGCTTGCGTAACAAATTCCTCTGAAAATTTTTACTTAAGCGCATGTAATAGAAAACAGGGGCGTGAATTTTTTTTCTCGTCCCAGCTTTTGTGCAGCTAATGGTATCCACTGTATTTCCATTGCCTTTTAGTTTTTTGTACTATATGTTCTCTTGCTGTGTTTCGATGTGTTTCGAATGTGTTTCGATCAGTCAATTTGTGTGAAAGTGTAACTGCACATGTGTTCAGAATTTTCTGTTGGCTATATGCTGCTGCCTTGTACGGGCATCAGGCACCCTCAAGCTGCCAATGGCAGCTTTTTTGCATCATGACCCCCTACGAGTCGTTGGAAATAAAGTTAAGAAGTTTTGAAGTTGAGTGCTGCGTTGTGGAGGGTGTGAGAGGAGTGGGGGCGCGGACTTGGGGTCTGCGCCAGTGGCCATCACCACAAAGCCCCACACCGTGACTCAAGGCCGCAGACCCCTAGTCAACGCCCCCAACCCTCTCGCACCCTTCACAACGCAGCACTCCTTGTTTCCGCCCCACCACGTACTTAAAGACGCAATGCAAAAGCCACCTGTCACCCGAAGAAAGGAGCCGTGCCGGTTCCGAAACGTCGATATTTTTTAATTTAAAAGGTTTTGGTTGGAGATGTCAAGCAGTTTGCTATAAATTAATTATAGTGTAGAGCGCAGAAAGCGCTAAGACGGCAAAAAAATAAATAACCGAACTGTGGCGTCAAATGTGGCCGACCCAAATATATTACACAATTTTGTTATATCACAAGTTCGACCTCTCAAGCGCGATATACGAACTCATTCATTCAATCTCAAGTTTCTTATAATAATAATAATAATAATAATAATAATAATAATAATAATAATAATAATAATAATAATAATAATAATAATAATAATAATAATAATAATAATAATAATAATAATAATAATAATAATAATAATAATAATAAAGAGCGTTTCGTCGCAAACAAGGAAATATACGTGAGGTGACCTATTTTTCGACTGCCCTAAAGAAGTGCAATTATGCACTGCATTTCGGCTTGGGGCTTTTTCAATATGTTTTTACCATTTGCTTTCCTGCTTTCTTGCGCTGGAAGCCACATTCAGCTAGGCAGGAATGCATGCAAGCAGCTAACACAACCATGAAATCGGCAGAGCTAAAAAAAATATATCGAGAGAGCACACGGGTTACGAGGGACAACCTAGTCAAGGGCCACTAGATTAATTTCGGTTTCATGCAATTATTTACCATGTGCTGACGTCACACAGTACACGATACACGAGCGTAGGGTAAGAATCTTCGTCAAGCTGCTCGTGAAGAAGCATTTTGTTCTTAACCTTGCATATATTTCTGCACAGAAATAAATGCTAAATAAAGTCAATGTTTATGTCCATTCTTATTTCGCCTCCATCGAAATTCAGCAGTCCCGGCCAGAATTCGATTCCTCAACCTTGGGTTTAGAAACTGAATGCAGTAGCCACTGATTCTCTGCGGTGGTAAGAAAACAGCGTATGTGTGATCCCGTAAGGTACGTCGCCTTCTTTGCAGATTCTCAATGCTAGTCTCTGTCAAAGCTGGGCCGAAGCTTTAGGACGCGCACGAATTCCCCTCAGCTGTTGTGGCCTTACAACACTCACGGAGACAAACGCGCGTCAAGAGCTGCGGAAGTCAGCTAGCTTGCTTCAGCACGGTAGGCAAAGATGCCTGGACGGCGAGGCAATCATCGTAAAGCAATAAAACGCACACTAGACTGCCTTGTCAGTTTAAAACCGCCATTCACTCGAAAGCGGAACTGCAAGTATTCGTGAACGTTGAGAGCCTTTAGAGCCCACACGACTCCTCTGTTTAATGGCCTCCGATCGCGAAATGTTTCGTTAAGAAGAATCAAAACTTCATTCCCGCCCAATATGAGCCAGACGGCGCAGTTCGCGGAGTGCTACTGCCTTGCACCCAGCCGGTAATGAGATTACCACCTCAGACTGCGCAGATAAACGTCGGATTGCGACGATTAGCGAAGCCCTTATGGGGCGCCCTTGGTGCACCGCGCAGCAGCGCGCGGTGGCCGCCGGCGCAGACTGCGCTGCCGCGCACTCGCGACGAGCTGGCGAGAGCAGCAGCACTGCTGCAGGAGGACGACGCAACCTGAGCTGTGGCGGCAGCTGCGGCTCGGGCGCTGAATTCATCGGCCGCCGCTGTGCCCTGGCCATCGGAGCTCACAATGGGCCGCCCTTTTCAGAAACCGCCGCGGTGTGATTGCGTGCAAAACACTTGTCGCTTAACACTATTACGGTGAAGGGTAGATGGGGGAGGGGTGGAGGGGGAGGCAGCACGTCCGAAAATAAGCGCGGTTTTTTGGCGAGCGCGCATCGTGCGCGCAGAGCGACGCGCGAGCTCGTGACAATGGCAGCCGCCGATGCGCGCGCGTTTGCTCGGTTCTGGTTGGGGAGGGGAAGGGAAGGGAGGCTTCTCGCGCTTCATCCCCCCCCCCCCCCCCTGAATATTAATGCACAAATGAATAATTTACAGGGAAAGCCACACAACACGTGCGGGCAAGACGCCGCTCTAATTCGGAGACGTTAATTTCATTAACAAGCCGCGAGGCTCACGTTGAGCGCGCCAACTGGCTCTGCGAGCCTTTCATCCGTACTGCGGCGGCTTCAATTGGCTTTCAAAACAGAAAAGGTGAGCAGCCGTTGTGGTGGCGGCCGTTGTGTTGCAGCCGCGTCGCCTGGTACGTTTCGCGTCGACAAGCCGCGGTGGCTTGCCAGCCCGCGTCTCGGCCCTTGCGCTGGGGAAGATGGGGGGGGGGACTACTGCTGCTGTCGGCGGAGATCTGTGAACGGCTCGCACTTAGGAGGATTAGGCGATCCCGTTATAAAGCGAAGCATGATCTGCAGCCGGCGGCAGCGCGGCGCTCAAGTTGCCTTCTGTCTTTAGCTGGCTGATTCAATTAAGGGGCCGCGAAGCTCCTATTGTGTTTCGCTGGCTGTCAGCTGACCAGAAAACAAGCACCGCCGCCCGTATCGCTTACACTGCGGCGCGGCCACAAATGTACCAGTGCCGCAGACCAGCGCGCTCGCTCTCTGCGGCGGATGCCGCCGCGCTGATGCGCGCGCCCTCGTTTCCCTCCGCTCCGCCGACACCACTGCCACGCTCTCTGAATAACGCTGCAGCTCCGGCTGCACACGCGCCTCCATCCACGTAATGGTGCTATGCCGCGCGCTGCTGCCAGACTAGGGCGACAGAAAAACCAAGCTGATGAAATCTGGGCCAGTGTCGCCCCGATGAAAGACGACTCCAGCCGCGGACAAAACGCGAAAACTGCCACAGTGCGAACAAGGTGAGAGAAAGCTTATGCAAGGCTTGTGAAATGAACAAAACCTCGTCATTCGTACATGGCGCTTAAAAGTTACGCGTAACAAAGTCACCATAACAGTATCGTGTTGTGACGGTCATGGCACCGGCGCCATGAGCGTATACCACACGTTTTTGTTGTTGCAGGCTCTGTTGGCCTTCATATGTAGATATCCACGAAGCCTCTAGCCAGGAGGTGTGGGAAAGAAGTGGGGAGTTGCAGCCCATGGTGTACCTTTCGAATATCTATCACTTGGGCCTTTATTTCTTTGATGTCCGCAGTTGACGTAAAATAGCGTGTGATTAGATTTACTGCAGCCTGCATCGCTGACGATATTGCTAGTTATTTATGCTCTTCTCGAGGATGTATAAATCTTCTTTGTAAATTTGTCCATGTCATAAATTGTTTTGTAATGATAAACCGATTGTGATCCTGATTGCCGCATGAGCACGCGGTTACAGACCTCCAGACTACACGCCGCTACTTCATTAAAAGCACATATCTAGCGGAGGCTATCCGCGAATTGTACTTAGTATGTTCACTACACGAGCCCTTATAGGAAGGTTTTTGCCAATTTAATAAAAACGCTTCAATACGTTCAATATCTCTTCATGAAGCCGTAGTGAATATCACGCACTCAAACTTGCTGCGGAACGCTGACAGAAGCGTTCGCTTGTACCCGACGCAATGTAATATTCACGCGGAACATTTTGAACTTCATTGGTTTATTTGTTTTGCTCGCTCGAGGTTGCTGTAGTTGTCGGTGAATATTTAAAGGTGATCTCTCGAAGGGGACGTCCCAAGGCAAGAAGAAAGACTTAAGAAGATTTGCGACGTCAAGTTCTCATCGGACGACAAAGCCGAAGGGCCGCCGCCTCTGCCTGAGCGAAATTCGCGCGACGCGTCCGCGTGGGAGCACGCGCACAAGCAGTATAGGTGCCATGGTAACGAAAGCCTTAGAGTGTGAAACGAAGTTTCATACCTGGCGGCCTAATCTTGTGATATGGCAGCATGTGCCTGGCGGTGCACGTTGTTCTGCAACACGCGGCAGCGACGAGAGTCATGCGCAACGTGCTGCTACACGTACAGTCTTTGCCAAAAGTAACCAGGCTGCACGTTTTTCTTCTCAGTCGTATATTAAGGCTATTATGCCAGCCCTCAAGTTACGAATCTCTGTATGGTAAGAAGAACCCCTGCCCTCACATTCAAAGAACTTTTTGATCTTTAGGAAAGCCGTGAGGGCTCTGTTGTACGAATGAGAAGCAAACCATGGAGCCTGGTTACTTTTGACAGACTGTACCTTCAAAAGGCATGTTGCTGGGTGGATTGCCACAGCCATTGTCAAAAGTAGCCAGGCAACGTGGTATGTTGCTTAACAGTTAAGTATAGCACTTTGGCACTCCGTAAGCTCTAAATATGCGTAGATAAGGAGAACCCCTGTCCTAATCTTACTCGAAACCTTATCGTCCTTACGAGTGCCGTGAGGGCTAGTAGACTCCGTTGTCTGGTTACTTCAGGCTAGGACGGTACTCAGACAGGCCCTGCAGTTTCACTGTTGGACTGGACGCCTACAAACTGCTACCGTCAGCCTCTCGGGTGGCGGCAAACGCGTGACCACATTCCGAACGATTAAAGGCGCGCCCGTTTTGCCCTGGTAACATATTCCTTGCCTAGGCGCCCTAGCCCAGCTAACTGACGCACGCCACGTGTGGCTTCGACACAGCGTGGAAACTCGAGCTATAAGTGCAGGAAGATGGCGTGGAAAAGCACTAGGGGTCCGTCTAAAAAAAATGCCTGCTCCTCTTGCTAGGCTGCTTGTTACGGCGCTGCGATCGGCAAAGCAAGCTTCATCGCACAATCCCCGCCTTTTATATCGCAGTGTGCAATCGACTGGCACTGCTTGCTAGCTTTCTGACTTGACGGCGCAGGTGGCAACGACTGCGGTGTAAAAATGTAGGGTTTGAGAATGTATTTTGACTCTGTGATAAAGACAAATGGCCGAAGACAAGAAGAGAATCTGGAAAATAATGATTACAAAATATGACTTTATTATCAATTCAAATACGTAGCGTTCCGGCATCAATTCCGTACCGTTGTCAGGCACGGAACACTCAGAATTCGAATCCTGACTGTCTGATGCCCGCTATATATACCTTACATTTTCCTCTGTGAAAAATGTGAAACGCAGTATAAGGGTTGTCTTGGTGCTGCCGACACACTTCGCTGCAGTCATCACAGAACGCAGGCTGTAAAAAGGCCGCAGCTGGAGGCAGGTATAATGATTCTTTTGCTTTGATTCTACTCCATGTCGTCGACTGCGCCCAATGGCTGATACCAGCAGTCTCTGGGGGGCTGTGCTGTTTGAGATAATAAAGCATGTTTGAAAAGATTCTCGTTAGAAAATAATCGGAACAAAATGATGTTTTTTTTTTTCTAACTGGGCTTAGTGAAATTGTAGCAATACGGTTAAGTCAACGCCCTGCTTACAGAATTGGACGTCCTGGTGGTGTGTTAGGTTCAACGTCCCCAAGCTGCATATGGGGGCTGTGGGACGCCGTAGCAGAAAGCTCCGGATTAATTTAGACCGCCACCAGTGGTTCTTTAAAATGAGCTGGCATCGCACAGCACTCGAGCGATTTTGCCAGAGCTGCGGCTTCTAATTACACAGTTCCGATAAGCATTTGCTTAGCTACTATCCTTAAAGTAGTTTAGAAAGAGGAACACGCAAAAAATAATGTACAGCCGCAAGCAAAAGCTTACGGGATATGTGTTCTCAGGGGAAAAAAAATAGCAGTGGCTTAGCTCTGCTATGCCAGGATATATGTAGCGTGAAGTGAGGACGAGGTGTCCACATCTCGGTGGACACCTGAACCAGAGGGAAGGCGCATAACTGCCCTCTTGAAACAGTGGACACCTCTGCATGCGTTGGCATTGGCAAGGTTGTGCCAGAAACGCTGCGCTGAGGCCATAGGCCATCGGCGTTCATTGTGTTCATTGGCATTGGCGTTGTCAACTTTTTACACTCCGATCATTTTAAGGAAAGGAACTGCGCATAATGGCTCCTTGGGTCAGTGGACGCCTGAATCGTGCTTATAGGTACGCGGAGGGATGAGAGAGAGAGAGATATGGGCTGCAGGCATTGACAAGGTTGTGCCAGAAACACGGCGCTGAAGCCATAGGCCGTCGGCGTTCATTGTGTTCATTGCCGTTGGCGTTGTCAACGTTTTACACTCCGATCATTTTAAGGAAAGGAAGGCGAGCGCGCGCGGCGAGGCACGCCAGCTGTGCGTAGTGACGTCACTTGCTCCTCGCGCATGCGCAGCACGGCTCTCCAGGAGCCACGCAGGACTGCTCAACCTAGGCCAGTGTAGCTCAAGCTACAAAAACAAAGAGCTATTGTATCGCTGCGTCACGACCTACACGCCTAGTAGTCAGTGAGTGGAGCATGCAGATTCTCCCATACCTGCAGCCATCACAGTCGACTGGCTTGATTCACTCCAGCAAAATATTCTTTTTTACCCAGATTCCCAGGTGTACCCAGATTCCGCACTTCGCCTGCACAGCATATCATCCCAATCTTTTTGAATGGTTGCTTTTTTTTTTCTTTATGTCAAGGGTACCAATGTAAGCATTTCTTGTTTCGGAGTCTTCCGGTATCGGATTTTATGAAGTCCAGGATTCTTGGGCATCAATTTTAATTCTGAGGCAGCTGTGGAGCATTGTAAGGTACTTTTATGGAAATGTTGAAGGCAATGGCCCATTCTTCCTATACATAGCAAAAACTTCCTTTTGAAGTTTGTTCATCGATCGCAACGACTAGTTAAGACTGCTATAGAAAACCAGAGGGGAGCATTTATGACGACAGTGAAACATTAATAGCGAAAAAAATAGCGAGGGGAGATCTTCGGATGCATTGATTGTTATAGTGAAATCTTACGATGTATGAATAAACTACGTTCATAAATTATTTCCCGTTGAGGAGGAGGAGAAAAGCGTTTATTTAAACCATGAGAAAATTGCTCTTGAGCTGGCCAGGCGGCTTCCTCAGCCCAGGACTCCACTGACCTTTGCCGCCCACCGAACTTTCTTAAGTGATTGCCAGGGGTATCGCCAGCTATACCTCACACCGCTAAAATGACGTGCATTGCGTCTGTAAGTTTTCTGGCTTGGTCCTGCATCCCCACGAAATGTTAAAGAGTGTGGGACGGGCCCCACACCAGGAATAAATGCTACAATATGTTGTTGGGTACATCCTACTATATCTGTAGAGGTTTGGGTAGGTGTTTGTCTGTTGAAGAATGCACTTGTCCAGGATTTCTGGGTGTGCACCTTGTATGCAGCATCCTTCTCTGCGGTTCTTCCTCCTTTGTAAGGGGGGTTGCGATGGGACCTGTGGCGAAGTGCTTATTCAGTAGCATTGTGCCTCTAACGCTAAGCAAACATGAGGATTTTCGTTGCCCTGATATGACTGTGCATTTCAATTCCTTCTTTTCCTGCTCTCATTGTTTAACAGATTATGCTTCATGATGAATGACGCCGAAAGATAAGCCTTCTGTAACGCTGGCCCTAGTTACTAAGAAACACCTGTAGGGTCAATACTGTTATGCCTCAACTGAGCCAGGCAGATACCCTGCCGGTTTCGGTAAAGTTGCTAATGGTAAAGCAGCCGAATCGAAGCTCGATTTTGATTTCATAGAGCATGTGTGTAAAAATTTCTGACGCTAAAATTAAGGCAATCCACGTCCCTTCCGGCAACACACCCTACTTTCGACAGAGCTTTGAGTACCGGTTTGCGAAATTTTAGCATTGTAAGTTTGAGTATTCTGGAGTCCCTTGTAATCCTGCCTCGGAAAGGGCACATTAATAGGTGCACGAAACAGCTGACAGCTTCGAGCTTATCACGAGCGACAAGCGAATAAAGTGGAGTTTCTTTCGTTATCGTGGATCAAACGAGTAAACAAAGTCACAACCTTGACTGTGCTGTATTGTCCTGCGGTCTGCATGAATAATTCTAGTGGACAAGCCGTTTCCATTAGATCAGCTGGCAAAGAGCTTTTTAGCTGGTAACATAGCAATTAGGTACAGTGCTCCAGCCTAAACCAGCGGCCAATCTCTCGTACCTGACTGCATGTTAAGTAAATTCAATCGTGAAAGTGGTACGGTCGCCAGCATGTTCGATCGTTTGCTTCTATTGTAATCTGTGGTGGCTGCGGAACTGCGGTAGTATCGTATCGTCTGCACTCAACTACTACCACCATTTCAGTCGCTAATTGTGCGTGACCTAAGCTCGGAGAAAATAAACAGTAGAGCGCATTGTATTCTCAAAACAGTCGATTGTGTCGCGCATGGTCGCGTGTTATCGTAGACTGAAATAAGTCACCCCGATATAGTTAAGGCGACTATCGCGTGGTAACTTCGGCTTGAGGTCTCTATTTATTTATTAATAAACCTGTAACACTAGAAATGAATTATTACATGGGAGGGGGAGAGGGGGTGTTGCATAAAGATATACACAAAACCAGCAGCTTTAAAAAAAATACGCAGAAGCGACATCATCGCTGAACGCAAGATATAAGGGCATCAGGATCGAAGCAGTACATTTAAATTAAATAAATTTTCTATACGGCTTTGAAAATCAGGTGCAGTGATTTGAAGATCACACAGCGTATTTAAATCGGAAAGTTGGAAAAAAAGAATAATTAAATGCATTAAAAGGAATCTGAAATTATTTTGATGGTTTCAAATTAGCACAACAAACGTGTACAGGTGGTCTTTGTCAGTATTCGAATGAAATTTAAGAGCACTGCGTGGATTGACTCTGTAATTTACAGGTAAATTTTAAAAATTGCTGCTTGCAACCGATTAGCGTGACGCCTCACCGCGCTTTCTTAGCCACCCCTACCCCGATGACGTGAATGGACAATCTTCTCACGGAGCGTGTCCAACTGACGTGATAGGGATGAGGCCGGCGGTGGGCTCTCCCGACCTGTTTTTTTTTTTTTTAGGCGGTCGGCGTTTATCGTAGAGAAGGCGAGGGGGAGCGTGAGTTTTAATTGGCGATATTTTCGGAGTTAATGAAGCTAGCTTAAACATTTTTGGGTGCCGTGACGAGCGATAGAATACCGATCACTCGTGCGGTGTCCTTAACCTCAGTATATACAGTTTCATGGCCCCTTTAATGAGGCACTGATAGCTTTAAATTCGTTCAGAATTTTCTCGTGCGACCGATACACAGTGAGGCTCTATAAAGAATTTACTTTTGGCTGTTCCGATGTTATCGTGGCAGATATTATGCAACCATTTCAACCTTAAGGCTTTTGTTCCTGTTCCCAACTTTCAAGTCCAAGGCCGTCTATAATCTGGATTATGCTTCCTACCTTGGATAATTTGTTGGTTTTGCTTTCGCGAAGTGCAGATCTCCTCACTTGTTTCATATTTGTGCTGCTATTATTTCTTAGCGCTGTTATAACTTCGCATCGCAGCTTCACAGTCTTTAATCTTTCACATTTTCTTGTTTTTTTTTTGTGGCTCAAGATTTGACGAAGTCTCGTGTCGAAATCTCTGCAACTATGCAGCAGCTATGCCGGACACTAGATGCTAAATGCAAGTATATCAAAGGCTAGATGCCAGCCCGCGCTGCACCTAGCGCATATGCAATGATTGATCGAGCAGTCGCTTCGTGCCTTCCGATAGGTATTTATTCCACTAACTTGAACCAGGTAGCGCTAGTGGCGCTGAAAAGGTCGTCATAGTCGCTTCTTCTTCTTCTTCTTTTTTTTTTTTTTTTTGCTGCCTTCATCAAACAGGAGAAATGATGGCGTTGTCAGATCGGGCCGTTGCGGTGACAGGAGCGGTGTCCCTTTTCATTTTCAGCACCAGTTTTGTAGCAACGAGCAACATTGACGTTCTTGCAGCTCGCACATTCATTCTTTTGGTATATCACCGCTCACTCCTTCTAATGAGTGGCAGCGCGTAAAATTACCCGTATTTCCTCCCAGAGCTGCCGCTGTATTGTGCGATCAACACAAAAGGCGCGTGCTTTGCGTTCTGTGCATCAGCCTGTGATCACGTATGGTTTCATAATCTCACTACGTGATGGGTGGGAGGGGGAGGGGGGTGGGGGGGGCATATCTGCAAAAGTGTGTACATTTAACGCCTTATCGCAAGTTAAGCGTTCGTCCCGGGGCCGGAAATAGGTGTTCTGTTTGCACTATTTCGCCATATGTCATGCGGTGATGAAAGAGATCCGAAGGTATGACAGTTATACATAACAAATAAATCAAAGATATAAATATGCCTAGATCTTCGAAGCTTCACATATACGTTGTGTGTGCATGCATATGCGTGAGAGAGATGGAGAGAAAACAAAAATTAATCTGTGATAGGTCGGTGCTTCTGCACAAAAACGTTCATTGACAATGCGGTAGGGTTTTTGAGAATGCCTACAAGACTAGTCAAGAACCAGTACCGGCTCGGTTTTCGGGAAGGAGTTCGCGCCAGCGCCTAATCCAGGGCACGACGAGTAAGGGCCTAAACGGTCGTTAAAATTCAGTGATGTACCGTCACTATATGACGCACTCTACTCGCGGTGGAAGCTCACCGGGCACCCCTGCAGCATAAACTACAGAGACGGCAGGCAGGTTTCTGCGCCGTTTCAAACTTGACAAACTTTTTGTCGAGCCACTCGTACTGATTAGTAAAACTAAAACTCTAAATATTCTTAGCGGCGACTTCTCAGCTCCCAACCCCCAACCTGGCAGAAAAAAAAAAAAATAAGTGCAAGAGGTAAGATGCTGTAAGATGCTGTAAGATGAGGTAAGAACATCCTGTGTCTATTTTGGTTTCACTTTTTTTTTTCTTCTTAATGGCGAATCACGACATTGCAGGAACAAAAACAAGTATCAGACGGCGTCGAATAAGTTTTGGTGTTTTCGTGGCACCTTCATACTCTGGGAGTTGTAAAATCGTTCTCTTTTCTTTCAAGCCTTCCGAGTGCGCGCGACGCGCTATTACACGAAGCTCATTACGCGATTAGGAGGAGCTGTGTGGGCCGCCTGCATGTACACAGAGGCGCCAGTCGTTACTGGCCGCATACGTGGTGCGCGTTTTGGTTCACTTTTCAATTTTTCACTAAACAGAAGAGACTGCACAGTTCGCACTCACCAAAACACCGGTGCGGGAAACGAGCCGCTGGTGAAAAAGAAAGCCATCCATGTGAAAACGAATTATTGAGAGAAAAAACAACAACATTACGATCAGTAGATGAGAAATAGAGAACGCACGCACTCAGGGCATCCGAGTAAAAGTACGAGCGCTTGAGCGCTGCTCGGCCGTCCTCCGATAGGATCGGTTTAATTCTCAGGCGTCTGCCGTGGCGACTCTGCTGACCATTATTGCTATCAGAAACAGCATAACGGGCTCTAATTTGGTTAGCAGTCAGGCCTTGGGATTCCGCTGGAGGCGAGAGCGGGTGCCTGCGGGGATTGCCTTTGCGCGCTGGCAGACGCCGGCCTGCGTGGATCCCCCCCCCCCCCTCCCTCCTCCAGAACCCCCCCCCCCCCCCCCCCCCCCCCCTCGCTACCCCTTCACAGGCGCGCCTCCAACGCGCGCTCGTGATGGTGCCGCTGCTACTGCTGCTACTTCAACTGGCCTATTTTGCATCATTAAGCTCAACTAATTTGCGCGAGCTTGGAATACTTTCGGCTCTGTTGTGGTGATCCATAATTCCGTGGCGGGAGCGTGCGCGCAGGCTGGGGCATTCTGCAGCCGCGTGCGGCCACCCGTAATTGTGTGGCAGTCTTTTTTCGAATTTTGCATGCGATTTTCTTGGTTGCGCTTTCCTCTCTTACTCGTAGCATTCTTGTTCGGCGGGTGTTTCTCCCATAGCCGGGGTGTCGACGAGAATGTCGTTTCAGTTGTCGAACGCGCAGCGAAACATCCTTCTTTTTTTTTTTTGTTTCCTTTCATTCTACTGTTTCTTTCTTTCGTGCCTCACCCTTTTCCCCTGCATTCGATATCAAAGAAATTGTTCCGCTGGGTTAAAAGAAATGTTGATCACTTTTTTGTTTTCTCCTCAGATTTCTCCTCCCTAAAGGAGAGATACTCAGTTATTCGGGCGAAACGACTCCTTTTCGAACTTTTGTGAAATTTTCAGGCTTAAAGAAGGGAAGCGGAATTTCGCTCAGCAAGTGAACCCCTATGGTGTGTTTGTTGGGGGTCATCGTATGCAGCGAGCTACCCTTAGCTTCAAAGGACCTGACCTACACTACCTTGATCTGTGTGCCTGGTCTCGTGTTGTGATGTGCTCCCTGAATACAGGGGTTAATCTCCCAGTACTTGCTGTGTTTTTCTACGGTCTTTGGAGACGTGTTCGTGATTGTTTTTGTTTATCTTAGCACGAACCTACGACTTCTTTGTATTACTGTTTTTGTCTTTACTGAGCACTACTTTTTTTTCACAAACGTCCATCCTCTCGTCCATAGGAGCTGACGTCACAATTTTCCATCAAATAATCCTCTCTGCAACACGCCTCAGCCAAATACAGTTGTGTTTCATATGAGCTTCTTAAATTGCCTCTAACCCTTTAAGTCCTGTTTTGCAAGCATGGACTTTTTTACGTGATAACTGTGCAAAAAGTCGATTTTATTAACCAATCCAAGTCAACTTACAAGGGAATTGATGCCAGCTGTAACGCTTTTTAGCCCACCTCCGACAGCATTAGGAAAGGTGCTTCCATTAGGAAATGCTAAGAGTTGTCGAATTCTCAAGCACAATTCGCCAGGCGGCCCGTTTTGTTATCCATCCGGCCACTCCTATAGCTCGCGCTGCAGCTTAAGACACAGCCTTGCTCGATAGTATTCAAGCCACTGGACTCACTTTTGAGCCGTATGACAAGAAATGTAGCGTTCGTAACAGAAGGACTGGACGAATATGGTGTGTCTCTAGTGTGTTGTGGTGCCTTCTTGTGGCATCTTCTTCGTTTCGTCCTTCTGTTATGAACGGTAAATTTGTCTTCACGAGCAACCAACTCGCCCAAACAGCTACCCTGGTCAGCAGTATATCCTTGCACTTGCGGCGCCAGCAAGTTGGACAAGACTGCATGGTGGAGATAAGGGTTTTTCTTACCCTCCGGAGACAGTGAACTTTGAGTTTTGTATAACTGCCCGACTATACGCCTCAGAAGGAAACTTTGTGGCCTGATGAGTTTTAACCAATGCTGTAGGTTCCATGGTACATGTGTTAAATTCGTGAATTCTTGACATATCAAATTTATGTCGCGTAGTACCTCCAACGTAGAGATTAGATTAGGTATTAAATTTGATGGAAGTATATATGTTCGCAGGAGCTTTCGCCTTCTTGTGAAAACGTATGGCACCCCTGTTAGGAAGCTATGTGGAGGAAAAAATTGTCAGTGGTTTAGCTCTGGTTAAACCTGGAGGATTGCGAAAGCAACGAGGAGAGAGAGAGAGGCGATGGAGAGCGCGCGGCAGCGGCGGCGGCCCCGGCACGCTAGCTATGCGCCGCTACTACGCATGCGCAACTGGCGTGCGCGGCGGCGGCACCTCTGAGTCACCCGCGCAGCGACGGCGGCGGCGCCCCAGCTGTGCGCTGTATGACGTCACTGCTCCTCGCGCGTGCGCAGTATTGCCTTTCGTCAGCTCTGCGCAATGGCTCGGCGACTCGCGTAGTGTTGCTTTCGCGACAAAAGACGCGGGAATGTACGATTGCTAGCCAACGTTCAATTACTCCTTGTGTCTCATTTAATGAGAACTATTGCGGGAAAAATAGGAAAACGATAGTGGCAGGAAAAATCATTTACACTCCCTGTGCGCATTAGAACTACCAGAATCATTACGAGAAACTTGAAAGGCTTGTTTTTTCGCAAATAATTAATTGATCACCTGTTCGCCGCGTCTTCGCTACTATATACGTTTGCACCACTTATCATCATCATCAGCCTGACTACACCCACTGCAGGGCAAAGGCCTCTATCATGTCTCTCCAATTAACCCTGTCCTTTGCCAGTTGCGGCCACTGTATCCCCGCATCTTCTTAATCTCATCCGCCCACCTAACTTTTTGCCGTCCCCTGCTACGCTTGCCTTCCCTTGGAATCCACTCCATTACCCTTAAGGACCAGCAATTATCTTGGCTTCGCATTACATGCCCTGCCCAAGCCCATTTCTTCATCTTGATTTCAACTAGGATGTCATTGACCCGCGTTTGCACCCTCACCCACTCCGCCCGCTTCCGATCTCTTAACGTTACACCTATCATTTTCCTTTCCATGGCTCACTGCATTGTCCTTAACTTAAGCTGAACCATCTTTGTTAGCCTCCACGTTTCTGCCCCATAGGTGAGTACCGGTAAGATATAGCTGTTGCATACTTTTCTCTTGAGGGATATTGGTAAACTGCCATTCATGATCTGAGAGAACCTGCCATATGCGCTCCACCCTATTCTTATTCTTCTAGTTATTTCCCTCTCATGATCCGGATCTGCGGTTACTACCTGCCCTAAGCAGACATATTCTCTTACTACTTCCACACCTCGCTACCAATTGCGAACTGCTGTTCCCTTGCTAGGCTGTTGAACATTACTTTGGTTTTCTGCATGTTAATCTTTAGACCCACCGTTCTGCTCTGCCTGTCTAACTCATTGATCATGCTTTGCAGTTCTTGTCTTGAGTGGCTTAGCAAGAGAATGTCATCAGCGAATCGCAAATTACTCAGGTATTCTCCATTAACTCTTATCCCCAGCTCTTCCCATTTCAGGCCCCGGAATACCTCCTGTAAGCAGGCGGTGAATAGCATTCGCGAGATCGTGTCTCCCTGCCTGACACTTTTTCGTATTGGAATTTTATTGCTGACTTTATGAAGAACTATAGTAGCTGTGCAATCATTATAAATATCTTCCAATATTTACACATAACACTCTTCCACACCCTGATTCCTCAATGCCTGCATGACAGCTGAGGTTTCCACTGAGTCAAATGCTTTCTCCTAATAATGAAGGCTATATATAGGGGTTCGTTATATTCTGCGCATTTCTCTATCACCTGATTGATAGTGTAAATGTGGTCTATTGTCGAGTATCCTTTACGAAAGCCTGCCTGATCATTTGGTTGACTGAAGTCCAAGGTTGTCCTGACTCTATTAGCGATTACCTTAGTAAATATCTTGTAGGCAACGGACAGTAAGCTGATCGGTCTGTAATTCCTCAAGTCCTTGACGTCTCCTTTCTTATGAATTAAAATTATGTTAGCGTTCTTCCAAGCTTCTGGTACTCTCGAGGTCACAAGGCATTGCTTATACAGGGTGGCTAGTTTTTCTAGCACAATCTCTCCTCCGTCCTTCAACAAATCTGCTGTTACCTGATCCTCACCAGCTGCTTTCTCCCTTTGCATTGCTCCTATAAGGCTTTCTTTACTTCCTCCTTCGTTACTGGCGGGATGTCCCATTGCTGTGCTCGATTGCCTCTCTCAGTAACTTGATGATTACATTCGCTACTGTATAGATTTGTGTAGAACTCTTCGTCTACTTTAACTATCTTATCCATATTGCTAATGACATTGCCCTCTTTGTCTTTTAGCGCATACATCTCGTTTTTACCTATGCCCAGTTTTCTCTTCTCTGATATTAGGCTACCTTCGTTCCTTAGAGCATGCTCGGTTTTCTCCATGTTAAACTTTCTTATGTCGGCTACCTTGCGCTTATTTATTAACTTCGATAGCTCTGCTAGTTCTATCCTGTCTGAGGAGTTAGACGTCCTCATGCTTTGGCGTTCCTTAATCAGATCTTTAGTCCCCTGAGATAGCTTGCTGGTATCCTGTCGAACCATCCTACCACCTACTTCTGGGGCGCACTCTGCAACGACAGCTGTGAGATTATCATTCATTGTTTCAACACTACGGTCGTCTTCTTCAGTTAAAGCGGAAAATCTGTTCTGCAGCGACATTCTGAATTCCTCTACCTTCCTCTTTAGTAGCCTTTCGCTTCACTAGTTTTCTCTATGTTGAAAATATATTGAAACTCATTTCACAGCGTGATTTCCGCGTTTCTCCTGGCACATATTGTGTAGAATTAGCCGAGTCGACTCCATTTGGCTGAAGGATAACTGTTTCTCAAAAAATGCGGCCGCAAGACAACTGCTACATGAAGCACAAACATGAACAAGTTTTTTCTTGGTTTATTGAGGGTCTTCATATATCAACACAGTTTGTACCTGTACCCTCTTTGTACTCTTATCTCAAAAAGAGCATTTCAAGACAGCACATGACGGAAGCCAGAAGTCATTGAAATCGAGGGGAGCATTGGGGAATTTTTTAGTTTATTTTACAGTTTGGTCAATGAGAAATTAGCAGTGTAGTCGTTTTTTACCTGAAAGATAATTTATTGAATTGATGAAATATAATTGAAAGGTAAAAAATCACCCAACGCTGCACATCCTCTGATGCGGCGAACGTCAGCGCTAGCAGGCTTCGTGAAAGGCTTAATCCATTTTACTGGATTGCCTACTCGGTAGCTCGGGGACCTCACGTCTTTGCGATGCTTCACGGGGGCGAACATCGGGCTCGTGATGAGCCTGGCGCTTGATCACCACGAAAAGCCTGCAGCTCGGGGCCACGTCCTCGCGCTGTTTCCTGAACCCTCGTCTAAGATTCCTGATAAGCGCATTTGCTAACTGCGTCGCGTTCGTGCATCGCATGATTTTGAAGATCTGGTGACAGACGCTCTTTCTTCTTCGTCTCCAAAACCATCAGCGCGATTCCAAGCGCGTTCATCTCGCCTGCATGCCGCGTCGCAGGCACAGTTTTCTCTACGGCGCCGTTCCATCTCGCCCGTTGCACTCCTCTCGCTGCAACTCGCCACGTCGGTGATTTCGGTGTTTGAGGGGAGGCGTCGGTGAAGCATATGTAACTTACCGTGACGCGTCCTGTTGATCCGCCTCTCCTGCGCCGCATTTTAGTGCGCTAGAACTCAAGCCCACGTTCACCAAAAAAGTCGTTTTTCCATATCGTCCTTCTGGCAGGTGGCCGACCTGCCCACTGGTTTGTGGGCAACCTGCCTTGGTGTGCGTGTGTGTATGTGTGTGCATGCGTATATATATATATATATATATATATATATATATATATATATATATATATATATATATATATATATATATCTGTTTTTGTAATCAATTTGCTTTAAGCGATAACATATTCAGTAATATTCTAAATTGATCAACACCACAAAATAAATAAATAAATTATCTGGCGGTTGGCTTCTCATATATATATATATATATATATATATATATAACCGCCGCGGCCGGGATCTAACCCGCGTCTTTCGGGTCAACAGCCGAGCACCATAACCACTGAGCCACCGCGGCGGCGCGTGCGCGCGCGCGCGCGCACGCGCACACACACACACACACACACGTGTGTGTGCGTGTGTGTGTGCACAGCAGCCAAGCACCATAACCACTGAGCCACCGCGGCGGCACACACACACACACACATGTGTGTGTGCGTGCGTGTGCGCGCGCGCGCGCGCGCGCGTGTGTGTGTGTGTGTGTGTGTGTGTGTGTGTGTGTGTGTGTGTGTGTGTGTGTGTGTGTGTGTGTGTGTGTGTGTGTGTGTGTGTGTGTGTGTGTGTGTGTGTGTGTGTGTGTGTGTGTGTGTGTGTGTGTGTGTGTGTGTGTGTGTGTGTGTGTGTGTGTGCCGCGGTGGCTCAGTGGTTATGGTGCTTGGCTGCTGACCCGAAAGACGCGGGTTCGATCCCGGCCGCGGCGGTTGAATTTCTTTGGAGGAGAAATTCTAGAGGCCCGTGTACTGTGCGATGTCAGTGCACGTTAAAGAAGCCCAGGTGGTCGAAATTTCCGGAGCCCTCCACTACGGCGTCTCTCATTGCCTTAGTCGCTTTAGGACGTTAAACCCCATAAACCAAACCAAACCAAAACTATATATATGTATGTTGCAATGTGTAATTTGCATCTGGATACACCCGACAATATGGTTGCTACGCATTTAACAGGTGCTTGCAGCCTGCCACAGGGGGCAGGTTGTGATGCCACCACATGATCATGTGACCTAGGTGGCAGGTGGGCACTCCACCGCCTCCAGATTTTCTGCAGAGTGGGAGCCGAGACTGATATGCAAGCAACTTGTCATTGTGTCATGTATTGTGTCATGTATCTACTGTGCGTCATTCATGCCAAGCAAACCGAGACAGCACACAGAATACACTTGATATACCACTTTAATCAGTAGCGATATATTGAATAACAAAGCATAAACAATGCAAAACAATATCCATACATTAGGGGTGCGCGAATAGTACATTTAGAGCGAAAGCTACAAAGCTGAAGGTCACGTGGCTATGAAATTTGACCTTCAAACCTGGAGGAGAGGAGGCTTGGCTCTGGCGTCATGCCACGCCTCGCCACAGCTGCGCGCGTTGAGCGGACGGCGTTTACTCTCCTCGGAACTATGGAATCACATGACTCACTGCCCCTCGCCACAGATGCTTATGCGGAGCCGACGGCACTCTCGCAACTGCCGGAAATCACGTGACGCGCCGTTCGCTATATAAAAGCGTATGACGTCACTGATAACAAGACAGCCTTCACTTCAATAAATGAACCCTTAAGCCAAACCATTGATATGCAAGAAAGTTTAATCAAAGCTAAACCATGTCTAACCATTCTTAACAGAGCTTTCGCTTGTCTTACTATAGGTTCAGCCGGGTGGAGCCACAGCTAAATTTTTCCAAACCGAATCTAACACGATAATTTAGCTTTGCTATCGAATCGAATACGAATAGTTTAGCTGAAAACTAAATCGAATACAGATCGAATAGTGAGAGAACCGAATCGATTAAGAATAGAAAATTTTAACGAATATTCTCTACTTGTGCGAATATTCACTGAGCAGTCTTGAGCAACAGCGAAGCGCTGCTTTCGCAGTTATAGCTCTGCCTGTTGAAAGACGCAACACCGACCTCCATTTGAGGGGTGGTAGCACGAAATCAGTTTAATAACTTTATCATTGTCAGGTTATGCTCACAGGTAAAGTATCATTTGCTGTTTATAATGGAATGTACTAATCTAGCACGATATCTCAGAGCAAGAGACGGGCGAGAGGTTACGTATGAGGCATGGCCTCCGAGGTCAGGCATAAAGACAGCGTTTGCTTAACCTTCCTTGGCCCTGCTGGGTCGTCCAATATCTGAGGCCACGTATGAGGATTACGAACACCGCCTCGAGAATGGACCGCAACGTGGCGCTCAACCCTCCATCCCGCGCATACCGATAGCGGCAGTATTGTAACGCGGCATGTATGGTCCCTGATTTTGGAATAGTCGCGGAAGAAAAATACTGCGGGCCTTATTAGAACTTCGCTCCAATTCTTCGAAAAATATTCTAAAGCTTGAGGGCATATTCGATTCGTTTCGAATAATTTTTCAGATTCACTGTTTGATTCGTTCGAATAATCGAGTACGAGTATATTCGATACGGTATTCGAAATTTCCGGATATTCACACACCCCTATACCACACAATGCCAGTGTACCTAATCCGCATTTGGCCCAGCTACGCAAATCAACAGACGTTTTGTTCACCTCTCCGACTTGCACGCTGCTCCTGCTCATCCCCTTCTTATCAATCCTTTCAACCCGCCGGGATGGCTCAGTGCGTGCCTGGCGGCTGATCCCAAGAACGCTGGTTCAATCTTAGCCGTGGCTGCCGCGTTTCGATGGAGGCGAAACGCAAAGGCGCCCATGTGCTATGCGATGCCAGTGAACATTACAGATCCCCAGGTGATCGAAATTATTCCGGAGCCCTTACTACGGCACCTCTTTCCCCCGTCCTTCTTTCGACTCCCTGCTTCATTCGTTCCCTCAAGGCATGGTTTAGGGACCCAAACACAAGTGAAACTGACGCTGCACCTTACCTTTGCTCAAAACAAGATTTTTATTTTGTTCTCACACGCGCTTGTGATAGTCATTACGTGATCGCGGATGCCACGGCCAAGAGGCGAACACGGACAACGTGAAACCGAAGTATCTTGCCTCTAACAGCTAGAGCTGTCGCAGTGTTGCAGACCAAGCCACGCGATTATCGACAGCAGTCGACTGGGTTCGCTCCCCTACGGCGCTCCGGCTTTTTGAAAACCTTCGTTACTTTTAGTTGGGACACTCGATATCATCCTTTTCAAGGGTTACCGCAATCACCTATGCGAAGAAAACCCCTTCCCCTTGTTCAGATTTGTGCTTCGTGGACAATGTTCCTCGCTCTCTTCCTCAGTCAGTTTCTACACCATTGACAGCGACGATGATGACCCAGCTTGCTTGTGCGTTTTAGAAAGGAATGAGTCGGTAACATGTGTAGAGTGGCAACGATGACGGTATAAGACAGTGGGAACAGCCAACGGAATTCGTAGGCCGTGCCTCGCAGCATTGGAAAAGAACGTGTGAAACTGAAAACGTCCCATTGCCGAGTAACATCGAGAAAAGAGCCTGCACTAAAACGGCTGGATGGATTTCCGCTTTTACAAATGCAATCCAAAACTCTGTCAGGGCAAGAACAACTGCTCGTACAATTTTTATTACTAATACGGGCCATCCAGTTCGTCTGTGACACGACTCGGACTGTCTGGTAAAATGTACCAAATGCCCAGCGTCGCCAATTCGTGACGTACATATTTCTCAAGCTTGAGCGGAGCTAACAAACTGTTTTACTCAGTCTTTCATTTCTTCCATTTCATTTTTTTTAGCGGATTCATTTTTTCATCATCATTTCTTGAACCCTTAAATATTCCGTCTGGAACATTACATAAGGGGGGGGGGGGGGGGGGACAGTGGTGTGAAGCGGTCATACAAAGGCATGTAAACATAAAAAAGCATAACAAAATATAACAAGAATAACAAGTTTGACGTGAAATTAACGTCAGGTAATCCAAATAGTACAGAAATATGGCGAAGCAGTAGTATATAAAATTAAACATTAAAATGTACGGAAATTAAATAAGTGGGAAAACACTTTGGGGGGGATGTCGCAATGACACAAGCAGTTCAAATTGCAGGCAGAGCATCGCGAGGGAAGTAGCTATAGTTGGTTCAAGTGGTCTGTTATTAGCTGCCTAAATCTGGTGGGATTAGTTTCGATGACAACGGTTTCAGGAAGGTTGTTCCATTCTTCCATGGCGATGGGAAGGAAAGATTGGTTGAAAGCGTTGGATGAGCCGTGGAACCGCTGAATGCTGAGGGAGTTGAATAATCGGCGAAATGAGCGTAAGGGAGCGGATAACCAAGTTTGGCATAGTGCAGGGAAGTTAAAGTATAGTTTGTGTAAAAGACAAAGAATTGATACTTTTCTGCGGTGTGCTAATGGTTCAAGGCCGAGAGACGATTTTAGGTTGGTAACGCTGTGTCGAGACGAATACTGCGGCGTTATGAAGCGAGATGCCCGATTCTGAATAGCTTCGAGCAGTTGTATTAAGTAGGCCTGGTGAGGGTTCCACATTGCTGAGGCATATTCCATTTTAGCGCGAATGAATGTTTCGTATGCTTGTTTAATTGATGGAGGGGACATTAATAGTGATCTTCGGTGATTGATAGTGATAGTGATCTTAAAGCCAAGTGCTCTGGAAGTGCTCGCGCAAAGTTTGATAATGTGGTCTGACCTTGTTAATTTGTTCGTTATTTCGACGCCAAGGTACCTGTATGAATTCGTTACTGACAGCGCCACAGAGTTCAGGGAGTACTGGAAATTAGTAATGGAACGTTTGCGTGATATTTGCATGCATTTACATTTCGAAATATTAAGCTGCATGAGCCAGTCGGAGCATCATTTCTGTATTTTATTTAGGTCGTCCTGTAATAATTCCTGGTCAGTGTTATCAGATATGCGGCGATAAATGACGCAATCGTCCGCAAAAAGACGGACAGATAACGAGATTCCAGATGGCAGGTCGTTGATGAAGATTAGGAAGAGAAGCGGAGCAAGGACGGAACCCTGGGGTACACCGGAGATCACTACGGTAGTTGCAGATGCATGATTAGCGATGACGGTGAACTGCGAGCGATTAGTCAAGAAGCAGCGAATCCAGGAAAAGACTAGAGGGTCGAGTGACAGGCATGCGAGTTTACAGATGAGACGTTGGTGAGGAACGCGATCAAATGCTTTTGAGAAATCTAGGTAAATGGCGTCTGTTTGAAATAAATAATCTACACTTTGATGAAGATCAGTTGTAAATTCGAAGAGTTGTGTTTCACATGAGAAGCCTGCCCTGAAACCATGCTGTTTGGGAAAGAAAAAAGAGTTTTTATCGAGGTGATTTGCAATATTGGAGTACAGTATATGCTCAAAGAGTTTACACGAGATGCATGTTAATGAAATGGGATGATAATTCGAGGGGCCAGAGCGGTCACCGGTCTTAAAAACGGGCACAACTTTGCTTGTTTTCCAATCGTCCGGAATTTGGCCGGTCTTTAGAGATTGGTCGAAAATGAGCTGTAGGATTTGGCTTGACAATTGTTTGGTTCCTTTGAGGATTTTGGCAGGTATGTTGTCAGGTCCTGGGGAAGTAGACGGCTTGAGATTTTTGATGAGCTTAGAAATTCCCTCAGATGTGATGGTAACAGGTAGCATTGAAGCAAAATTAAGTTGCGGTAAGGTAATCTTGTTGTCTGGTGGTTCGTTTTTTTTTTTTGTCTTGGTTCCTTAATATTTTACTCATTAAACAGTTAACTACACACTCGCTCACCTTCCAGTTCCAGAGCTTCGATTTCAGACGAACTGCTTTGGTGTGGTATCCTGTTCGCTAGACAAAGAAGCACGCGTTGACCAAAGTGCTTAAAACTCGACGCAAACCGCGTGCTTATAGACCCTGCCAACATCCCACGTGCTCCACTGTAGGTGGCGTCATAGCCAGTGCTTGACTATATGAAAAAGAATGCAGAAATGATCAGCCTCTCCTGTAAGAAGAAAAAAAGAATGGCCCTTGCGACCAGCCTATATCTATGCAAACCCCTGAGGCTGCGAGCAAGCCCTTCTGCATAAGCTATCGGGCGGGCGCCTGCCAATATTTCTCACAACGCTTAGGCGTGTTCGCGAGCCAGATTTAATGATGGAAAAGAGGGCGCGAGCGCGCAGCCGGGAAACACCGGCGGTGACGTGTTTTAGAGTCGTATTTCAGGCAAGTTGTCGAGACCATTTTAGCGCCTCTCCCGAAAGTAACCGAGCCGAGAGCGGCGGCTTCCAATTTTACGCTTCGTAAAGGCGTGTTTCACAGCTCTCTCCCGTTTTACGCGGGCGTGTTCGAGCAGATTGTGCGCGCGTTCGCGCCAAAGTTGGCGGCGAACATGGAAGAGAAAGGACCGCGGCGAAGGAGTAGAAAAACGACGAGAAAAAGAGGAATAGACAAAAAAAAAAAAGAAGAGGCAAGGAAAAAGGGACCGCCCTTCAGCACAGCGCCAAGCGCGTCCCGAAAACGGGACGATGGAGCCGTTGTCACTTGGTGATTTTTTGTTTCTGCCCACTCTCCCTTTCGCTACTTGTAAACAGCATAGATACACGTCCAGACAAAAACAATGAAACCCAGTGTCGTAAACCAAGCGCTTCCTACCCTGCGCCTACCTGATTAAAAACGATATGTTCGCCTTGCACCTCCCACCTCCCCCCTTTGCGCTACCACCGTTTTTTTTTTTCTGAGGACTACGGATGTTACGCGTACTTTTTCCCTTCCTATTTGAGCCAATAACCGTTCTTCCTCATGCTTATTGCAGAATTTGTTGAAAAATCTGCTGCATATACGCAATCATGGCGTCTTAAGCGTGGGCCTACACATCTTCAGACTTTGCCTCCGTCGATCCGTATACGTTTCTTCAAGGACGTATAGCAGCCGTATTTAGAAACTCGTGCGTCCGACCTCACGGGATGTGGCCTCATAGGACATGTATTGAGAGGTCTTTTGTCTTCTCACGGCTCGTGTACAAATAACTTTTTCTAATATTGCGGCACCTCTCAAGAAGAAGCAATCTTTAAAGCTGCTATTCCCATTACCAGGAATTCGGGACAAGCGCTTCGAGCTCCCGTGGCTGCCACTATACGTGGTGCATGGCTTTAGACAGTTTAAAATAGCACGCTGACATCATCCGTGACCTAAGAAAGAAAGAGTGACTGAGTGGCTTCAGAACAGAATGTGGGCGCTGTCCCGAATTCGTAATAATATTCGGCTGGAAAAAAATGAAAAAGGGAAATGAATCTGCCAAGAGCGTTATTACTTCGTTTTTAGCGTTACGGCAGTGGTCGCCGATCATGGCATTGATGCTTGCACGTCGAAATATTATTCGTTGAACAGAATTATTCATTTCCGCGAGGCTGGAGGGCGGACCAGAAAATAAATTGGCCAATTTGGTCAATTGTTTCGATTTTTCAATTCATTTTTTTTTTCGTGATCGTGGTCTGCCCCGTAGCCGAAAACCTCACTGAAATATTCAGTAGAAATTTAGAAAATAAGTTTTTTGATGTGTGCCATTTAAAATTATGAGCGAATCGGGCTCCTGTTGATCCAGGCGTAACGCGGATTACGCGGCTTTCCGACTACGGAGCACCACCATCTTAGCACCACGAAGTATCTCCGTGATTAGGAGAGATCAGAGCTTCCGCTCGCTGCAATGCCGAATTTCTCGGGCCAGAAACAATAGCAAGCAAGGCGATAAAGGAGATGAGTTTGCGAATTAACTTTAGGATCGATTTTCTCAATTTTCGCTTTTTCTGCAATTGCTAATGTTTATTTATTTATTTATTTATTTATTTATTTATTTATCCATCCTTCAACCACAGCACCAGTTTCGCATTACAGGGGGGGGGGGGGGGGGCTGAAACATATAACATAACACATAAATGCAGGTAAAGGACAAAAACAAAAAGAAACGCAGCACCGTCCTACAAAATAATGGAAAATAACAAACATCAACGCAGTGCACATACGTATGCAGAAATAATGGTAAATAAAACTGGAACTGAGTAGTTCACCCCCCCCCCCCCCCAAAAAAAAAAAAGAATGCACTTTAAAAGAAAATTAAAACACCAACGCAGTACAGGTCTCATTATTTCATGGTTAGATCAGGAGCTGTTATCTGTGCGCAGCTGCCATGTTCGTGTGCTCCGTGTGTTTCACAGTGTACTCCACTTTGTTCTCATCTTTGCGCGATATACTTGCATAAAATGCAGATTAGCTTTAAACGTCCCCAGCTACGAGGCAATAATCAACGATTTCTGCAGTTCCTTTTCAACAGACGGTTGCTCTGTTCATGAGGTGCCTCACTACATGGAATGTCTGCAGACCAAGGGCCTCAACGCATTTCCGGCTCTGCGTTGAAAGGGTAAGGATAATGCCGCAACAAGGGTCAAGAGGAGGAACCATCTTTATTAAATTTGGATGGCACTTTGGCCTACGTAAGAAAGAGGAGCAGGGTAAAAGGTTGAAGGCAATGCAGTTTAGGTCCTGCCTAGGAGGCCGTTCCTCTATGTGTCAGAAAGTGGCGGGGAAGAACAGGGCATCCGTGCTTAGCCATGCGCTCCCTATGTTCTGCGCAGGGCTGGCGAACGAGATCACCGTGATCAAAAACCAGACGGGCAAGCTGTACTGCAACGTCACACTATCGACAGGCGGCGGCAGTGGTGACGAGAACCCGTCGCAGATCCGATGGTACAAGGGCGCCGAGCTCATCTACATGCTCACGTCAGAGGGCCGTAACGTGCCCATTCGACAGATGACGCACCGGCCCAGCGCCTCCTGGCGAGACAGACTGCAGGTTCGAGCCACGAGGCTACCCATCTGGCTGAGCATCGACCCCGTCGGGCTGCACGACCAGGGACACTACCAGTGCCTCGTCTACTACGGCACCGACGTCAAGAGGAACGTCAGCCACTTCCTGCGGGTCATAGGTCCGCTCCCGCTTTATACTTCCCTCCTCCTCAAAGCAGCAGTGCGCCCCTTCGAGATAGAGACCGAGAATGCTGCACTATTGTGAGACATTCCAGCGGCTAAAAAGACACGGACGAAGGTAGACGGGACAGGACGAACGCCGGACTTCAACTCCGGCGTTTGTCCTGTCTCGTCTACCTTTCCCCGTGTCTTTTGAGCCGCTGGAATGTCTCACAATAGTACTAGCAACCAACTAGCCCAGCTTTCTACGCTTAATGAGAATGCTGCATGGGGTAATGGGGGAAAAGCAGCTGCAAGAAATAATTTTCTTCACGTTGGGAAGAGTAGAAAGTTAGATTATGCCCTTCTGATGGTCCATGATTGCTGTGCATAAAGAACGATAATTTCTGTGCCAGTGGTAACGATATCAGAAAATTACTATTACGTATTGTGAGGAATTATTTTTATGATGCGAGAAGTTGTAGTTCAGAAATCGAATAATAAATTAACGAATATACCAAATTACTCTCACTTGCGCTCACCGATGAAATTAAGTCTTTTTTTTTTCTTAGACATCATTTCAATTTAGTTCCGTGTTGAATCACCGCAGGAAAAGCGGATGAGTAAGCAATGTTGACGTTTTACCCTTAGAGGTACCAAATACCATCCGTTCCTTTCATTTCAGAACCTCCTGAGAATGTGGTGATAATATTTGGCACAAGGCCAAAGGAAATTCGCCTCTCTCCAAACCAAAAAGTAAGGCAAAATGAAGGGGAAGATCTGTACCTCGAGTGTCACGTCATTGGAGGTGAGTGCACAACCTCGCCACATGTGTAATACATTAACAATACAGCATGTGGTGATTTCAAATGCACGCAACGCGCGTGTTAGGTGAACTATTTTGTAAATAGCGCTCTTTACGTCGGTCGGTATAGAACGCAGTGTTTCAAGCTCGGAATAAATTGCCTAAATTTTCAAATTGACCGCTGAAAAGCCTTAAACAAAAAAAAAGAGGGGGGCGCGGAAGGGATAACTCTATAGGAGGGATAGTTATTCAGTTAAAAGCTCTTACAAAGTCTAGTTAAGTGCGATTTTCTTCCACCAGTAGTTCGGTTTTCAGTGCCCGTTGATTGTTTACGTGCGTTTGATGTCATAGATATAAATTTATTGCTCGCTGCAGTTTTTACTAAGAACTGTCAGCATTCAATCTGTGCTTCATCGGCTCTTTACTTTAACACTAACCAAAGGAATACTGCTTTTGCTCGAGCCTTGATGAGCGCTGGATATCCCAGGGGGCGATAAGTATGGCTCTTAACGCAGGAAAACCAGAGCCTCGCATACGGTGGCTGGAAAGCGGCCGAAAAGGCAGCGTTTCGTATGGGAGCGACAGGCTGCTTAAAGTGCCACGCGTGCCGCGGCGATTGGACAATACCAGCTACACCTGCGAGGCATCCAACAACAACATTACAGAGCCGCTTCGAACTTCCGTGACAGTGCTCCTGAACCGTAAGTATGCCGAGATTGTTTCCCTTACGGAAATACTTGCAGATGTTATTGGGGAATTAATGAGCCGAAACAGATAAATCTGACCACGCTTTGTGTGTAGTTACCAGGGAAAAATTACTGGGGAAGTGGTGCGAGTTAAATGTTCTTGAGTTAAAGAGCTGTAAATTTATTCCCTAATTTGTAACGAGCACCCTTGCCTCAGTGACAGTTCGAACGGATTGCGTGAAATAATGGACGTAGCGACTGTTGCGAAGAAACAACAGTGGAGATGTAAAAAAAAAGGAAGCGTGCATTTTGTTTCAAGCACTGCAAAATCGGTTATATCTCGCCCGTACCTCGCTATTCCCCTGATGACAGGGATCGTAGCCATGATTTCATGCTGAACGAAGCGTTCACGAAAACGCATTAAACCTAAGGCGGCGCGTGGGCCATTTTTTAAGTTTTACTTTGCGTTCCTTATCTCTCGTTATTAAACTAATAAATTTGACGCACCTGCTATCAGAGCCGCTGATGTACTATGTAAGTAAAGAAATACTATTATACGTTGCGTTACCCTAACTCTGTTCGTATGTCCTCAGTTGGGGGTGAAGAATGTCTCTAATAACACCCTCCTTACGCTCGAAGACCGTTTTCGCAAAATAGGTTCAGATGCCATGGGTCCGTATCGCAGTTACAGGGAGCACAAGAATATACGTACTCACGGAACGCACCCAGGTACATTGTTCCAAGCCAGGAGTTTATAGTAGTAAATACGCGATATTCAGCTGAAATTGTTCGGCTTTTTAAAATTCATAGCTGTGAACTTGAATGCAGTAAAACTGCCGGCTAAACTAGGCTACGGCTCAGTTAAAAGATGCGACGAGTGCCGTTCTTGGAGGCGGAGACGCAGATGCTTACGCGGGAGCGGCATACCTGTATGCTTGGCGCTGACGCTTCCTACACTCTCACTGCTTGACCTTCGTAGCACGAACCTCGTCCGAGATGGCAGTTCAACATCCACCCCTTTCGACGAAGAAGCCGCGGTCTCTGTGCGTGCGTGCGTGCGTGCGTGCGTGCGTGCGTGCGTGCGTGCGTGCGTGCGTGCGTGCGTGCGTGCGTGCGTGGCGTTTCTAGAGAATGGCGATGGGTGGGTGGGCAGGAAACCTAGCGGCCCTGGGGGTTGCTGCGGATCAGGGAAACTTCCGGGCACTCTCCATGTTCGGAGGGCGCCCGGAAGTGCATCCAGCGGTTGGTGTTCAAGCACCCTCCGAAGCGCCTTCCTGTGTAATATTCAGGGTACCTGCCAACTTCTGCAGATATCACGGGGACACGAAGGCCCAGTGTGGGCTCTGTATAACGGCTGTCGCCGTAAATGTGGCAGCGTGTGGTGCTGGTTTTTGATATATTGTGCCCTTAGGTTTGTGAAGAACATCGGAGGGAGTAATAGTCACTGTAGCCTAAAAAAATGGTGCATAGCAGAGATTTGGTATTGCGAGTGGAGTAGAAAACAAATACTTTTGACTTCGGATAAAGGAAAAAATGCACACTAGGTTAAATATGAGCCAGCGTTCAATGCATGACGCTTGCGGTGCTGACGTCCGGTGATCAAGCTGCACCGGTGGCGGTCCATCCTGCCACGCCAAAAGAAGAACGAAGCAGTGCACTGCCTTTTGGCGTGTGCTAAGATGTACAGAATTTGCCAAAAGTAGAGGGTTGCTTCTGGGTCATGTTGTGGGGCTCGTTATCCCTTTGTTGAAGATCTCTAGAAGGTGAGACGAAATTTCCTCCTCTGCTCCCCTCGAAAACTTAGGACTTCCACGCACACTACAAGAGCCCCACCACACGGCTTAGTAGCTAACCACTGGGCTATATACTTTTGACAAACGCTGTACATAGCATATCTACAAAGTGTACATGCGGTTCCACAATAACTGTAATTATGGCGCGCATGAGGGATGTACAGTGATCACATACGTAGAAAGAGTACTACTACATTTAAAGAAAATAAGCAAATAACAGCCTATTTCTTTCCCGGTAGTTGAACTCTGCCTGAAATGACTACAGGCGCCAACACGCATCATTCATTCTCATTAAGGTAGAGCCGTTCGCAGAACTACACAACACAAGTGGTTTGCTTCTAAGCCGGTCATGAGGGCTCTCTAGCACCCCTGGAAGTACTAAGCTTCAGAGGTATAAAAACATGAGTTCCTCTCACATTTCAGAAATTTAAAAAGTTGGGAGTACAAAATTAGCCACACAGCAGTACAGAGCCCAGAATTAAGCTTGGTGTACTGTATAATTAGTTTTGTCAAGTGCTGTGCATCGCGTCCTCACCAATATTTATTTATTTATTTGAACATACTGCTAGCCTCACATTTGAGGGCGTCGTAGGAGAGGGACATCACACACACTAAAATAACACAGTTCAAGTATGAGTGAACACAAAGGCAATCGTAGTCCAGCAAAGCAATACGCATTATACAAACGCTAAAAGAAAATGACAAAACAGGAACAAGTCGCATATTTGAGGACTTATCGGGGTCTTTTTCACAGCAAAGTCTGAGCACCAATTCCTTTGTCATGTACTGCGCGTCGGAGCGCATGCTGGCGCTGCGGGGTTTCGAGCTCTGTCGGCAGTGCCCCGATTTTGGAATCAAAGGTTCGATTCTTGCTACGATCAGCGGGGCGTGGTTTCCTTTACTTTATTACATAACGGCCGGTCACTGATCGTTTGGGGTCGAAACTCAGATAACTACGAGAGTCAGCGGCAGTTTTTACGCACCTAGAAACCTTTTATACTGAAAAAAATTAAATAAACGCGCCATATTATCCATGCATACGTACAAGCAGTCCGTTTACAGAACCTTTAGGACGGCTCTGCCAAGCCGCTTCTTTTTGTCTACAAGTTCTGTACAATGTCAAAAAGGATCAGCAAAATTTAGACGGCCTCTTTCATATCATTTTGCTGGGTGAGTCCGCACCATTGGCAGCACTGTAAGGTCCAGTCTCCGGTCATCCTATAGCACAAATCGCTTTTCATTTTATCTCAACAGTGAAACCCGTGAATGTCAGCATCCGCAACAAGGACACTCCGCTCAAGGCCGGAGTCCTGGCTCGCGTGGAGTGCGAGTCGTACGGTTCCCGGCCGGCACCCCAGTTCTCCTGGTGGCTGGACGGCAAGGAACTGGTGAACAACTCCAGGAGCGTGGAGAACGACCTCTCCGTACTGTATTTCGAGCCAACAGTGCAGAACAATGCCCAAAAGCTGACGTGCATATCTAGGAACCCTCTGATAAGAGAGAGCGACTGCGTGGACATCTGGACGCTCGATGTTCACTGTAAGCACGCCTGCCTTCGCACTGTGCGTGTGGCACATTGCTCGCGTAGCTTCGCATGAAATGCGCTGGATGTGTTACTCTTTGCTATTTTTGTGGTGGTCATTTTCCTTTTAGAAAACGGGGCCCCACACATTTTTTAATGTTTCAAAAAGTTCCATTTTTTTGCGGTTTAAGAACATCTTGAAGAAGCGTAATGCAATAAAACATCAACACTTATTTATCGGTGAGTATCACGGCCTACCGAAGCTAACAGAAAAATTGAAGTATAATGTACCGCCCACGGAATGATTCCCCCTTCATTACATATCGAGCTGCAGTCTTTGCCAGGATTTATATTACGTAGATTCCTTTTCCGCTCAACAACTGACTTAAATGGCGTTCAGTCGGCAGTCATAAATCAGAGCAGCTCGGATGATGAAATAAAGGAGCCGTCAATTCTCGCAGCAAATGTGTTAGCCAGCTGCTATGTGAGGCTTAAATGAATTCTTGGTTTTGTTTTGTTTTCTTTCTGACATAGTCAAGCCACAGATAACGCTGCTGTTCAAAGCCGTCCGAGTGCAGTTTGTGAACATCACAAGAGGCGCGACTGTCTCCTTGGAATGCCGGACTTCGGGAAACCCTCGTACTGGGAACATCACATGGTACCTCAACAAACAGCGGTTGCCGCGGAAGACTTCGCCAAAGAAAGGGATGTTCTTTCGGGATCCATCGGTCGTGGATATTGTCAACGCCAACCGAAATCACAGTGGGAGTTACTCCTGTTCGGGATCCAACGCTGTCGGCAGTACCACCAGCAACGAGGTGTACCTTCGAGTTCTGTGTACGTCTTTTCGACTACTATGTATATATGCTTATAGACCAAAACGTTTTTAGCCAGCGCCTCCATCGTACGGTAGGCTATTAAAAGTAATTGGTCAATTTTTGTGTGTTAGGCTTAGACATGAATCGGTTTCTTTAGTTATCATCCTCATCAGCGAATAGAAGAGTACTGCAGGGCAAAGCCCTCTTGCGGATATCTCCATGTGAGCCAGTCTTTACATCAGCCCTGACCACGTAATCGCACCCCTGACAAAGATAAATTTCCTAGATTTATCTCACCGCTTGACTCTCTGACGCTTCGGGGTAGGTTTCCTTCTCTATCACTCACTCTTGCAGACCACCGGCTGTCTGTTCTGTGCGCTGCACGTTCTGTACTAGTCCATATCATTATTCTTACTTCAGCCAAGATGCCATAAACTCGCCTTTTTTTCTGTAATCGCGCTACTTTCTTCCCAGCCCATCTTTCTTTCCTATGTCCAAATACTAAAACCCTTCAATTCACAGTGCATCACCTTCACCGTAGCACGCCAGATTCCTTCTTAGAGTGCTGTGATGAAGTTGTATCAGAGTAAAAGGACCACACAAATGTAATACTTTCGCCGTGCAGTAGGCTAAAATCGAAAGTTTGAATACGTAGGGAATATTAAAAGTCGTCAGCTTCTATCGAAACGCTAACGTTATTACGGGATTGCATCCGTATTTGCAGTCATCCATCGATCTGACCTCCCCAACTTTGATAACTATTACTGCAATACAATGCTCGGCTGAGAGCTAGTTCCCCCATCGCTTCTTTACACGCGCTTTATGAGAACAGAATCCTGAGGCTTTTGAACTTTGTTCCATACACCCTCGAGTGTATGCTTGCCATCCTTCAAATCCTTCGCAACATTATTTCTCTTGACTGATGCGCATAAAATAAGGCAAACCATCCCTCATGTACGATTCTGTTGTCCTGAGTTATTCATACCAAGGAAGCTACGCAGCGATACAGTGGTGTAATGAATACGAAGATATAAGGGATAACGGCGGATGCTGTGCACCACTGACGAGACAGGGCCACGCAGGTGGCTCTGTTTCAAGGTGCTCTGAAACTTCCTCTCTGCTCCTTCCTGCGTTTCTTCCGACCTGCCCTTCTCTTTCTCAAAGTCATTTGACCAGATTCACTTCACTCGTATTCGCTCGCACAGAACAGCGCCATTGCTCAGTCTCCCCACGCGAGCGGAAATAAGAGCGCATTCAAGAGAGCATCGCCAGGAAAAATATGTGAAGAAAATTCTGCGCTCATTTGTGGTCCACAAAGCATTAAGCGCGCTCCGTCTATAACTTTCCCCTGTCCATTTTAATTGAATCGGCCGCAGATCTGGCGTCTGATGAACATGGGGGAGTTTCACCGAATGACAGCCATCTCCTTTCTTCCCTGTTGTTGCGATTTTAAATGAAACTACGACAACCATTACTTCTGGCAATGCATATGAATTAATGGGTCTTGCATGAACATGGCCTCCTCCCTGGTCCGGCCGCGACGCTTTAACTTCTAGCACGCTAGAATTGCCGAAAGGAGAAAGAAAGGCCCGGAGTAAAAAAAAAACGACAAGTCCGGAGAACGCGTTTTGTTGTCTGCTTAAAAGCAGAATCGCTGACATTGTGGAAGAAGCCCGCGATGCTTACGAGAATGCGTGCGCTATTACCAATTCCAAAATTCCGGTTACATGCGCTAATAGCTCTAAATAACTTCACCTGAGGATCAACCATTCAGAGCATTACTAATTTCATTCCGCCTATACCGGTAGCTCTTCGTCCCAAATATGCTTGGCCAGCATGAGCTTTCTTAGGGGGGCGCCGACATAGTGCAAAATTCTTTTACAGTGCATGACACATTGCATGGTGGCCTTCCTCCTGTTTAAACAGCGCCACCGTTTAAGTGTGTCCAATTCGAAAACTTGCTTGTTCGCCTTCTGGTCCATAAAGTTGCTATGCAGGCATGGGTCCGGTTTTCTCACATGGTATCGCTGCAAGGACTGCATGAGACGCGCAGCCTTAGGCTGCACAGGCTTCATAGACATTAGGCTGCATAGGCTGCTGTGGGGAGGGACCGCACTAAGTTTGGCGTTCCGATCTTTTTGCGGCGCATGCAGATGAGCCCGAGTGCACACAGGGCGCGGACAGCTACTTGTCCGCCGCCGTGGACGAAATGGTGCGCGTCCCGTGCCGTGTGGCCGCAGACCCGCCCCAGGTGTCCTACTCGTGGTCCTTCCGTAGCAGCCTGGACGAGATGGCCACCAGGAACCTGACCGCGCCCAGGAACGGCAGCGGCGGCCTGCTCTTCTACCAGCCTAAGGTGGCAGCCGACTTCGGCACCGTCTACTGCTGGGCACAGAACGACATCGGTCCCATGGCTAAGCCTTGCATCTTCCACGTGGTGCTCAAAGGTGCGTGTGAAAGGGCTTCGCTGTGCACCCAAGACCACGCGTGCACAACGGGATCTAATTGTCGCTCGCACAGACCAGAAGGAGAGAGGCTACTAGGGGACCTCTTTGCAGTTTCGATTGCCTGAGTTTATATATAAAGTAGAAGTGTCAAAAGCCAACACATACGTACATAAAAAAAAGGTTCTATAAGTTCCCTCACATTTTCATAAAAGTCGCCAGGTCCCCTGAGCTGTATCAAAAACGCTTGAAGTCCTAACCACATCATGTCAGCCTTTGTCATCCGTTTCTGTCATTCTCGATTGCAATCATATGCGATCTCTGCGACTTTAGAAGGGAATTTGTCAGGTCAGTGAGGGCAAAATGGCACCGCTGGAAGGCTTCGCTTTTCGAGAGGGTAATGAGTTCCGAGATAATCATTGCAAAAGGTTAAACAGACACAGCATGGTTATATATTAATCAGTAACCATTCGGAGCATTGTAAGTAATGCTCTGTTCTGGTCCTCTTCCTGCGGCCTCCCGAGAACTATCAATGCGGGAGGGAAAAATAAGGAAGCCCCAGACAAACAGAGGCGGCTGCTTCGAAACGAAAAATGAATTAGATCCCCTCTGAGTACAGCAACAGTGGGAATGAAGCACAGCAACTGTCGGCTGGAAACAATTGTACTCTTCTTATGCATTTTGATATAGAATTGCTAGAACGGTGTCATTTCATACGATGAGAGGTTGACATTATTTGTCTCTGATCCCGCCTCTTTTCCTGTCCTGGTTCACCTTTTCAGAATCAGAAGACACAATGACATCATACGTTCTTCTCGCAGTCATCATCACTTTTTTGTTCGTGCTTATTCTGGTGCCCGTTGTGGTCGTCATCGTTGTGCAGACAAGGGAACGGGACGTAAGAAAAAAAGGTGAGAGGACACATGCCGGAAGCCTTCACGCTTTTTTTCGACACCGGAAGAAAAACAGCACACCGTTTCTATAACCAGGAGGTTGAAGCTAAGCTATGTACTTACTTCGGCGCCAGAAACAAATTTTGAGTTTGCAGTCGAGATCGGATAAGATTTCCAAGAAAGCGGTTTACTTTTCTGAATATATTTTTTAAGCAGCAAAGAAGTGAAAAGTGAGCATACACTGCTTTCACGCAATGAACGTTAACTATGATTGAAAAAAAATTAGCATAAACTAAATGTTTAGAGCAGTAAAACAGTTTGAGTGTGTTGCTATAGTGCGAAACCGTTACCTTACAAGGTGCCGGTAAAGGGCCTTTAGCTTCGCGATTTTTTTAGCAGGCCCTACTTGTTGCTTTTTTAGAGGTATATGGCGGCGAAAACTTTGCTCAGTGTGAACAAGTCACCTGAAACAGTACGTTTGTTGTTAGCCACCTACTGGTTAACAAACCCCAGGTCCCGCAGTTCGTGCTAAATTGGTGTTGCGCTCAACGCCGCATACAAAACATACACGCCGCTAATCCGCACTCTAAAAGTTGTCTTGTATCCCTTCCAGGTCAAAACGCATCATTGCCGGCGGTGACACCCAAAGACCACACCCTGCCAAAGTCCATGTACGGCGATCATAGTGTATGAACCCATGTGCGCGTGCGTGTCTGAGTGTGATTTATAGTTTCGCTGATTCGTTTCAAGACAAAATGATCTCTTTCTCTTTTCTTTTTTGTGCTCGACGTGGTGACATAACAGCGACATTTTTGATCGCTGAAGTATTACGCACCTGTCAATATTTTCGGTTACATTCAGTTCGAGAGAGACAATTATTTAAACGGCAAGAGAGAAAGGACGAAGAAAATCTCTTCCCTCTCCCCCCAAAAAAGGTGCCGGATTCTCGTTTGTCGTACAGTGAGGGTGAAAGGTCAAAGGAAGGCTTTGTGCTGACGGAGAAAGAGTGGAGAAGGACGAGCGGAACAGAAGAGGTGTCGCAAATTTTCATACTGAGTTGAGTGGTAATTATAAATGTTTGCTGCCACGCACACAAGTCATCTAAGCAGAGTTTGGCCAAGTTTTGTTTAACGCTTATTTTCGCTGCAGTGGAAGAAATTTTTTTCTCGGTGGTGGTAGAGTGGCCCTCCTGAGAATATAATATGCCTGGCATAAATAGCTAAACTGCTTTCTTCGAAGTTGCAGCCACTGAAGGTTAGCTTTACCATTTGAACCACGTTTTGAAATGGTTGAACTACGAAGCGCCTTATGCATTCTTATTTCAATTCCCAATCACAAGAGGTGGTCATGCTATCACACAATAATTACTTTTTCTCGTAATCCTGTCCAAGCGTATGAAATTAACGCTACCAGGTTTGAACATCGCACTGGCGTAGACGTTTCATGGGCCGTTAATGGGGCATACACACTAGCGCACTGCAACGGTCACAGCCAATGCGACCAGCGGCCGTAATATCGCGCCTTCCACTGTTCCGCGATACTGTTTAGAAATCTGAAAAATAATCATTGGAGTAGCTTTTAGGGATCTCGCCATCGGGTTTTCATTTAACACAAACAATTTCTAACCAAAATAGTTTCCTTCCCTCTGCTGCCTAAAAATAACTGATTACTCTTAGTAATAATTAATGCAACATGATTATTTCCTCTCAAACTTGAATGCGCTCAGTGTGGACAGAACAAGGACGAACGAGAAGAGGGAACAACTGGACGCAGCGCATAAAAAGGCGCGCGGAATACTTCATCAACCTTTCTGGAAAGGCTCTTCCTAACAGCACCAGACAGACGTTGGAAAAAGGGTCAAAATTCGCCATCGAGCCGAGAGTTCAAGCGGTCGATTACCTAATGATGGTTAGCTCTGTTACCGTATCGCAGATTAGGCGCGGGAAGTTTGCATCAATGAAGCAGTAATATACGCTCAAAGTTACATCCCAGGCCCCAGGAAAAATGACCCGATGAAGGAGGCTGTGGCCTTCCTGGAAGGCGAAGGGTGCGCTACGTCCAGTAGTAGTAGTAGTAAAAACATTTATTTATTTATTTATTTTTTCAAGAGGAAGAGTTAGGGAGTAGGGGGATGGGGATAGATAGATGTGGAGCTACAGTGGTCGGTCTTCCCTAGTCCAGGATACCGTTGGCCTCCGCCGCTGCCTTGGCCCTCGTCACCAGCATAAGCTGAATGCTCGGGTCGGAGTCAGCCAGGAGGGCCTCCCACTGCTCTAGACTAGGGCTATTTACCTTTGGTAGTAAAGGGCTTTTTTCGCAGCCCCAGGTGGCGTGGTACGTTGTGGCGTAGCCCCCACACCACACGCACTCTTTCGCGTATCTGTTCGGCCACATTTTGTGATACATGGCTCTGCTTGGGTAGGTGTCTGTTTGTAGTCGTCTGAGCGTGGCGGCCTGCTCTCTGTCGAGGATATCCGCCGGAGCCGAGTACTTCTTGCGCGCTCCCAACAACGCCTTCATTGCCTCCCTTTAAGATTCTGGCGTGCTGAAGGGTTCCACCGGCAAACCCGCCCTCCGGTTCGTGAACCCTCGGACAACGGTGTCTGCCATGAGATTTCCCTCAACCCCAGTGTCAGGGACCCAAATGATGGTGTGTTGAATGTTTGTGTTGTTTGATCCATGTCTGTGTTGTTTTTGTTCGAAGAGGATACTCGCGGCTTTTCGGCCGATCCTTCCATCTCTGTACGCCCTTGCTGCAGCCTGAGAATCCGTGGCTATCCAGTAACTCAGTCCCTGCCGATTGGCTTCAGTCAGGGCTAGAGCTATGGCGATCTCTTCCGCTGCTTGTGTTGTCCTTGTGCGCACTGATGCGCCAGTAACTATATTCCCATTGGCGTTCACTACTGCTACCGCCCTAGCGTTTTCCTTCGTTCTGTACTTGGACGCGTCAACATACAGAACCATCTGTTTCTTCTTTAGGAACCTGTCCAACTCCAATGATCTCGCCGCCCGTCTTCCTTCGTGGTTCTTCGGGTCCATGTTTCTGGGCACTGGTTTAACCAAGAAAGTGCTCCTAATTTGGCTGTCAATGTCTGTCTTGTCTTCGCCCTCGTCTTCTGCCGGGTATCCTAGCTTGATCAGTAGTGCGCGGCCAGCGGCTGTTCTTTTAAGTCTTTCCATTTGAAATCTGAGCATGGTTTCGCTGTGCTCCTCATAGGTGCCGTACACCCCCATGTTCATCAGCTTCTCTGTCGAGGCGCAGGTCATGACGCCTAAAACTTGCTTATACGCCCTTCTGATGCATGTTTCCATTTTGTTCTTTTCCCCTTTGTTAGGTTGTAGGTACGGACAGATGTCTCTCTTCATTCGCCCTCGTTCTTTCAGCACTGAGCGCATTCAAGTTACAAAGAAATTCAGTAGCAAGCAGCCTCTTTCCTCTCGTTTGTAAGATTATTTTTCGGTGTTAAATTCTTAATAATGAATTTACTGCTATTTTACCGGCCCGACTAAAGCGAAACAGCTTGTGTACAATAACGTGACTTCCTTGCGAGCACTTGCTGGTCCGGAGTTACGTGAGTGTTAATGAAGTGTCTGCTATTGAAAGTTGTCCGTCACGGCAGTAAATTGAGAGAAACCGGTAAACACTCCGTGCTAAAGCTTTGCTTGCCGTTTGTGAGCGTGGCATAAGTTGAGTGCAAGTCTTTACACACTGTTTTTATTCGCCGCTTTGCGCGAACGAAGTTTCGTTGCGCTTTATGTTGGAATGTACGCGAAAAAGCCCTTACCTAGCATTTCATTTTGCGCACAAGTTGAAATGCGCGTTGGAGAACAGGCTAAATCGCGGGGGAATTGATCTCCGTCATGCGTTATCTGCGAACTTGTAACATATCTGGTAGTGGCTAAATACTGACTCATGCAAATACTGGCGTGTACGTAGGTCTTTAGGAATAATGGCAGAAAGGAAATCTGTAGGAAAGCGGAAAAGGAGGTCGTAGCTCCACAGGTCAGATGCAAAAGTGTCTGTCCACAAGAGCTCAACATACATGGGAGCAGTCATCGCATGGGAGCTGAATTTGCATGGTGGCCCCAAAACACTACCCTGTTCACCCAGCACTGCACCTTTGTTTGACATTCTGCGCGACTCAGTGTTTTCCCGACTGCGGTGCCGTAGCCCAGAACACTTTATGAGAATTCATTCTATATCTTAGAAACTATATAGTGTCAACGAGAGAGCAGTGAATAGCCGAAGCCACTTCTCCACAATGGTCAGCTTAACTTTCCAATGTTACTCAAATTTGCAGTTGTGATGATACAAATCCGACGTGCTCGGTACGATATTTCTTCACAGGCAGGTTTGGGCAAGGTACATACATCTCTTTTTATGCGTATATAGACTACTTACACGACCGGCAAGTCCTAATTATTGTATTACTTCTCTCCCTATATTCGTCGCTGTATGAGTTCAGCTACGTTTGTCTACGACGTTTTATACCTTAACAGGCAAAGTCCTTGCTACAGCTTACGGCTGCAGAGTGTTTCGGCTACCACCAGGAAAAATTGTTCCCGCGCTGAAGTTTCAGTTCTACCAGACGCTGGTCCCATGGAATGCACAATCCATATCCGTCACTGCGTTGGGAGATCCGCTTTTTTTTTCTTTAGTTTGAGCCAGCATATACATTTTATCTGCACATGTCCGTTCAACATGCCGGACGCCTGGCCGGCATGTGGGATACTGGGCGCAACGCTTTTCCCTCGTGCAGTAGTTCCGCTGGAAAAAAGCAGGCTAGGCCTTTTCGGTGGTAGCTCTTCAGCTGTAGATTTCTCTTAGTAGCAAGTGCACCTCACTGCGACCGAATTAGACGCAGAGGCCGATTTCCCAGCAGCAGTTCTTGCGTAACTTCTCTCACCTACTGGCAGGCCCCTGTACGCCGGGTTGATACGAGACGGGAGCCAAGACGGAAGCCAACCGCGTTTTATTTTGCGCTTTAAAACCTCTGATTGCATCCGCGTAGGTGTCAAAGTTAGTCTTCGCGCATCAGTTCGTAGGATCTCTGCTGCCCCGCGACTTCTACGGTCTTGTGGCCAGCGCAAGTTGCAGCCACTTCACGCCTGACACCTTAGTCAGCAGATGCAACGACCCCTTTCAACGGACTTGAATTCCGCACCGCCTCAACCTCTGGGGTCGGTAACTCGGCGCGGCGGTTCACGAGTCAATGTCGAGGAGCACGAGGAATGAAACAGGAGTGAAAGAGAAAGGCAACATTGGGCCGGCATTGAAAACTACCTAATTATGCTCGCAGATCACTGGAAAAATTATAGGAATTCACGGATGCATGTGAGATGACAAAAGGTTGCCTGCTTCGTGCGCGCTGTTTTACAGTTAACCGAGGTTTTGTGTACAGCAAAATAGGTGCTGGACTCTCAAAGCTGCTTTGTTCGTATGGATTATCTTCGCGACTGGCCAATCCGGTGCGCTTGTCAATCACGAAGGCCAATGAAACAAGAGCACAGGCGCCAGCCAGTCGCAGATCAAGGCCTGTATAGCACAATGGTCGACTACAATTATAGTCTGATTGCTATCGTTCTTTGTTATTGGTTAGCTCCCACAAAGCAACACTCTGCCAGATCTGGGATCGGCAGCTCGGTAAGGTCAATAACACCTACTGTACTTTTTGCCTGCGTCCTTTTCTCGGAGCTCAAAGCCATACATCGGCACAAAGACACGATGGCGACTGGGGATAGCGAGGATTATTTTCCACCTAGTGCAGTATACAGTACAGGCAGATCACTCTAACAGAGAGATTAGCCTCCATACTACTCTGAAAAATTCACAGCTTTTGACATGAACGACCGTTCTCGTATTAGCCTTCCATACCGCTGTATATTACATACTCTCATGTCATATCGCTAACATCTGTCGATTTTAATTTGGAAGCAATGAAGTTGTAGTTATTTTCTGCATGCACTGTTAGCAAACACGAAGTCGATCATCATGTGAAGACGCGCATAATTGTTCTGATCAACTCGGCTTAAAGTATCACTTTGAACTAACTCGTCATTCCTACTTTCCTCTCACCACACTTTTCCCTTCACTTCATCGCTGCTTTTTTCTGGAACTGTGATGATCAAGCTGGGCTGTAATTTGGCATTTATATATTTTTTTTTTGTTTTCTGGGGGTTCACTCAAACGTTTATGCCTGGAGAGGCATAAACATGTGGAGCGTGTCGAGTCAAATACGTTATGTGGAGAGAAGGGAGAACAAACATGGAAGCCAGCTGCGGTTGGTGTTGGGCAGTGGGGACTGGTCTCTACCCTCTTCGTTCGGTGGACGGAGGTGACGTCAGTACTTCGGGGTTAGACGACTGTGCAGCGTTCCCTCTCTGAGGTGCGCCGGCGGTAAGGGAACCCGCCGCCGAAAAAGTGTGACACGTCAGACGCCTCTAGATATCATTGCATTAAAGTGTGACACGTGAGACGCCTCTAGATATCATTGCATTTCGCGTTACAGTGTTGTAACCATGGCATCAATTTATTTATCTTCTTCATAATGCAGTAATCAAATTTAGCGCAAGTAATGAACCGTGCAGCCCTAGTCTTTCTTCTTTTTTTTTGCGCGCATAAACGCGATGTCAGTGGGCTCAAAACGCACAAATCCGCTCCTGTCTGAGCAGCGATGGAGCTCACAGCCGAGGTTAGCGTTAATCACGCCACCTTTTTCTTCCTTGCTCTACCTATTTTGGATTTTTCCCCTGCTGTTTAGCCTCTCTTCATTTTGCCTCACCGCGTTGACTCTCTCGAAGGGGGCATTTGCAGACTTCCTACTTTTGTTCGTTTGATCAACGGCACAACTCAATAATAATGCCCCTCATTACATTTTTTTATGCGTAGCGCTATCGCTTCCACTACCGCATCTCCCAAGAGCTCACTGCGCATGCGCGCGCTCGACGTGCGCAGCTGGTAGTGTCCGACAGAAACGACGAAGGTAGAGGTGCGCGGTAACGCTACGCAAATGTCATAAACTGCTTTCACGCGTAGCTAATCGACCCTCGCTTAATGCTGAGTAGTTCGCGCTGAGCAGTCGTGCACAGTGTAATGGACGACTACCTGCATTTGAGACGCTTTGTGGAGAGGCGTGGGGGTCGCTTGTGTTGTCAAGATGGTACCCCGGGCTTCTGCAGAAGGTCAGCTCGAGCCCAGGTCGCCGAACAATATCTCGCATTCTTCTGCATGGGTCACGCCTTACGTGCTCAAGCAAGTCTCTTCTTTTTTTTCTCTCTCGACTGCTCAAAAAGTTCTGTACGTACCATTGTCTCCGAGACGGTGTTAGGGTCACCTTTGGCGCGTAGAACTGAAATTTCCAAAGAACTGCCCTTTGCGTGAATGACGAAACCTATCCGAATGCTTGCGAAACCGTGCACAGTACTCCGTCTGCTCTTGTGTAAAAAGTGTTAGAGAAGTAATGAGACCGACTTCGAGGTTGGATTAACATGTACGAGGGTGCGTATTTATATATACATATATGTATTATACATAGTTTACGGCAGTTGACACTTGTATAAAAGTTAACTCGTCTTTTTCTTTTTTTTGTCTGACGCTGCTGTAAAGCGACATCTGCAGGTTGATGTACATGGCGAAATGAAATAAAGAATGATAAACACGTGATTAAAAAATGTTTTTCTTCAGCGACACACATTCTAATTCTAATTGAAGCTTATACAAGACAGGAACCAATAAAATGGTTTCAATTTTTTTATTACTATTAAAAGACGTTTTTCTTCAAGAATGATGTACTCATTTTCATTGAAAGCGGAGCCCATCACAAACTGCTGATGATAAGACATGCCTCAGGTCATTGGAGAAATGTCGAGATGTGCGTACACAGAATAAAGGGATGATTGCCGTGCTGACCGGTGAGATCGTCGATCAAGTGCTTTTCATTATGCGCTGAATCCAAGGCAAGTAGTGGGTGACCTTGGTGTAGACTCCGGGGAAATTCTGGTCGCCGCATTTTTCTCCAAACGTGGCGATGCCGACCGCTGACCAGCGGTAACTGCGATCCGGCACAATCATAGGGGAGCCAAGGTAGCGCTGCCGAAAAAAAAAAAACACGACGTTGAACGTGTCAAGCGCTGCGTGCTGAAGCCTTGTTCCTAGCGTTACCACCTAACGTTTCTGACATAGCACTCCTAACCATGCAGGCCTAACCCCAATTTATGCACCCCTCCCACCACTTCATCTCCCATCTGAAGCAAACCATCATCTTTTATAATTTCACTACTCAGATTTCTGACAAACTCTCAAGCTTTTTCAACAGCTGCCCGGAATCAGAAAAGCTAGAAAACCCCACGCCATAAGAGAGACTTCCGATGCATAGCCTTAAATCAACGACCGGTCAGCTTCATAGTCGTAACGAGTGGCGTTTTTCTGTTAACCAGCGTCCCATTGGTAAGGCCCGGTGCACCGCCTGTCTTTTAATGGGCGCCTGCGGGGGATATAGGCGCAGTCATAAGGTGGTGATAATACGTAAATATTCGGTTTGTTCGAAGGTATAGGTTATATTAGCAACAAAGCTATTCGTTTTCGTAGGCGCCAATATAGCCATGTAAGGGTGAACTTGTAAAAAATAGTAGCAAAAATCGAGCGGATATAGTGATGTGTTCTCCCTCTTGCTCATTACTGTGCGCCGAATGCAGCGGCCATGAATGATTTAGTTCTTACATCGCAGCCGCCTTGACCTCCTTGGATGTCGGTGCACATCTGGCCCGCGATGATGCCTCTGGGAAGTTCTTGGACCCTCACATTGGCGTAGACGTCGTTGCAGTCACCGTTGTTTGCGATGAGGGCTCGACGGGCACGCAACGTCATGGGGGATTTCTTGCCTGCAATGAAAGCCATAAAGTAACTTTTAGTGGTAGACTCCATGATATTGCTGCCCTTTATAGCTTGTCCTCATGTGTTTTTCTTGTTTCATTTCTCACCATAGAAGAAAGATATCTCAGGAAGATCTGCACATAAATTTTTATATCCGGATCTCAAATACAGCCTTTTAGTTTAGTTTTGATAAAAAGAAAAAATTGTCTCCATTTATAGAGCGCCGATTGAAGTATTATACGCTGACCGCCACGTAACCTTATTTCCAAGCTCATTCTACCAGACGCCGAGTAGATATCGCAGTCCCATAGTTCATTTACGCTGCGCCCTTTTTACTGCTGTCACCGTGCCGTAGACAAATGCATAGGAAATGTATCTCGACAGACCGATGGGCGCCGTACAGGGTTAACCGCCACGCCGCAACGTTGCGTACAACACCTTGCACACTTTTCCTCACGCACTGCGGTACCCCGGTGCTTGTCTATGCATACCGTATACAGAGTAAAACACAAGGTACTCTGCGGTGCTCGCATCACTGAGAGGACTGATGGCAAGTTACCAAAATACTTGGGCGACCACTCGAGCACAAAGGAGAGTCGGTTGTCGAAGTCGTCGGTACGTGTCGGCAGGCAGATGGGCATCGTGTCGTTGACAACCTCTCGGCGCAGCGTCATGATTGCAAGGTCGTAGTAGCTGCTCCCGGGCAGGTAGTCTGGGTGCACGTCGACGTCGTACACGTTGTACTCCACTCCGGATTCAGTCGACTCCGACTCGAGTTGAACCGAGTACAGCCGCGGGTTCCTGAAGCGCATGAGACACAGCCGTTCACGATGGCGATTTCTTCAAACCAACCACCTGCCTGGCTGCAATAGCACTCCCTCCACCGCACTGCTTTCCAGTAAAACTCATTCTCAGAAGCATACGGTCGAGGCCGCTTAGTATGGCTGCTGTATCTGTTTGTCTCGGTCCCTGCCACTCTCGTCATGAATGGCGTTGCATTTTTCTTCGAACTAAACATAACGCAAGCTTATGTTACCTGTCGTGTGGCATACAAGACAAGCCAAGGCGATTTTTGTTTTCCACCAACTCTTCCGGACCCCTACAAGCTTGCAGCTGTATCTTCAGCTGCATATACCCGCCTGAGCTTCATTCTTTAAATAAATCGTAAAAGTATAGGCTGTGTGCTGCGTCGCTCAGTGTGAAAACCTTTAAAGCTTGTAGGCATGCCTGATCAATAAGTACCGAAATTTCTTACACATACGACGCAAACGGTACAAATAATAGGAGAGATACACAATATCTGCACTGAGTGCGAGCGCTTTTGAGACAGCAACAGGAGATAAAACAAAAGGAGAGAAAATGATTAGAGATTAAACACTCACGTTGCTCTGCCCACGCGATTTTCCGCAGCAACTTGTTTCTAATTTCCACTAGTCATTACAGCATTGTTTCCTCACTTTAATGGTCAAATGTTTAGGGGAATCCCCCAAGGTGGAGTAGATTTGTAATAAGCACTCACTTTAATCAGTGTCACCATCACTTACTGTGGCCTTGGATCAAAGCAGTGAGCCGCTGTTAGGATGTGTCTTTCGCTGATAAGAACGCCAGCGCAGAGGTAGTCCGGTGACTTTTTCTGATTGTATTCCATGATTGAAGCCTGCAAGTAATATGTTAATTGGCGCATCCGCAAAATGCGTGAGTTTCTTTTTTTTTCGAGCACTCCGAAACGCATTCCTCACTATATGGCGAAAGTTCGCTTTTTTGTTGTTGTTGCATGATTAAAAGATCCGAACGACAAGCATACAATTTTACGAGACAAGCCAGCGCAAGAAGCGGCCTACTCAATGAATACCGTTGTCTGCTTTACAGTAGCAGACGCCTACCGACTTCAAAGATTCTGACTTTCTGTAAATAGGAAAACTGCTTCTTTTTAAGTGGTACATATTCATATTTTTTCACTCAGTTACGCCATCTGACGCAGCAGCAATGTACCGTTGTTTCGACTAGTTTTCTTCGTGCTTACTGCACACATTACCTTACGAGCTATTCGCCTTCTGTGCCTCTTGCGACATATAGCTGGCTGGACAGCGAGTAATGGTCGTTGCCCATAAGAGTAAATGAATCACGCGTGCAGCCTCATTAAGGCCAACGGCATCGCGCCTTGCATAACACTGCAACACTCTCACCATCCACGGCCACTCTGCTGTCCGGGCCTTTCCGCTGGGCAATGGCTTGAACCTCTTCAGTCCACAAGCTGTCAGAAAAGGCATTCCTGTATTAGCATGTCCCATCTATACTGCCACAGGAGATTAGCGGAATGAAGCAGTAAAACGAGGGTAACGAGCTGAACAAACATCGATGATGAGCAGTACGTTATCACGTATACGGCAGCGCTCAACAGAACCTGTAACATATTAGCGGTCAGGCACCTCCGTTAACGAAACAGTGCGCACGTGGCGGCGTGGACAAGAGACGCAATTAGCTCCGAGGAAAAGAAAACGGCTCCCTACAGTGACCTCGCATGTTTATTGCTATGCATCCTGGCGCATTATATTGCTATACGGTCGCCACCATCCTGTTGCATGTTGTGTGTAAGATGTTCGAAGGCAACGTCCGACCTGTGCACAACACATTTTCTTTTCCTTGTTGCAGGGAGTATTCTGCGTTTATCGACTGTGCCCGTGCTAACTACAATTTTAACAACAGATTGAAGTAACCTACAATACACGATTAATGTCAGGTAAGGAACAGTGACAGATGATGGAACCAATGGCAGAAAGCCTTTGCCAATTATCCTGATCCAACGCGAGTATTTATTTCTGATATTGAGCGTAGTGTCCCGAAAACATTTTGTTAAAATTTTCAGTCATAAAGTCGTAGATTATTAGCACACACAAAAAAAAGAAAATAGCTGATTGGCGACACGATTCCGTCGTCGCAGAACTTTCTCACACTCCTCAGGAAGAAACGTTCGCGATTGAAACTACCTGTGCCCACTGCGCACTTTCGCACTGGTTCTTGATGCTTTTTTGTTGCTGCAGCCTCATGTTCCTTGAACGTTTCGCGCTCTTTGAGTCTAATGTGAATTAACGTCAGGACAACTGTCTGTTGCCAAATGTGTTCTGCCTACCTACCCCAAATAAAACGCTTCTTTTGATCTTAATCGATGAAGCAATGTAGTACTGAATAAAAAGCATGTTGATTTTCTGCGGTAGTGCGAATATATCAGTTCGGTCCTTAAACAAGCAGCACAAGAACACGAGGGAATATTAAAACAGGACAGACAACACAGAGCGCTGAGAAGTGCTGCGCTGTTTGTTCCCGTCAGCACGCAGTGCGTCTTTTTTTTTTTTTATAACCTTTTCATACCTTTTCATCAGACAACCCGCATGTCTAGGCTCAGCACAACAATACGTATGCTTTAAATAGTCTCAGCTCGTGAGAAGAAAAATATAGCATAGCCATACACTCGTCCCCTGCTTTTGTTTCTCTCGCGGCACGGCTGGAATAAATGATGCGTGTTTAGGAAAAATCGTCGGGAGGCTTTAGTTAGAGGAAATGGTAATTAAAACGAGGGAAAAAAAGCTACGGTGTGCAGTGGGACATTAATATGATATCAGATGTAATAAAGCGAGGGCACTGTCCGAAGAAGATCAGTGGCACATTGCCACAATTGATGTCAGGCGCAGTGTGCGCCACATCCTGCCCGTAATACGAGCGCGTACGTCAAGTCACCGGTGCTGCCGCGTTGTTGCGCATGAATGAAAAGCCGGTGCGACCTGCGTCTTTAAGTTGCCTGATAGTTGTCTTCGAGCTCAAGCACACAAACAGGCTGCGAAAAGAAAGCAAAAGGGCTGACCGTATCGCTTTCCTTATTATTTTTGTAATGAATTCAAACGCTATAAATTATAACATCAATAACAACTCACTGCGGCAAGCGTGTTACACGGCGATAAGCCTTCCTGTTAAAGAGGAAGAGACTGGAGACCGGTAGCTATTCATGGGCAGAAACTTCTTTTCTGCTTTCACATTGCCAATGTTAGCGCAGCCTTTGTCAGAAGTTTAGAGCCCAGGGGGTTTCCTTCTAAGCTGCGCAGTGGGGCTTCGGTAGCAGTCGTAGGATTCCTACCCACCGGAGGAGGCAGGACCAGAAATCTCCTTACCTTCAGGCGATTGGGAACGCTGGGGATGCATCACAAGCAACACGGTGTGGCTCGGAAGCAAGCCCCCTGGGCTCTAAACTTCTGACAGAGGGTGCACTTCTCAAGAATACAATAGTTGGCGAAATAAGGCAAGTTCGAGAACCCCAAGAACAGGAATGTATTCTTTTTAAATGATTCTCGCAAACTTACGTGCATCATCAGAAATGCAGGTCCGGACCAAGAGCAGCACACTTATCAGGGTGAGGAACGAAGTCATAATTGCACGTCAGCTTAACCGTCTTCAAAATCCACACTGCCTCCTGGGACGGAGAGGAAGATATGGATAAATGTACCCAAAGAGACTTGGATAGATATAAGTGCTTCCTGAAGCGTAGCTTGACTCATCAAAGAAAGACAAGCGACGCAAGGCTGCCAGCCTCAGATATCCGACATCCGACTTCAAAAACGTAGAGATTGAGGTCGGACGGCAGAACATAAGGTCTGAAGAACAAGCCACGTGTGCGTGCTAGCACACAAAGCTAGACTAGTTCTAGAAGCAAAAGGATGGGATCCCCCATGAAAGATCAACTAATTCAGAGACACTTGATAAACTGCTCGTGTCAAAACATCAGACAATTCTCGACCAAATATAAGCACAGGCGTACAACCATTCGAACGTAAACGAGAACTATAGCAAGGGGAACAAAAGCGCCCCCACCTGGTGCGCTTCCTGCTTCGTGTCACTCGGTAACTCTTCGCAGTCGAGCGTCGGTGCGGTGTGTGCGGCTCGGCGCAGAGTGTTGTTTTATATCACCCGCGGTACTGAGAGCACCGGCGTACTGCGCCCCTCGCTCGATTGGAGCATGTGCCAGCTTGCCAGGCCACGTGACCAGAGCAAAGAATCGCCGTTGCATCTTCATTACCAAGCGGAGAAAATGGAAACGCCAAAGCGGCGACCTGTCGAAGCGAATGCATGAATTATGCCCTGCCAGGGCCCTAATCGCAAGTCGCCATTTAGCAGCGCGCACCCAAACAAAAAAAAAAGAACAAAAGGGGGGAGTTGGGGGAGGGTGGTCTCGGAAGGATGTACCACACCGGACGAGGCGGGTAGCCCGGAAAGGGTGTCGGGCCCAGCAGCACAGCGCGTCGTCGCAGCGGCCCACCGGGAGAGCGAAGCCTCGAGCTCGAGGCGTCTGGCGCGTGAAAAGAAAAGCCCGGTGAAGGGCAGCGGCCGCCGCCGAAAGCTCTCGGGGCAACGGGGTTCAGCCGAGTTGGTAAATGAGAAAGACGTGCACGCGGTCCCGGCCTTCAGCGCCTGTGGCGACCTTGCGCATCGGACTTGTAAACTCGCGGTGGCGAGCGCGCACAGGCGGACGGAGGGTTGCTGCTGCTGCCTGGCCGCTGCTGCCGAAGGGGCGGACGCGCGGCTATATACGACACTGGCATCATGAGGCCGCGCGCGCGCGCTGCCCGGGCGTTCCAGGTGCGCGCTGAAAAGCGGGAGAAAAGAAAAAGGAGCGTTCCTGAGCCCTGACACCAACGCAGATAGCAGGGATGGCAGCCACGGTCATGGGCACGTGGCCTCCCATGGCAAGAGATTTCAATGAGAAACAGTCGCTGTGGTTCCGGCTGGTGTTTTGCGAGTCGAGAGGGCCATGCTTCCACTGTTCATTTATTGCTTGTGTAGTGTGATAGTGCTGCGCCAAGGTACTAGAATAATGCGCCAGCGAGTTCTCAAGATTGATAGGGGACAGAAGCCACGGGAAGGTGTGACAGAAAACAAAACTTATGGCTTAAAATGAGGAGTTTTGGGTCAGTTTGTGATTCATAACCAGGAGACAAATGCGTTCTGCATCTTCGATCCACCTGCATATTAGTCTTCTAACTGCGAACAAATTTCGCCAGATAAAAATTCTTCTGTTTACTTCATCGCGAGAAATCTCGCACAGAATTTTCTTCTCTCGTTTCCCTGCAGTTACGTAATGTAAACCCTGAAGCGAGACTGGGCGAGATACTGCGCGAGACCAGCCCCCGACCAGCGCTTGACCCGCGTTTAGTTCCCAGCCTTCGTTCCTTCTTTCGGCTCAGGCCGGTTCCTTTTGAGACGCACATCAGCCCTTACGACCGGTCCAATTCCATACACAGGATGCCTTCCGTCCGGCACTATTTATGCACGACAAAAGGTTGTGTGCACACAGTGGATATGCAGGTGGCTGATCAACTTTGCATGAAAATGGCTCACGTCCAGCTGTGCTCACGGACAGAACCAAACAGTCTGATGTATGATCCAGTTTGCGCACGACTGGAACCACTCTCAACACAAAGGCTCGCGCCGCGCTCTCTCATTACCGCTCCTGAGCCACAAGACGAGACGTACGCGCATGCTGTTCGCGGCCAACCTTGTCTTCTGGTCCGGTCGGGTATGGCGTTGTCAAATGAGTGCTCCCGGGAACTAGTTTGCTTTTTCTTTCGTATTTTAAGCAAGGAACCAGATGGCTGACCCATTGCATTCCAGTGCACTGCTTTCAGAGAGAAACTTAATACTAATGCTGCGATGTTTGTTTAATTAGTAGGTGCCCCATACAGAGTTCCACATTGCTGTAACTGGCGTTTTTGGCCTCCTGGATCGCTGACATGAGTAATATGTTTTGATGATACGTTATTCTATTCATGCAAGAAGAGGAATTCACAGCCTTGTAAGCATTGAGACCAGGGGTCCAAACAACATCAAAAATAAAAGTCATATCGCTGTAATCGCGATAGATGTACTGTCGTGCCCCCCCCCTTTCATCCTCCTGTTCCGAACCTTGCTGCTATGCCCGGCGGCGCCACCTGACGAAGCACTCCTGGTGCCGAGACCGGCCCAGTGCGCTGGCGAGAAGGGCGAATGAAAGGGAAACAATTGAAGAGTGAACATAAACAGCAAGTACGATGGGAATATAGAGTATCGCAGGTGGTCGCAAGCGCACTCGATGAAACAGCCGACAGGCATTAACGGTGGCGTGATCTGCAAGCTACTTCCATTATTGATGAATTCGTGAGTATATAGGTGAGATTTTTACGAAGTGTTAAAGCTACTCTGCGGGCTATGATGCATTTCGTATCGAAGAGCTCCTAATTAATTTCGACACCAGGTCCTTTATTACGCGCCGGAATCTCGGTACAAGGATATTTTTGAATTTAGCTCCATCAGAATGCGGCCACCGTCGCTAGTGCCCAAAACGTACTCGTGTTCGACAGCCGACCTCTATAACCCTTGAGCTACAGCTGTGGGTTCAACCACTTTCAGTACGTTAAATGAGTGAGTTGAAGAACATTACAGCAGTGTTTAGATGATGACCACTTTGCAAGTATCAAATAGGCATTTCTGGCGACGTTTGACTAAGTCATTTCTGTGAAAGAATGTTTTTGATGTGTTTCGGTTTTCAGCAAGTCAGCAAGCCGCGCTAAGCCCGGTGTTTGAAGCGGTAGTTTCATGCGCATCACCGCTAGCCACACCGGCAGCCACTTGCGCGGGGACGACATCAACGACCGCTCAAGGCTCCTGAACGGATAATGTCCAGAAAAAAAGCGTAGCTACAGTCTTCGTCCTTGGTGCGAGCCGTCCCGTGATCAACACCAGTGTGCTCATCGATGCACAAAGATCGAAGATGGGCTACGCGGACGTTAAACGCTTAGAGCTTGTTAACCACAGAAAAAAAAACGCATAACCCTCCATGTTAGATGTCAAGTCACCGTTGTGGAGAAGAAACAACGTGAAGATACGGTGATGAATCCTATTGTCTTCTGTACATATCTTTGAAGGAGAAAGAGAGGAAACTCTAGTAAACGCGTAGAGTGCCGGTCGTGGAATTAAGTTGGCGGTTTTATTACAACGCTGGAGTTGGGGAGCTAAGGCGGTTGCGCAACACCTGCGGTCTGAAGCCGGCGTACCACCTAATACGCTGTATATGTACTTTTCGCCCGCAGATGACTCGGCTTGCGTCCTCTTGCAACATAACGAGATCGACGAGCTACAATGACCCCCCCCCCCCCCCCCCCCCGCACACGCACACACACACGTACACCGCACGCAAGAGAAAGAACGGAAAAGAAAGAAACACGAGCCAATTAAAGGAGCACCGAATTCGTATTCTGACCAGGACCTCATGAGTTTCCCACGGTCTCTGGGCGACGTGATCGTCACACAGAAGGGCTAACAGGTCAAAAGTCGAAAAGTGCTCATTTCTCACATCTTTCCTGAACACTGAGTGACCGGACACGATCAATTTTGCTCTCACCGAGTGCAAGGCTACTGGCTACGCGCGGCCCACCAGCTCGACGGTTCAGCTGCTAAAGATTCGGGCGCGCTGCCAAACATCGGAACGGAAGCAGACGGCGCATGCGGCGCTACTCGAAACACGAATTTGCGGGCTGCGAAGCTGGAAAGCGAGTGCACGGAAAGGATCTGGTGAGCGTTTGTTCACAAGAGTGCGCATGTTGAAAATATATATATATATATATATATATATATATATATATATATATATATATATATATATATATATATATATATATATATATATATATATTTGTGGTTACAGTAAATCTGTGCGCAAAATTTTCAGATTTTCTTGACGCCTCAGCGCAGTTAGGTGCTCGCACAGTACTTCGTTTAGTTTTGGCTCAAATTGTGCATTTATTGGTCTACATACCTCGGTGCACCGCTGTGACCATAGAGCATGAGATTAGGTCTAAGAGCATGCGGTTAGCACCGCTGACAGTAAATATATGCGGCACGTTGTCTGTGCTCACAACCCGACCGGCTGTCCGGGAGCGGGCATGGCGCGCTCACGGAGGGCCAAGACTATGTAAATCACGTATATAGTGGGGCAGGTATAAAGAACGATGTGAGCAGTCCTGGTTCTTCTCCACAAATCCAGTAAGGCCGTTACGCCCCAGTGGCATGCGAATAAAGCGAGAAATTACCTGTGAGAATGTTGCCGTAGAACCTACTACCTATGATGTCATCGGTTTCTCTACAGGAACGCCCAGAAAAGAAAAAGAGGGACAACTATGTTGGAAAAAAGAAAGAGGGGGGGGTGGGGGGGAGGGCTTCGCAAATGCGGAGAAATTTGTGCTCTGGATTGTCTATTGCACACTCGTCGGACTGTGCAGAGCAGTGCTGATTGACCTTCCGGTTTATCAAAGTTGAGGTATTCGTTTCTAGGAACATTCGTTCAACGTGCGATTTCATGTTGGCGCATCAGTCTGTTTAAACTGCATGACATCCGCAGCCCGCAAAACCTGTATTTTCGTTATTCACACAGCAGTGATGCACTTCAATCAACCCAACTTCACAGTAAAGTTTCCTGAACTAGTGTCCGCTCCAAATGGCGTGAATAGCGCTGAGAGTCTACTCATCAGACACCCCACAACAACACTTGTATGTAGGCTTTCATGAGTGGTACGTAACCATGGGTCTGCACGTTATCCCCTTAAATCAGGCGAAAGCATGAGCTTAAAGTCGCTATATATAGTGTTCTGCCTTATTAAGAATAAAATCCTTAAGAGAGAGAGAGAAAAAAGAAGGTTATTGTAACTCAGCACTAAGCACCAGGTGTTTCAGGGAAGACTTTCGATAAGCCTCAAAAACAGTTTTCTTTAGATAAAAGCGTGGCCTCTTCAGCATATTATTACCAGTGTTGGCGGACACTGGAAAACTGGTGAATCGTCATAGTAAGCTGGTTAACTAATTTTTAATAATTAACCTTCTAACTAGTAGAGTTAGGCGCCTAGTTGTAATCAGAACTAGCAATAGCCATATCAGTTTTTACAATTTCGAAAACGCGACTGCCCTTGGCGCTGTGGCTCGACAGAATTTGACTTTTTTGTCTACGTGCACTGAGAAGGTTGCTTTGCCTGTATGCTTTTAGAAAGCGCATTTAATTTCGCACGATGTAGCCAAGTTCCTGGTTACATGCCTGTGAAACGGTACTGTTCGGGGCATAACCGCTGCCTTCTTTTCATTTTGTGTTTGCCAATATCATAGTAAATAATTTAAATTTTCAACGCTTCATAACCGCTGCCTTCTTTTCATTCTGCGTTTGCCAATATTATAGTTAATAATTTAAATGCCTTAATTTTTCAACGCTTATATCTATACTGCCTGCACTCTTGCGTGTTTCTTTAAAAATCAAAGGAAGCAAAGAATAGTTTCTTTTTAGCTTGAAGGCTCAAGAACATAGTATTTTCCCATTAAAGAAAAGATGGCTGGGTAGGGGAGGGGAGGGGGGTGACAGGGAGAAAAAACAAAGTAGCGGACCTTTCGCTCACTACAGGTACTGACTTCGCACAGCCCATCATTATCGATGTGGTAAAAGGTGAGAAAGCCACGAGGAAGCTGGCTGCGAAACAGCGGCGAACGCCGGTGAAAAACTGTCAGTACCCAACATAGTTCTTTCCTGGCCTTCGATCGTCCCTCATACAGCACTATCTTTGAAGAAGGAAGGAAGCAAAAAAAAAAAAAGAAGGAACACGCTTTCCCACACGTGTGATGTAATTACTGCCAGGATTTTAATCCATGACTAGCCGCCGACAGCTGCGCTCTGCTGCTGGAACGCTGCATCGAAATGCGGATGTTGCCAGCTGGACTTCCGTGCGCTCATTGCCACACTCTCGGCTTGTGTTGCCGATCCAAGGAAACCCGGAGTTTCGCATCACGCCTCCCATTCGTGACCAAAACAGCGCTGTAATGACTGAGCGTACGCGACGCTGCCGAGGTTCAAGGACTTGTCTGCTCGCGTATAACCCCCCCCCCCCCCCCCTCCCCCATTTGTTGAGGACCGCCGCTAACAGCATCCGTCTCTGCCGGCGGTCGGCAAGAATATGCTTTGGAGGGAGGAACTGCGTTTTAAGCGGGCTTGAAACACTTGAAAGCGTCCACGCGATCCACACTGTTTGCCGCCATGAAGGGTAGCTCTGCTCTGAACGCCTGACATGGCTTCCTCAACAAGGCGTTTTGCACACAGCTCGCAAGGTAACGCCAAGTGGTGTCGATCCGCAGAAGGTTTCCACGCGCACTCACTGCACACACTGCTCGCTCAGTAAAGACAAAGGAAAGGCTGTCGAGTGAGCCTATCAGGTGTCGTTTAATGGCGCACGTTGGGCTAAGCATGCATGCGCGTGCGTGCATACGCGCAAACGCGAATGGAGAAATTGAATATACCAGCAAACAAGTCGCGAGCTCTGGATGCGGCCGGTGATCAGTAATTCAATACAGCCGCTGGGATAACCTCCTTGGCGCCTCGGTAATTAGTCAGATCATAACGAAACCTTGTACTCAATGATCGCACTGACAATTGGGTCATCAATCCAGGCGCAAATTAACGATGCGGAGAATCCAGTCAACGATGCACGCAGTTAGCAGCGACTCCTGTACGCGCAAATGTGGCTGCTAAAACTGCGGGCAGCGCCGTACTTCACTTTTCTTTGATGCATGCACAACCAAAAGGACGCACGCTCGAGCATTGTGTCGGTCGGGTTTGCGTCGGGCGGGGCATGCGCTCTCCTAAGCCTTTTCATTGTAGTAGTAGGACAACTTTATTCATCAGAAATGTGAAGAAGGGATCGGATTAAAGTTCGTAGTAGGCTCTCTTCCAGACTGGACGTCAGGTGGCTACACAGCACAGCTATAGCAGCGACCTTTTCGGCCCTTCCCGTCGCACGGAGTTGTACCTCCGGGTCCGAGCTGTACAACGCAGTCTCCCACTGATCTAGGTTGGAGAGTCGCAAATGCTCAAGTCTGATTTCGTGCGGTGCGAATTTGGAATAAATGTGCGGATTCATAAAGATTCCTGTTTGTAACTGCTTCCAGACTACTACTTGCCTTTTGTTGAGCGAGGGGTGCGGGGGTGGGAATTTAAGACTACTGTTTCGGTAGGGGGAAGTTATTCCATGGTCCATTCTCTCTCTATCCGATCGGAGATCCGAATCGCCCAGCGCCCGGCCAACGAATTCTCGGGCATACTGGTTCCGCATGCAATACAACATTCAGAATTCTATCCAAATCACCGCGAGTAAATTTAAGACCAATTAGACTAGTATGGGTTCCAGCTCACTCCGGCAGTGAGGGAAACGAAAATGTCTTTTCATTGGAGATTTCAACTTGGCGCTCATGCAGCAAAACGCGTTACGAGAGCAGTGTATGCGCGCGGGCTATGTGAAGCTATTTGTATTCTGCTTAATTAACTAACTGATTAGCAGTAATGAACGATATGTTTGTAGATATCGGTCTTGATGCTTGTTTTTAGGGACCTTGTAGATCGGTCTTGAAAACACCAGCTCAGTTATTCGCATAGCACAGTTGCCGCGCATTTTATTTGTTTCTCACTCAAAAAATGCCATGTGACTGCCAGCTTGCGTCAACGGCACCTAAAAAAGCATGCTGTTTGCGGGAAGTGATTATGTTACAGCATGGCTTTAATGCTTTTGGCCCACCCCATGCGCGTGTCAGCGATGCACTAGTGTAATGTGAAACTTTAGTCGAAACCACGATCGGCAGTTTGTGATAGCTTCGCTGCAGCCTCGTTGCAACAACGGTAATTGGTGTTGGAACGCGCTATTATGACCATTGCTGCGCTACCCGGGAAAAGAGGCGCATGCGCGTGTAGCTGGCATTACTGACACCCCCTGGCACTGATAGATCGCCAGGATGGGCGAAGAATTCAATTCGTTCATTCGTATAGTGCCTGCATGCGTTTGTAGCGCTGTCGAGGCGCACTAACCAGAAGATCCGCGGTATTTTTAAATTTTATTTTAGAGGGCTCTTTTTTAGTGATAAACGAACTACACGAAACCTAGTATCTGTAACTAACCACAATACGATCACGGCTGCCCGAAGGACAATATCTGTAACTGTAAAAATATCTGTAAAAATAAACATCTGTAAAAAATAACTTTGATCTTTAGGGCATTATGCTTCCTGAGCTACCCGAGCGCGCAGCCGCTGCTGGTAAATTGTTTTTTTTTTTTTTAGGAAAGGAAATGGCGCAGTATCTGTCTCGCATATCTCGGTGGACACCTGAACCGCGCCGTAAGGGAAGGGAGGAAGGTCGAAGCGAAAGAAGAAAGAGGCACTGTGTGGAGGTCTCCGGAATAATTTCGGCCACCTGGGGATCTTTAACGTGCACTGACATCGCACAGCACACGGGCACCTTCTGCGTTTTGCCTCCATCGAAACGCGTCGGCCGTGGTCGGGTTTGAACCCGGGTACTCTGGAGTCGAACCCGACCGCGGCAGCCGCTGCTGTTTTGCTTTTAAGAACCCCGTCGTGAGATCTCTGCAAGCAGAATATATATGAGACTTCGTGCGTTATGCGGGCTGAGCACTGTTATATTTTTGCCGGGCTAGTTGCGTGTTTCACCAGGCATCTGTACGTCTGGTCCAGGAACACCGCCGCTGTGCCGATGGAAGAAGGAGCGTGGGCCGGAGACGGGGAGTAGGAGAATCAAGGGAAAACTATATTCACATATTTACAATATTATTTACAAACAGAGACAAAGTAAAACCTGAGAAGAGTCTCAGGGAATCGCTGCTCGATGAACATGTCGGGCGCTTTAAATAGCCCCTCCCGTTGTCTTCCCGCCTTTTTCGTCCAATCACTGCGACTCCGTCTTGGACACCGCCTTTGCATGAAGCCAACGACGCTCATTGGCTGGCTTAGCCATTTCGTCGAAATCGGGCACTCATTAACGGCGCTCCCCTCTCCAGCGTCTTCCTCGGTGAGTCACTCCTGAAAGGTGCCCTTTCCTCAGGTCACATCCTCACCCACAATTGGACGCTCAGTTAACCAAACGCAGCCGTCAGCTGATGACCCTTCAGGAAGCCGGCAGGGGTCCTATGCTTTTGTTCAGGGAGACGCCCGAAGGCGAATACTGGCAGCGGCGCCACCCGCGCCGTCGACAAAGGAGCGGTAGCGCGGATGATTGACAGCCGCTCGTCTCGGTGCTTGGCGGCAGGCGTTGAGGGCTGTCTTCCTGGCGGTGGTGCATTTTCAGTGGGGGGGCTCGAACAAGTTTCTTTTTACTTTTTTTTTTGTTGATGTACTTAAGTTTCTCAGATATTATAATCCAAGTTTGTCTTGATTGAGAACAATTAACTGCCTGAAAAAAAAATTCTTTGAGCAGTGTTTCTTTGATCGCTAGATGGTGCATATTTATACAAGCATTAACAAGAAAAAATTACAAAATGAATTTTCAGTGCGCATTTATTTATTGAAATTTGACGAATTTACATATCTAGGCATTCGCGCATGAACAAAACCATAACATAAAACAACAGTTTAAGTAGCACAATACAAAGAAACGTGCTACAGTGCATGTATACAGTTACCAATAATGCGCGCAAGCAGCAGACATTTCGGACAGTGCTGCTCTTTTAGGTGCTTACGCGAGACCAAAGGTTGCCGCTCGCTCCGCTGTTCTACTCACAAACTCCCTGATGACGTCGTCTATACTTAGGAGCGCTGTTCTTTCTTTGTGTATATGCAAAATAAAAAGATGCGATAACCTATTTTGAGTCGTTCGGTTGTGCAAATACGTTTTTATTATGCGCAGAGCACTAAAGAGCGTTCCCCGGAATCGTCAGACGCTGGTATGGAAAACAGAAGCTGAACATACCGCGCGACCTGATCCATCAACTCGCGCATGGTTTGCGATTCCTTTTGTAGGATCTCCGAAATGCCCAGAGTTGTGGTAGAATCAGCACCGTTTAGAAGAGTTGGTAATAGAATAAACTGCGCCGAGAGTCTGCACAAGTCAAAATCAACTGCATGCTCTCCCAAAGCCGCCTCTAGTTCATCTGCTGTATACCGACTACCTCCAGCGGCGCTGGTGAAGATGTCTTCTAATTCTACGAGCTGTCCCATGCCCGGCTGCTCAAAACGCTGATTTGTTTCACTTATGATTCGGTCGGCAGCAGCGAAATACTCCTTACGCAGCGCGGCCTTAACGTCAAGTGCAACTGGCTGGACAGGTCTATCAGTCGTCTCATACCTCGCAGAAGGTTTTGTCGGCCTTAACATACGAGATTTTTTCAGGCCTAGGCGCGCTGCTGTTGTGCTCGTGTGCTGCCACAGCTTCTCAAACGCAGTTTCAGAGCGCAACTGGGAGATCGCCTCGCAGAGAGCCTCTGCTGCCTTTTTTATGCGAAGCATACTAAAATAGCCCAACCCAGCTCCTCGAGCGCGGCGGTGTCGTTACCATTGACCTTTCGTGACCTCCATGTCATACCACGTGGTGCGTGACGTCACAGCAGATGAGAAACGGGGGCCCAGCCCCCCAGCCCAGCTCGCGCCGTCGCGCGAGGCGTCGCGACCAAGGAGGACCACGTGATGCGTGACGTAACGACATAGGAGAAACGGGGCCCCAGCTCACGCCGTCGCGCGAGGCGTCGCGACCAATGTGTTTCCTGCTTCTGCCGCTAGGTGCGCTGTAGTGAACACGGGTGCGCCTGCCACTGCTAGGCGTACACGGGATAGAGATGCCTCCTGGAGATATGGCTGCTCGTTGGAATGAGAAGCAAAAGTTGCGGCGTGCTACAGAGACTGATGAAGAGCGTGAAGAACGTCTAGCCAAGCGGCGTGCTCGATATGCAACTCGGCGACAATATGCTTCGCATCTGACTAGGCTTAACCTAAGCTAAGCCTCAGCCATTTTTTGCACCTGCGGCGCAATATGTTGAGCTCTGGAGAGCCTTTGCTAGTTCTTCACACGTCCCAAAGAAGGTTACGGAAATGTGGATACCTAACAAGGTTCAAATTTCTGCAAAACCCGATCGTAACCTCTATAAATAGCCTTGCTGCTTTCGGTCACTGAACCTGGTGTCTGCAAGAGCTCCTTGAGTGTATCTTGAACTCTGGCGCAATTCTCAAGGAATCTTTGCATCGACTTGAATCTATCGGTCCATCGCGTCGGGCCAGCTCCCTGCTTCTGCTGCTACTGAAAATTTTAGTCACTCCTGAAGAAGGGACAGAGTTGGTGCCAGAATCTTGGATTGAAAATAAAGAGTTTTCTACATGAAGGCCATGAGATGCGCTTGCTTCGGCCATTCTACTACCTTATTTGCATTTCAGCGCAGAATGAAGCCAGCGAGCAAGTGGCGCTCGGCGTGTTACCTGCGCCAGAGTGTTTTTATTGTTAAAATTGATGTTCTATGCAAACCAAAATGAGGGCTAGCACTCTAATTCATGTCTGTTCCAGAGAATTGGGGGTGTCTTAACGTGTAGTTTCCTGTTGGGACGTCATGGGAACGCGGAGGTCGTAAGTTAGGTTACAGCAAAAAAAATGTAAACAAGGCAGGAATTCAGGTGGGGGAGGGGCTGAGCCCCCTCATGAGAATACTTGCCCCCCCCCCCCCCCCCCAATGGCTTAAGTGAAGACGACTGTGGGAAGAACGCACAAAGTAGGGGGGAGGGTAGAGTCACAACAGCTCGTCCGCTGCCCGAAGAGGTCTCGCAGTGGTTGCAGCCAACGCTGCTCCCCGCAGAGACCTGGAGTTGTGTCCGTTCTGCTTTTGGTCACAGCTGGGCCCAATGGTTCTTCTTGCTTCGTTAACAACTGCAACTGTCTCAACCAGCAAAGTCCAAAGCCCAACAAACGGAAAGCGCCAAACGACTTCAAGACCTGCCAAGCTGTCTCCGGTCAACAAAGCCTCTTTGGAGAAAATAAGCTGCCGCGTGAAATTTACGTCCTTCTCCGAAAGTTTCCACGTTTGACCAAACTAGAATAGAGAGAGCATGTTTAGCCGACAGGGAAAACTTCCTAAGATTTTGAAGGGTGCCGTAGCACGGTTTATGTCACAGAAAGACACCTCCCGTGAGAGCATAAAGTGAAGATGCAGAGCTCTCAACGGCGCTTCGAGCAAACGGAGCGTGCCCGCTGACCGTGGCAAAGTGAACGGCCGCCGCTCTTAGCAGCGGCTTGACAGCGCGTCAGCACTTTCCGCAGCGGCGCGGCAGCCGTTCACGTCGCCACGGTCAGCGGGCACGCTCCGTTTGCTCGAAGCGCCGTTGAGAGCATGGTAGCGCACGAGCGCAGTGACGTGGTATTTTTTCATATTTCGCGGGCTTTCTTTAGATGCCAGAAAAAAGGACCCCGTAGGAGATACGATGCTACAATAAACTGGATCGGTTGTTTATAAACCTGCTCTAACCCTTACGTAATAGTCTTGGCGCTAAAGTGAATAGGTGGTGTCCAACTGACGGCGGACATTGCGTCACGGCGCAGCTTTGTCACGTGAATTTGAACTTCCGGGTCTTTTCTGTCGTTTGGTTTCCGTAGGCATTGCTTGCAGACGTGCGGTTTCGGTCTTTCTTTTCTTAATACTGGCGCTCACATTGCTGGAAAAAGGATGTTGTGCGCTGCCGCAACCTGCAGAAACTTCATTGCAACGGAATGCAACATGTTCCGAGTGCCATCAAGTACAGGGAACGGCAAGAACAGTGCGCCGTTGCGATCCGCTGGCAGACTGCCTGCGACGGTCAACCCTACGCTGTGCTTCGAGCATTTTGTTTGCGGCAGAGTTTTGAGAGCGTTGTGGAAGTTGAAGAATTCGGTAAAGTAGGTTGTTTATCTCCTTGAGGAGCACCAATTTCTCGCTCGGAAGACTTCGGCTATGTGCCACAACCGTTCTCACATGACGGCGGCAGCACGGCGCGGGCTATGTTTGCAAATACCTATATGCTGTTCGGCCTCCGTCAGTACAGCGTGACAACTGAAGATGTTAAAGTACAGGACGATTATTCCTAGACATTTGCGCTGAATGCGAGTAGCTCGAATTCATAGCTAATACTTAAGGCGTGTGTTGTTACTGCCGTCAGCTGTCGAAGCGGCGACACCGCGGCTACGTACGGCGGCATCTCGTTCGCTGGCACTGCTCTGGTCGCAGTGTTAAGGCATGTTTACGAGCACCTGTAAGAGTTATAAATTGTTCTATGAGGCCATTTTCGCTAATTTCATGCTCAAACTGAAACACGTTTTCACCAGAACACTAGTCGACATGAGCACGCAGCAAGTGTCGAAAATTATAATTAAGCAACCTGTTACACATAAGTTCCCTGTTTGTGTGGACCCGCATGTTGCAGTAATGTTTCTTCGTTTCCTGTGTGCGGAGAAGGAGGCTGACAGACGAGGTGATCGCATTAGAAAGTGATAAGAATTATTAACCGCCTTTCTTTTCATACTCTGAGTCAGTAAGTTGGAAAAAGCTTCACTTCAGGATAACACAATTAAAAATAAATGGCAGCCAACATAGACTAGCTGTTTTTCACCTTTCATTGTACAGAACTTAGTAGAATTGACATCTGAGACAAACCAACCAAAATGCTATAATACTGAACTCTCACTGTGCAGCAAAGTGTCATTCGCACACTGTTTATGTGCTGAACATGCATATGAAGTAAATAAATGTCTACGTCTATAGCTTGCATATGTGATGCATTGCATGTTTGCATGTAGTAATATTGCACTTAATGATTGACTGATTGAGAGGTACATTGGTGATTTCAAGAAGTGCAAGATGCGACAAGGAAGGCAGAGGCTGGCCTAGTGGTCGTTGGGTTCATAACGATCAAGAGTAATAATCATGCTATAAAATTACGTTTTTTTATTAAAAAGCCAAGGAACGCATTGTGTTCAGTCATTCCAGACTTTTTGGTATCACTAGTGTCTTAGGGATGGTTTATCAATGTGCAAGCTGTGCTGCATTGTTAACGCCAAAGCTAAAACTGGATGCAAATGCCTTTTGTTCAACATTGCACAAGACTTTGTAACAGGGACTTGTAGAAGATTCTGAAAACAACTCGTATCAAACTTCTGTGTGTGCTGTAAAAGCTGAAGCATGATATTTTTTTTACGCTTGACCATACTATTTATTATAATTTACTATTTGTCACAAAGATCTGCATTAAACTCATTTATTACATGCTGTAGAAAATGCGCTGCGAAAGGTTTTGCAAGACAAAGATATGATGTTATACCTACAGGACAAGAAGAGTTTCTCGTTAATAGCTGAGAAACTTGCTCCTCTTGCAGTTCAACTGTAAAGCTGCCCACGTCAAGAGCTTGTTCTGCTTTTGGCTCCTGTTGCTTACTGTTTTGTCTTTGTGCCTGACTTTGTTTACGTTCAATAAAACTTCTTTTGGGGCTAGTTGGTGCATTTTGAATCTAAGAAAAGGAGCAGCTCCAAAGCATGCAAACACAAACAAAGAAAGGAGAAGAGACAAGTGCTGTAGTGCATGTTGTGGTGCCTGAAGTGAAGCTCTGTAGCAGGCTTTGATGCCTTGTTTTGGCTTTAGGTTTTTATTAGGAAAAACAGAAGGCAAGCTCATCTTTTGCCTAGCTGCTAGTGTTGTTACTTACCTACCTTACCTTGAACATTGTGCATACAGTGCGTAAGTTATACATCTCCACATTTCTGTACATAGCTAGGCATCAACATCTGAGGTGCCAATCATTGGCGACATCTGTCTGTACACAGGCTGGTGGTTCTCCTTCAACTAGGCTCAGAGCACGAAGTACACGACAGCAAAATGGCTACAGGCTCTCCTCTGCTTTCATGGGAAGCAACATTGATTTTACATCCTTGAAGCTAGTGAATGTTCAAGAGATGACACAAAACAAAGCATTTATTTTTGTACATTTTTTTCATCTACCTAATGCAGCAACCAGCATCGGGAAATCGAGTACAGAAATTCTTAACATTCAGAGGTGCAAGTTAAATGTAAATGGCTTGTAATGTCCCACACCACCATGCAGGGTGTGAAATGCATTGCAGTGAAGTTGCAGTGCATAACTATGCATAGTCAATTTTGTTTGTGAGAAAAGTTCTTGTGCATCCACCAAAGCTGCAGTAAGTGGACGCCTCTCACTGCTGGAATAGCTGCCATGTAACTTCCCATCTGGGCACTTGGCGCACATAAGTGGAGGTTTTCAGCCACAAAGTCTCGGTGCATGCTTGTCGGGGCATAATTCGTACAGGCAGAAAGACTACAGTAGTGCTGAAAATTCAACACATTTGTAATGCAGTTGCATTTTTGCATTACAGCTCAACTAAAATTAAATCACATGACAGAGTTGTTAAGAATGCCAGCTTCTGCAGTAATTATTCCATAAAGCATAGCAAATATGCAACGAAAGCAATTAAGCTGACAAGTACAGAAACGGACAATAAAACAGATTGTGCCCCTTGTTGTAAAACATTGATAAGTTCACAGACTTTCGAGAGCAGGAGCGACACGTGGGCAATCAGGGACGCCGTAGTAGAGGCCTCCATATTAATTGAGACCACCGGGAGTTCTTTAACATGAGCTGACACTGCGCAGCACACATCGGGCGCCTTTCGTGCTTCACCTCCATCAAAGCACGGCCGCCGCGTCCCGGATCGGGTCCTCCGACTTAGTAGCCGAGCGCCCTAACCGCTAGGCCACCGCGGCGTGTATAGAAAAAGTACCGAAAGTCCTCCGCGGATTTGCACGGTTCAAGCTCCTTGCCGTCGTAGCCACCCTGCTACAATGTGCGCTCGTACGTAATGCTAGGCTGCGGTTGCTGGTAGTCCATATATTCAGGGCCTGGAAGCGCGAAACCTCTAGGAAATATGTACTCTAATATATATTAGAGAACTATGTAGCAGCCAGATGATAACCGTAACAAGAACCGGACTTTTCAGCGAGTGAATGAAGCGTCCTAAACTTCAGCGCGAACAGACGACGCATGCCGAAATGTTCGCACTTACAACGCTTTTCCGCCCTTAATTCCAATACGGAACGTCGAGCGTGTGCATAATAATGCACGTAGAGCATGCTGACCTTTTTTACGACTTCATTCACGCGTATTAACTTATTAGGAGCGAATTTAAGCTTGGCAAATCCGCATTTCAAGCAGAGCGCCGTACACGCGCATCTCGCCGAAAGACCCGGAAGTCGGAGTACCCAGCATGCCTTGCGGCTCGTTCAGATTGGACACCACCTATACTTGAAAATTTGCATAATTCGTCTTGGTTAATTAACTAATTAAGCGCAATAAAAAATATTCTGAGGAGCGCCACTTGACGGCGAGCAATGTATCGTTGGTTTCAGTAACCGCTTTATTAAAATCCTTGGTTCAAGTTACGTGAAACACCCTGTAGGTTGATTTTGGGCTTGAGTGGCAGGTTTTGTTTGTGATGGCACAATTTTTTCAACTGCATCATAATTCCCCGGTGATATTGTCTGTTATTTTGGTATTGTATTTCTAAAGTGCATTTGATTTTTGGCACTGTTTGCAAGACATTACCAAATATCCAAGTATGTGTGTACTGCATGGTTTGTGCTAGGTATTTACAACCAGTCAACTTTTCATAGCTGCTCAACCAGCTGTGGTGTTTATGTGATTAACAAAATACTAGTCATATTTCTTATTCTGGTTTTTAATGCTTATTCAAGTTTGTTTTAGTTTTAATGCCTGTTGCTTACCAGTAAACTTGTTGCAGGTGCATCTAGTTTAAGAACTTTTGGTCTTGTGTTCCTTCAATATCAAAGCCTTTATTTTACACTTTGTTGATGATACTAGTCATTTAATCTTAAATGGTCTCCTGTTTTTGCTTTTTGTGTATGATATATAATGGGTACTATGTGTTAACTGGTAGGCAGTTCACCTAATCTTGTCTTGGTTCCACTTGGAGCTATTCAGAGTGCAATTTTTGTTTTCAGCAAGCCTAGAAGCTATGTTCTTGTATTTTTTTGGTGCCAATTTTGCATTTTTATGAAAAAATGTTTATGTACTGTGCCTTGCAAGTATTCGCATGGCCATCACGTTTTCATGTTTGCACTGCGAAATGTTTTGTGCCTTTTCCTAAATGATAGTTTACTGGTCATTAGTGGCAATATCTTTATTACTGAACTGGAACTGCAGTTGCAGTGTTCTTCGCTGTGATACTTTGAAATAAAGTGCAATTTTGAATACTCATTTCACTAAAATCTGTGTATACTAGTAAAGCATGCACGTGCTTATGCACCCATCATTTGGCATTTTTCAGTAAATTTCTTTTATGTTAATAGTTTTAAACACTTGATACAGTGTGCAGTCACATCTAAGACGATACTTTTGTAGTATGAAATGAACTGCCAATTTTTACTCGGTATATGTTGATGCCAGTGTGTACGAAAGCTGCCATACCAAAGGACAATATTTCAAGAACGGCTTGCTCACTGCAGTTACTGCATGTTTCACTCCTGCTGTAGACGGAATCCAGTTTTTTATGTTCAGATCGAGACAGTTTTCCAGAGTGCCATGGTTCGTTGTGTGCCAGTGACAAGTACAGGACATTTCTTTTTGACCAAAAGAGGCATATTGGTGCAGTCTGTAGTGCTTGAGCAATACTTACTATTGGCCCCTTGGTCAAGAAAGCTCATTTCGGAGTGTGTAAACTTAATGACACATCCCACCGGCTGTCAGTTTGTGCATTGTTGAATGCCACAGGCACATTTCTAGCAGATAGCAGATGCGGAAACATGCTGTATGTGCACGGCATGTTTCAGAGTCTTCTGGAAAGAGCCAGTCAGTTTGTGCATTGTTGAATGCCACTGGCACTCTTCCAGCAGACAGCAGATGCAGAAACATGCTATGTAAGAATGGCATGTTTCGGAGTCTGCTGGAAAGAGCCAGTGGCATTCTACAATGCACAAACTGACAGCTGGTGGGATGTGAGTCATTAAGTTTACACACTCAGTAATTAGCTTTCTTGATCAAGAGGCCAATAGTAAGTATCGCTGGAACACTACAGACTGCATCAATGTGCCTCTTTTGATCAAAAAGTAATGTCCTGTGGACGTCCGCCAGTCAGAAAGATTGGTTCGCGGGGCAGTGTTTCGACATCCTGCATACGATGGCCAGGTTCTGACATCCTCAGAACGTCCCTCACTCAAACGAAAATTTTCCACTGGGCGTCCTGTGGCCGTTTAAAAAAGGAACGTCAGCTTCCGGACGTTTGACGGACGTCCGAATATCAGATTTTGGCGTCCATGGGACTTTCATTGGACTGCCATTTTTTTTGCGCCGGACGTCCATCGGACAACTGATGTACATCCATCGGACATTTGCGGACCTCTACAGATGTCCAGCAGACGATGTTCGACGGCTTTTCGGCAGCACTTCTATTTTCGCAGCACACCAACCCTGCCTGTTGCACCTCAGCTTTCGCAGTCCGTTAACATTACGCCTACAAATTTTCATGCTGCTATAACGGCTCACGAGTGTGTGTGGTCATATCTGAAGGCGTTACCGTTACACGTTTTCACAAGAGTGGCAGAAAGCTTTACTTTGAAAAACTTCTATGGTGGCTCAGTGGTTAAGGCACTCGTCTACCGAGTCGGAGTACCCGGGTTCGAACCCTACCGCGACGGCCGCGTTTCGATGGAGGCGGAAAGCAAAGCTGCCCGTGTGCTGCGCGATGTCAGTGCATGTTGAAGATCCCCAGGTGGTTGAAATTATTCCAGAGACCTCCACTACGGCACTTCTTTCTTCTTTCACTCCCACCTTCTTCCCTTCCCTTACAGCGCGGTTCAGGTGTCCACCGAGATATGTATCGACAGATACTGCGCCATTTCCTTTCCTCAAAAACCAATTATATAGGACCATGCCGAGCGCTTGTTACATGCCAGTATGCCATTCCGGTTCCAGAGGCGCGACAAAGAAAGTCTAGATCGTTGGTTACCTACCTCGATGACACGGAGCTGCCAAGGATAACTAGGCAAGCAGTAGTGCGGTAAGAAAACGGTGGTGGTTTCACCTCCGCCTCGAAATATGAGCATGCACCTGGCAACAGCGGACATCCGGCGGAAGCGGCTGGCGTGACGTCACAATGAAAACTATGCATTCATCTACGATGGGAACCTACTGCGGGGGCAAGGGGGACAATGGTGCAGGTACGAAAGAAGCAACGATCCTGACTTCGCAGAAATGGGCCAGGCAGCGCGGTTTAATCCGGAAAGCACTGCCAGTGCGCGGCTAGTCACTGGTCCTCCCCAATCTCCCCCTACGGTCAAGTTGTTTCCAGCGCCGACATCCGACTTTGTCAGATATCTGTGTTTCTCCGCACCGCCTCGCTGCAAGCCCCAGAATTTTGCCTGCTGCGATGCTAACGTAACGTTAAGAGATCGGAAACGGGCGGAGTGGGTAAGAGAACAAACATGGGTTAATGACATCCCAGTCGAAATCAAGAGGAAGAAATTGGCTTGGGCAGGGCATGCAATGCGAAGGCAAGACAACTGCTGGTCCTTAAGGGTAACGGAGTGGATTCCAAGAGAAGGCAAGCGCAGCAGGGGGCGGTAGAAAGTTAGGTGGGCGGATGAGATCAAGAAGTTTGCGGGGATACGGTGGCCGCAACTGGCAAAGGAAAGGGTTAATTGGAAAGACATGGGAAAGACCTTTGCCCTGCAGTGGGCATAGTCAGGCTGATGATGATGACGACGCTGGTAGCTGAGACGCTGACGCGACGCCGAAGAAACGCTGTCTTGTGGTAGGGCCTTAAGATTCGAAACACTGACCAGCCGTGACAGCCATGGAGCCACTCTACGCCCCCGTCTTTCTGTTCGTGTGACTCAGTGAAGCATCATGCCAACAGCATGTGTGCGCCGCTGCACAAGTGGATAAAGGGAAGGAAAAAATGGCTGGCGGTGCTTAGCATTGTAAGCACAAAATATTGTAAAAAGCACGCTTCCGAACGTGGGTCAGCTCAGTTTTCACATATTCGGGGGTGGGCCAAACCCATTCTGGGCGTGTCCCAGGTTGGTTCCGAACGTGGGTCAACTCATTTTTCAAATTTTGGGGGGTGGGCCAAGCCCATTTTGGGAGTATGCCAGGTCAGTTCCGACCGTGGGTCAACTCAATTTTCAAATTTTCGGGGGGTGAGTTAACTCCATTTTCTGAGGCGGGCCAACTCCATTTTGAGACTAGGTCAAGCCTGTCTTTCACCCGAGCATACCCAGGTTCACCGGCACTCAAATTCGGCCAAGGTAATTTCATCTTAAAGGTCGAGGCTTCACACACCCATCAGCATTTTCAGAATTGCTACTGAAGTAGTGCTTTCACACCAAAAAAGGAACTTCTTTTTGGCTTCACGTGATCCTGGAATCTGTGCGGCGCAGGATCGAGCTAATCTTCGACTAGACAGGAGGCTATCAGACTAGTCGCACGTGCCCGATACCCACTTTCATGCGCAGGACATCCTGAAGACGTACACTCACATCATCAATGGGCATAACAAAATATAGAAAACTCGTTTCAAGCAAAATGAGTGCACACAGCCCGCTTTTTGAAAGCAGCTGTCTCGGACGAATATACTATCTTCTAGACCAAAAGAATAGCACGAATGTGTTGCTCTGTGTATTTAGAAAAGCCTAGAATTGACGCATGCCATAACAAGCATCGCGCGCTCTGCCACTACAAGTTCAGAATGATCGCCTGCAAGTTTTTGCTTCATATTTGCTTAGTTTTTCAGGACTACAAAGTTACGCCGACTGTTAAACATCAATGTTTCAATCACGTCGGCCCGTTAGACGGATTATTGATGGCAATGAGCTGGCCCATCAGCTCGCCCGAGACACACTTTTCCGGGCACCGTTGATCCCCTGGCCCAAGCCCTCGGAGGACGGTGGGAGACTCACCCATCGCCGCACCATAAAAGAGGTCTACCTCGAGCTCCGGCTAGACAAAGGCCTTTACCCTCCTCCTCATCCATCACTCACGGTGCCGGAGGCTCGCCTTCTTCGGCACATCCAAATGAATGCAGTTATCACCCCGTCTCGCCTCTTTCTCTACCGCTATTGATCAGACCCTTCCTGTCCCAACTGCCCCTGTATCTATGCGAACCTGGCCCATTGCCTCTTCTATTGCCCGGCTGCTCAGCAGTCGGGTACCTACCCCCCACCTTCTTTATCCATCACCACCTGGCTCGACTGGCTTGGCGCTGAAGGGGAGGAAGAACAGCGACTTCTGGTCGCCCAGGCGGTCGACATGCTCGGCCTGTAAATTATGGCCGAATAAAGGTCTTGTACTACTATTTCTGAAAAGACGTCCTGCACCCACCGCACCGCTGCCGCCTGACACGTTTGATGGTGCAAGCCACCACTACTACAATGCACGAACTATGCTCGCTGTGCTGCCATCCCGGCTGCTGGAGCCTGATGGCACTATGGTTCATCATGATTCTTTCCTTTGCCGTCTTTGGCAGCACAGTTGCAGACAACTGCACTACTGTGATTGAAATCTTGGTTATGCCAGACACTTTGCCCCAAAAATATATCTTAAGGTGTCTTGCTTAAGCAAATATGATAAAATTAAAAATGAAAATGAAGCATCGGGTTGCACAACTCTTCAGTAGTTCATTGGTGTGGAGTACTGAAATAATTTACTGACGAAATGCACCCATGTCTAGATTTTAAGCATGCATGAATTGCTTTGGTGCTAGTATGGTAGGACATGGCTTTTTCACTCCTTTTTCTTGGCCATAAAATCACGCAGCAATAACACAACATCCTTGTGACACACAGGCATTGCCATAAGTTTATGGGGCAAACTGCGTTGTTCTAACTGCAGCCATGCTTGACTAGTTTAAGTTGCTGTGCTCTATTGCTGGATGGCCTTGTCACCGACACTGTCAGTCACGCATGCGCCATATCCTCAACTTCCAGTAAACAATAAGGGGGTGCATTTGGAATGCCACATTATGGTTTATCAATCCACACAAGAAGAGAGAGAAAAAGGAAAGGCAGGGAGGTTAACCAGAAGGGTGGTCCAGTTGGCTACCCTGCACTGGGAGAGAGGGATGAGGCCTAAAAGGGGAAAAGGGAAAGGGTCAGGAGCACAGTCACAATCTGTCATGCAGGCATGTTGCTCTCGGGTAACTAAAGAGTGCTTTGTAAGCACTGAGGGCTGTGGATAGCTGTGGCTACAGCAAAACACACAACAGTGTACTTTTACAGTACAGTGATATCCAGTATATGTCTTGAATTTACCCATATGTCCTCATCTCATCCTATATTGAGCCTTTCAGCATCCTCGGAACATGGTAATCAGAGAGTGCCTTTTCGGAAAATATTAAGGGCACAAAAATGGCAATTTTAAAGCTCAGAGCTTGAGTAGGCATTAAGTATGGGAAACATGTGCCAGTACCCGTGTAGCTGTTCACTATCTTCTTCCATTTCATTTGCGTTACCTCCTGCCTAGCAAAGCTGTGTACAGATACATATACAGGTATGAATGGAGCATGCTAAGCTCTTCTAACTGCATTCATGTCAGTTCTAGAAATAAGTTTAGCGAGTTTATGAGCAACTGTATCAGTGGTGTTGTTGTACATGCATGCACAGCACTTCCCATATTTGACAGGGCATAACGAGAGAGGAGCCTCCTTTCTTAATGACCATGTGAAACCATTTAAAGATCGCCCTGCCACCATATACTCTCCATTTCACTCGGGAGGTTTTGAACATGCTAGAATTGTGCACACGTGGACAGCCATCCGTACAATGATGGTAACTGTAGTTCTTTCAGGCATGTGTCACTAGGAGCTAAAGTGTGGGATTATGAGCCAAAAAGACCTTGGTGTTAAAGGAGTATAGGCACTACATTTTGGTTTAGTTATATTCATTGCAGTGATGCATGGGACGTTAGTATACATTGCTTACCATGTTGTATTCGTCATGTGTGTTCGGTTTCAAATAACATGTGTATTAGGTTGCAGTCTCAACAGCCAAGCAATGGCTGTGCTGACAAGGTTCACTGTAAACCACACAAAGCATAAAAAAACTGTGATGTAACCGCTGCTTCTTCATTTTTTATCACTCTGGCTCTTGGAGGAGGCTCGCGCATTGTAGTAAATCAAAACAACAAAGCAGCGATTATATCGTAGTTTTTTTTATGCCTCATGCGACTTATACTGAACCTTGACATCGCAGCAATCATTTGGCTGTTGAAACTGAAATAGCATGAGAAAAAATTCAGTTATAAATTATCTACTGGTTGCAGGTGCATACCGCGCAGTGATCCATACATACTAACGTCCTAATGCACCGTTACCAACAAGAAAACATGGAAGCAAAAATATGGTGTCTAAGCTCTTTTAAATTAAAGAGAGATGAGTGCCTGCACTACACTTCAAGAAAATAAACACCATTTAAAAGCAACGCTTCTCTGCTGGAAGCATAACACAACCCGGTAATGCAGACCAAGCATTAGTGATGTCGAAGAACTCGTGAGAAAGAGCAATCAAGTTGCCAACAATTCTTTGCCCGTAAGGCCTAGGCCTCACACATTTGTGTAATTTGCCTGTGGTTTAATTCTTTTCCAGTCATGTTAAAACTGGCCTTTTGTGGATCTTGATTCTTATCTTTTTTAATAAGCTGTTATACTCATTAAGTTGTGTCACACAGAGAAATGAAGCTAAGTAAATGCACTATTAAAAACTGGGAAGTGCTACACAGAGACTAAATACTTACTGTAAAATTTAATTCGTCAAACACAAAAGTTTTGAGATGATCAGAAGAAAATCAGTAAAGATAAGTCTATAAAAATGCACACAAACAAATAAGCATGTAAAAAATGTTCCTGATCATAGCAATAAAAGACGCTGCAAAAACTGACGTTGTAGCTGGCAAATCTTTGAGCAATAAATAGTAGTAGCAGTAGTACGAGATTTTATTCAGGCGTAACGCTTAGGCACCCAAGCCACGATGGCCTGTTGCACGAGCAGGTGCTGTTTGTCCTCACTTTCAGCTCCAAGCCAGTCCAGCCAGGTGACGACAGTGTGGGAGGGAGTGGGAAAGAAACCCGATTGCAGAGCAACCAGGCAGGAGAATAAGCAGTCGAAAAGATTAGCACGTGGGGCAGGGCAGTTGGGATATGACGGATTGCGACGGAATTTGTACAGATAAAACTGTGCAGGCGTGAAAAGTGTGTTAAGTTGTATATGTCGAAGGATGTGAGCCTCCTGCACAGAAATACTAGGATGAGGGTCAGGGTAGAGTTTACAATCAAGGTGGAGAGCACTGTAATACTCTTTGATGGTGACGCAAAGGGACAGTCTTGACCAGCCCTCCACGGGCCTTGGCCACAGAATCAACAGTGCCCGGATAAGAGTTTTACGGGTGAGCTGGTTAGCAAGCTCATTGCCGTCAATCCCAGAGTGCCCAGGGATCTATTGGAGGAAGACAGGGCAAAGCTGCAGTGATGCAGGTGTGGCTTCAAGTTCCGTGGCCATATGTGACGGGAGTGTTTTCGACTGAATGGCACGGATGGCTGCCTGGGAGTCAGTGTAGATGGCATAGTCAGGCACAGGTGGAAACGAATGAAAATGCTGAGGCGTAACTGATGGAGAGGACCTCGAGTGAGAGAATAATGTCAGGGAGGTGTAGGAACAGGCCACTAGTGTGAGTGACAGGGGTAGAAAGAAGAGGATGAAAGAGGACTTCGCTAATGAAGCTGCGAACTGCGAAGCTGGAGTCACGTAAGAGGCATCCGTGTACGCCACTCCATGGGTATTGAAGGGGGAATTACGATTATGACGGCCAGCATGCAGAACTGATGACATATTGGAGGGAAGGGGAAGTATATGAAGGTTAGAAGCCTCTGGAGTTGAGGGAATAGGGAGAGGGGCTGTCTGGATGTGGGGAATAGTAGCCTGCTTTCTTTCGTACGTGTACAGGTCAGTGCATTATGAAAGGGAACATTCCATTATCATGAGTAAACGATGATTGAGAAGCCAGTGCCTGTGAGCTGTGCTTTAGAGGCAAACCACTTTTCGATCGTGGTGAAGAGAAAGGAGAGTGCAAAAAGAATGGAAGAGACCAGTGGCATAAATTTTATCAGTGGAGGTGGCTATGGGGAGGTGGAGCCGTAGCCTTATCGGGGCTACGGAGAGCGGTGGCGAGAGTGTTCATTTAGGTCTGGGTGAAGAAGACATACAGTACTAAGTAAAGAAGTTTGTTTAGAGCCAGTCGACATGAGTGCGCTTCCCGCAGGCCGGACGACTGCCTCACGACTCGACGAAGTAGGTGAGTGACAGAGTGACAGGTAGAAACAGCCGTATGGAGAGCCTGGACGTTCTTGGTAGCATGTAATGGCATGCCAAAAATGCGGCACTGAGAAACTTAGGGGACTGGGGAACCGGCCAGTGTAGGAGAGATCAGTGAATCGGGAGCTTGTTGATAGGCAGAATGGCTTAGAAGTAGTAGTTCGAACTTGTCAGGTGGGGGAAAAAGGCCCACCTGGTCAAGGAAGAAGATGAGATCCAGGTCCTGCTGAAGGGTGTCTTGCATTTGACCAGGAGAGCCACGCGATGGCAATATTAAAAAGGGTAGGTGAAGGAACGACACCTTGACGGGTACCCAGAGTGAGACGATGAGGCGTAGAAGTGAGGTCAAATACCCAGAAATGTGCGTTGTGGTTATAAAGAAAAGCACGAACGTAGTTATACATGCAGGAGCCGCAGTGGATGTTAGAAAGAGAGACTGTGTCATGAGAGAGACAGTCGAATGCCTTGCAGACATTGACTGTGACAAGGGCATGAAGTTGAGAGCTGCCACAGGTGAAGAAAGTGAGCTGAAGTATGAGAAAGAGGCCATGGGCAGACACGAGGGGACGATGGCCAACGAGGGTGTGAGAAAGCGAGTCAGAGAAGCCTCCAAATGCCGGTCAATGAGCGCCATACACTCCATTGTCTTGCTAGGTTTTGCAAGGGTTGATAGGTAGATTTGCAAGGGTTGCAAAGACCTTGACAGAGGACTGTGTAGCTAGGGCATTAGCGAGGGTTGGAGCAGGGGTGGGGGTGGTACCGAGCAGGGCTCGAAAGAGGCTCTGTGTTGATTCCTGATGAAGCGCCGAGTCAAGATCATTGCATAGTGCAGCCCATCCAAGAGTCCTCATGGGAGGCATAATGAGCCACGATGTCATCTCAGAGCTGAGAAAGTGAGGTCTGGAGTTGGAGGTTACGAGGCTGGAGTCTGGCTGACCGGAGATGCTTCTTGCAACGCTTCCACAGCCGAATGAAGTGGGGGTTGGAGTTGGAAATGGGACATGCAGCAGACTGTATGAGTAGAGAATGAGGTCGCTAGTAAAAGGGCGTGAGTCTACTCCTCAAAGGACTTGAAAAAGGCCGAGGAAAGCAGAGACCGAAAGACATGCCAGTCATTACGCCGAATGCGTTGCTTGTGGGAGGGGATCTAAAGAGGGACAGAGATGGAGCCATGTAGTGGTCACTGAGAAAGATATCTGCAGTGGCCAACCACTTAAGAGTAATGTGACCAGAGCAGTAGAAAGGCCAGGGGTTGTGGAGCGCTGGGAGCAGGTGTCTGCGCTAGTGGGGACGCCGGGGGATGTTGAGGAGCGTGAGGTGGGCCTGCTGAGCCATGGCATGGAGAAGGCGGCCGCCATAAAGGGTCTGCAGGTAACCCCACAGAGTTAACCCTTCCCTTACGAAGGGGCAGAACTCATTTTCTGTAGTATTATGAAAATATATTTCTTTCACACAAATGCTTTATGCATTTACCTCACGATATATCAAAATGTAGCGTAATAGCTGCTCTTTCACAAAATATACAAATTATGCTCAGAAGTTACTGTTTAAGGAAAAAAATTTGTTTTAAAGAATACAAGAAAGTTTAAAAATGCAAATTCATATCAAGGTGAACCAGAAATAAAAAAATTGGAATATAAAAGATGCTGTACAAACTGCCCACTATCCCACACAGAAGTTTTAAAACTTCCAGCTGCAAGTCTTTTTTGGTCATCGTGTCAGTCTACATCAGTTGCTAACAGTCAGCCACCATGGCATTGTGCCACTGAAAAAAGTAATTCCGTTTTGCTGTCAAACGCAAGTACACATCGAACGCCTTGTATAAAATCATTGTTTGATGTTCAGTCTTGTGCTCATTGTGTATAGCTTGCAGTTTCTTCTTTTCCCTGTTTTTTTGGGGGCTGGTGATAGTACAAGTTTATGGAAAGGGTTTGGCTTTGTTTGGCAGGGTCAAGGTCGAAAATCTGCTCAAGAAGCTCAAGTCTAACAGCAGCTTGGAGCCAATTTAGGAATATAATGGTGAGCTTCAGAGTGAGCTCGAAAAAGGATGAAGCTGTTGGCACAAGTGATGTCAATACAGTGGAAAGGTAATATTTTCCACCAATGCACAAACTTCATCAACACATCGTTGTAGTTAATAAGCTGGTCCAACGTTCCCCAACATGCCAACACTGCAGTCTTTGGTCAGGAGAGATTTCAGTACTGTTATCTTGTGGCGGTTAACCTTGCAGCGTATGAACTCATCCGACGTTTATGCCGGATGGTCTATGGACGTGGTAAGAGTTCAGAAACCACCTTTTGAAGGAACACGTCGCGTAATTTGGCTCCTATTCAGAGCAGCGATGAAGTGTAACTTCATATCTAACACAGCTAGCAAAGCCACATCTCCAGTGAAGTCAATATGAGAACCAACACTCAGAAACAAAATTTGAACAATGTAGCTTTACTGGCGGAAGCCTACAGTACATGACCAGAGCTGCATGCCATTCGGGCCAACTGTGCTGATCTTTTTACCTACACCTAAATCTGTTAGCCAACGAGCAGCGTTGAGTCGGAGGTAAACTCGTATGGGGGCACCTCAAGGTTCAGAGGAGCCGGCCCTTTGCGGATGCGGCCAGATGCATCGTAGTGTGACCCGTGACACGGGCAATAGTAGCCACCAAAATCACCCGCGTTGGCGATTGGCACACAGCCCAGATGAGTGCAGACACCTGCATGAAGATGCATAACAGGTCTAAGTATACCAACTTGAGAAAAGCATTACCATAAGAAAAACTGAAAACATGGCATTGGTGTCACACCAACAAAGTGAAACAACCAATAAGGCACAGCCAAGAGTCATAAACCTGTCATAAACCTTTGCATAAAATGCAAAGATAATCTGTTGTAGATGCAGAACATAAAAATAGTGGTGCAAGCATCGGGCCGTAAGAAACAATGCAAAAATCGGAACGAAGTGTTGAGGCAGTTTCAGTGAAAGAATAATTTAAACTGACAAATTACCTTTCAAAGGCATCAACTATAAAAGGCCCATACTTGAAGACACTTTCGAATATGTCTTTTGGTGAGACCTGACTGGCAAAAACGGTGTAAGCAGATGTCAGTTCTGTTGAGACTGTGAGCTCAGGCAGCAGTTAAGGCATTGCATGTGCCACCGCGAAAGGCCCAGGGGCACGTACCGTGTATACTCGTGTATAAGCTGCACTTTTTTTCATCAAATTTTCTCAGGGGCGGGTTATACACAAATCAGGCCTATAGCTACACATTAACACACTGTGGTGCCGCTGTGACTACTGTGTCAGATAATTAAAAACCTGGCGACATATACAAACATTTTATTTCACCATTCACCGCCGTTTTCGTGCCAATCGCCGTCGGACGAGCTCGCCTCACTGGCGTGCTCCCAAAGCTAGTCATCCTCTGTGCTATTTATCGCGTTTGATAGTACTACTAACTCTAAAACTGTTTGAGATGATGTCCGTTGACAACAAACACCACGCGTGCAGAATCCAAGCGCACACTTGCTGGAGGGACGCTCGCTTCAGCCGCCCTGTCTAAGGTTGTCCCGATTCTATTTATGACTACCTTAATAAATACTTTGTACCCAACGGACAGTAAGCTGAGTGGTTTGTAATTTTGCAAGTCTTTAACATCTCCTTTTTGTATGAATTAAGATAATGTTAGCGTTCTTCCAAGCTTCTGGTACGCTCAAGGTCATAAGGCATTGCATATACAGGGTGGCTAGTTTTTCTAGCACGATCTCCCCGCCATCCTTCCAAGAGATCGGCTGTTACCTGATCCTCAACAGCTGCTTCCCCCATCTGGATTGCTCCTAAGGGTTTCTTTACTTCCTCTTTTGTTACTGGCGGGATGTCCCATTGCTGTGTGCTACTGCCTCTCTATTAACGTTCTGACTACATTGGCTACTGTGTAAATTTGTGGACTCTTTGGCTACCTTAACTTGTTTTCAGTTCTTGTTTTTTCCAAGTTAATGTCCACAAGGCATTTTAGTGCTCTTCTGCGCTTGTTGGATGTATGTACTGTGGGATATACAAATATCCTTCATCGCACCCGCGCCGAGGAGGGGAGAGGGGGGCACCCGGCCACTCTCCTCACTCTCAGCTCGGACGTGACGTCACGCCTACGCTCTGGCGTCTTAGGGAAGGGGTGAACGACTCCTCTTGATTGCAACCAGTTGCTCAAGGGGGAGGCAATGTCGGAGGGGTTTAAGGAGAGCTCGCGCGGGAATGAAGGCTGTCTAAGCTCTCTCTCTCTTGCCGCGGCGTGACTGCCCGATTGCCCCGCCGACCCCGCTTCCTGCCCGCGCCTCTCCGGACTATCCATCGCCGGTCGACGACGACTTGGTAAGCTGCTGAACCATATATTATCGGATAGAACATTCTTCCGCAGTGTGCTTTGCCTGGCGCTAGGTTAATAAACGGTTTCCTAGCGTACTCTGTTCGTTGCCTACTTCGTCCAAACCCGCCGTGGCTGTGACTTTGCGCCACGGGTTGGGGACACGAGAACGCCCGCGCATAGCTGGCACGGAAGCTCGCCTTCCCGGCCGGCTGAACGCGGAGTGACCCCATATCTGGCAGCCCAACGTGGGGCCTGCTCTTGGAACATTGGACGACTGTCTGTTCGGTTCGAAGAACGCTCTTTGTCCGGACTTGACAAGTGGTAGGCCTAGTGTGAATTTTGATCGCTAGGACCTGCGGCATGCTTTCTTGAGTGCGAGGTGTATTGCGCTGCAGCATGTTTGAACTTTTCGACATGCTCAGCATATTTTTTTGTCAAGTTTTTCTTCCTGGAGTTGCTTCAAGAACCACTTGGTCCGCATCGAGGGAGCACGGGGCCTAGCGCCCGCGGAGTTGCCGAGCCCGAAGCGAGTGAGTACGGAAGCCGCGTGGGTGGTCCGAGTTTTCTGTATATATTTTCTCGCTGTCTCTCTTTCGACTCTGGGAGTCGCGGCTCCGGGAGCCGGGTGGCCTGGGGCCACGGGTGCCGCTACGAGCTCGCTGGTATTGCAGCTCGGCACCGGGCGCTCCGACACCGTCCGATACGGTGGGCGCCAATCGCTCAGAAGCTGCTTTGTGCAGTGAGTGGGGAGGACCACCCCACAAAGCTGATGTCTCCTCGCGGCTGCGCGCACGAAACCCGTTTCGGGTCTTTCTTTTGTTGGGGGTCGTCGACCGTCACTATGGTTGCGAGGCCTAAGGCTTTTCATAGCTGCCTGCACCTTGTTAAAAGTGACACGACCACCGGACCGTGGTGTTGAGAGGGGGCGCACTTTGCTGGCCGCCCGTTTTTTTTTTTGTAACCTCGCATGAACCGAGCATTCTCGTTCAACTTAAGAAAGGGCTTTGTTCACTCGAACTTTGCGTTGCACAGCCGCCCGACACGTTTTGCTAGCGAGTTGAGCATTGTGCCATGAGGCCCTTGTGTACGCCGTTTCCCCTCCCGTGACCTACGTTAAAGGCATGCGGAGTGTGTTTGGCAATATTTCAGATCCAGCGGAGCCACTCCGGTTTGCTGTCCTGTGCTGTCCGTCTCGCTGCCGCCTGCTGCGACGGAGCGGCCTGTATCCTGTTCGCCGCATCCATCCGGGGCAGCCGTGGCGAGACCAGACAGCAGCCACCTCTGGCTGCTGTTACCCTGCAGACTACTGCAGAATCTTGGCCTGCAGTGGTCAACCGGCCCTCCTCTTCGCGGGCCTGCGGACACGTAGTCCGCGGGCCATGCGAGTCATCCCAGCGGAGACCTTCACGCCGCCTTCGGAATACCGCGGAAGACTGCGTGCACGCTGTCAGCGTGACCTCCGCTGCAAGACCTGCCTCAAGTGCATGAAGACCAGGAGACTCCTCCATAGCATGTAACTTGCAGGCGCGTGGGTCTGTTTAAGGTTGGGGGGATGTGGGGACGCCTTCGTCCCCTGCGTTTGCTTTCCCGCATTGCACACCCCACTGTTGTTAGCTCCCCCCGAAAAGCACTCCTCTCAGTTCGGTTACTTTTAACGAACAGGGGAGGGCGCTCGCGTCGCAGCGACACCAGCGCCACGGATGGCGTTTTGCTGCGCGCACACGAGGGATAGCTGGCTCTCTTCTCCCTGGGCCCGGGAAGCGTGTTGGACGTTCACGCGCAAAGCTCCGCTCTTCGCCGCGGGCGTCCTCGTGTGGAAACGTGTTCCCCTCAGCTCGTCCCGTCCGGCCTCGGAGATATTCCCTTTGCCCTAGCATGGGCGAACGTTCGCTCGTAGCTGTGCTGGTGAGTCGGACATCCTCGATTCCTCAGTGTATTTTGTTGCTAGCTGGCGTTATTGTTGTTATAGCAATAAATGCCTTCTTTGTGTAAGCCAGTGTGTCGTTCCTTTGTTCCCACAGAGCAAGGCCCGCCGTGGTCGGCGTGCGCTCGGTAGCGTACGCAACCACGGGGTGGGGTCCGCGTGGCTTTGAACTGTGTCAGCCGCGGTTAAACGGGGAGAACGGATTTATCTCCCCCATTCAAACCCCACAGTACGCATCTTTCAACACTGAGGAGCTGTTTCAGGCAGTGACACATGAGTCACGGTTAGTGAAGATTTCCTGTTTCTTTTTGTAGCTGGAAAAATTATTGGGGCGCAAAATTTATTTTTATGCGTAACTTAGTCACTTTAATTCGAAACATTTTTCTGCACAAGATACAAACAGTGAACTCTCATTATTAAGAAACATTAATGACTTTTTCACATTTTTCCTTTCTAACATTTGCCCTTTTTTTTCTAAGTTTTGCTGTCATCTTGACTAAATTTTTCCATTTTACAATTCTTCTCATGGATTACAATTCTGCATTTACGCTTTTAATGACTATCATTCAAAAGAACATTGATTTTAGATGTGCTCATACTTTCCAGCATTTTCCAATTGAAATATTTGGAGAAAAAACAAAAGTGTAACACCTCTAAAAAATAGCTGCTTTCGAAGTTGCAAACATTTTTTTGTAGCACAAGGTATTTGTCTGTCAAAGCAATCAAACTTTCAGATGCTTCATGCAATAAAACAGGGAATGTTTTGCATAGTTCAGAATTTCTGGAATATTTTTTCCTTTTGTGTTATTAGCCTATCAACAAAAATTTTCAGCAAAATTTGTATTAAAGAAATAAAATTCGAATGCACACGATCAAATTTTTCCAGTAAAAAAAATAATAGAAAGAACGTACAAGAAATGCCCACTTTCCCCGTTTTACATATAGATTTAACAGGCTACTGTTGTGCGCTTGCGGCGCTGCGTGGGGAGTCAACTTATCTGGTGCACGTTTTTTTTGCAGCTTCTGGAATTGCCACGAGCCCCTTCAAAACATCGCCAAAATCTGAGAAACTGTTTCTCCGCTTCTCTAGTAAGGACTGCCTGAGGTACCATTCCTTTACTGACTAAATTGCGCTACTCTTTGGTGCATTTCTGATTAAAATTTTATATTATGAATTTTGGTTATATCGAACTACTATACTATTTTTAACCTGTTCACTATAACGCAGTTTGACTGTAGCAACCAATTACAGCTACTAGTGTAAATTTCTAATATGAAAGATACATACCAATAATAACCAACCACTCCGGGTTCTGTACACGTTCATTGTCATGCTGTGGATCCCGAAGAGAGCTCATGTCCACCGTAGCCTCCCTGCTGATCTCATCACTGGTTCGATGACGCACAAACAGTGGCTTGCCCCGCCACTTGAAGGTGGCATTCTTGCCTTCTGGGATGTCGCTCAACTTTACTTCAATCTTGGCCATGGCCAGAACATCAGCCGAGGCAGACAAGGCCATCACGAATTTTGTCACGAGAGACTTCGCAGCATATGTGCCCCCCATGGCTCCAACTGCACATGAATGCAAAAGCAAATGTTAGTACTACATTGAATGCAACAAAGTTTTCATGCTTGCTGCCGTGCTGCTTCAAACTGATAACTAGGCCTGACTAAGCATTCAAATTCTATACATACTTGAAGCAATGATTAACCAAACAATTATATTCCCAGAGTCTGAATCCACAAAAAGGTGAACACACTAAGCAGTTATTTATACAAGTGCCCTCAAGCTTTGCATCACAGGGCATTTTATTTATGCTGATGGCTACAACACTGCTTTTTTCCCATTAAACCCGTCTGCTAACAGGCTTTGGTATACCTGACTGTCTTCTGTTCCATGGTGCTTTCATTAGCGAACCAATTTATATGCATGTGCCACAATTCAGTGATCCACACCAAGTGAGTTCCACTGTGTAAGTATGCACATATGGCAAAGATAATAGATCCCGCCATAAAGCAAACAAGATAACTGTCTTCATGAACAAGGTGTCCTTTGAATATTACCTGCGGTCTACACGTTACTCACTGCAGGACTGCATAACATGTTTGCTAGGAAAAGAAATGGGGAGGTATCTTTTTTTGAAGCATGAGAAATTTCACAGCGAGAAGCTGTTACACAGCTGTTCTGGTTGGTTGGTTGGTTTATGGGGTTTAACGTCTCAAAGCGACTAAGGCTATGAGAGACGCCGTACGGACAAACAGATGACAGCAGTCTACTGCTTCAAGGAGTAAAGCAGAAAAACTCTTCAGTGTAAGAAAACTTCATCCCCAAGTAAAATCTGGACCATCCCCAGTGCAAGCAGAGCAGCTTCATTTTCAGATTCCTTACACATTTCAGCCATTGCCACAGCTGCGTAGAAGATGCATGCGCAGCTGCTCTCGCTGCCCAAAATACAAGAGAATCGTGAGTCTTGCAAAGACTTAAGCTCATTTTGGCAAATTATTGTGCAAAAGTTAGAAATAAAATGTGAATGCTGCATGTGATTCTTTTTAACACTAGTTTTCCAGCCATCAGTGCACTGAAGTAGTCGAAACCGAAACTGACAGGAGTTTCCCATCCCTGACTGGCAGCAACAGGATGAGTGGCAACAAGACCATGCTGTGCATCAATCTGGGTGCGAACGTGATAGACTTCATGGCCAAACCGAGCATGAGCTTCACGCTGAATTAGTTGTGTCATTATTCAACCATCGCAATTTTTTTGCCAGTTTCTCTGCATCTCAAATGCAATGCTTGGCATCTGATGTTTGAACACTCAAGTTGTCTTTTTGCATCTATATGCCACTATGTTCACTTCAGCTGAAATCTATTTCCCTTTCTTCATCCTCGTCTATAAACTTTCTTGACTGTGTAATTTAATTGTACTGTGATGAAGAAGTGCCCGCGCGGCAGCGGGACTGCTCTCGGCGAGCGCGCGCTTCCTGTTGGTGCCGTTGGAACCAGTGCCTGTCGGTGAACGCCGTTCCGCGCTTTGTGCTTTGTATCGAGCTGTGCTTTGTGCGTTGTACCCGAAAAACCCATTACAGTACACATAATGGAATAAATGCACCAAGTAATATATCTAGAAGTAAAAAGACCCAGCAAAAAAAATGCTTCACAAGGCTTTCACACAAGCCAGTCCCTTCCTGTGTTCTTTTTTTTCCAACTCCCCATCACCCTTTGTTGTTGCAGTTCAGTCAGTGAAACTAAAAGGCCACAGCTGACATCCTTTTCCTTACACTGAAGTAGTAGGAAGCCTTTGGCAAAGAAGATATAAAAGATTCATCATGACAGCATACGACTTGTCACTCGCAGATTTCCAGGAGCATTGCATGTGCTCTGCTGAGCCTGTCCCTGTACCTTCCCATAGGCTTGCACCTTTGAACAGAGAAGGCCCAGTATATTTCAGGGTTTCTTCAACAAATAGCTTACGATCCTGATTAGTTACTGGTGTCATACACACACATAAAAAATATAATAAAATTCACTCAATGCTGTTGCATGATGAAAAGGTAGATAGGGTTCAATACACTTGGCACATGAAAAATGTGTAACGATTCCAGGTTGGAATATGAAATCTCTGAACACAGCTCTCCTTACACAAGAGGGAAAACCTCAACTACGGGGAGGAAAGGGCGTAAACTCCGCTTACATGTTACCCCTTTAAAGCCAGTGCAGTAAGGTCCGACATCAAGCTAGCTCAGCAATGTCAGACCTCCCTTTGGAGTAGGGGGCCTTGTTCGGGTGGCACAAACCCTTCCTGTTCAGTGTAGGGGGTTTTCCCACCCAGAGGCGTTTTGTTAACATGACTGGCAACAAAACTGGCATTCATACTGCTGCATGATTTCTCCTCTCGGTACAATCTTTCCATGTGGTTTTGCCTTCGGGAAAAAGCACATGGAAAACCACATGGAAACCACATGCTGCATCAGTATAGGCATGCCACATCATTCCCGAAGGTGCTACTTTGCCACTGTTAGCCAATGCTGGTGTAGGCAAGCCGAAGTATGTCACATGACCTGGCAAGTAAACCAAGCATAGATTAATAGCAACTGGAAAATTAACACTCTGTTGAAATTAACTCGCAACAAGAATGATTCTTAGCTACCCAGCAACGGCAGTGCAAGCAGCTGCCTTCCCACTATTTTACTGGGCAGGAGCTGATTCATGCAATGTTCTAGCATACGAATTTTCTTCTTGTCCTTTATGTTGACACAAAGTGGATACATAGCCGAGAAAGTAACAGACATGCCAGGACATGTAAACAAACATATGCTATTATAGCATACCGCAATCTTCGCTGCGCACTACTGAAAAAAAAAAAAACGCAGTAAAGTTACATAACTAAAGGTACAGTCTACTGCTGGAGACAAGCATTAAAATACTGGCATTCTCTGTGATCACAATTACCAGCGCAGAACTGAGTTTTAGCAGGAATTTATATTTTAACTTAGCAAAGGCCAGGCCAGATTTGACTAAGGCACCACACTATGTTCAAACTACGTGGGTCTGGTAGCGGTAGGGCTATGTTGCCTAGAGTGGACATGCTACAGTTTCTAGATGGGCCTGAGCACAATACAGGGGTTTATTTTCGTTGCAAGAAGCTTTAGATCCCCAAATTTTTTTTCTCTTGCAACTAGTCACTGCATCTTGCACAATGTAAGCCTGCCTTTTCATCATTTCTTAAAATGTTTTGAAAAAGCAGACTGTCACTAAGCTGACTAACACAACCATCAGCAGTGATGCAACAGGCAAAAAGACGGTTGCTCGTATCGGTGATAGATATCAGCAGTCTTATTTAATTGGCAGTTTTTCAAAACCACCTTTAAAGGACTACAGTACAGATTTAATAAAACATACGCACCTCGGCTAATGTGAATGTGACGCATATTGTCACTACCCTGCTCGGCAGTAGTCATGTCTGATGTCAGAATTTGCAGAAGATTAATGCAAGAAAGCAAAATTCCCAATCATGGTTTATGTTATTCTGCCCGGTTTCCAAGTCCCACAGCTGGATATATGTTTATTTGGGCAAGGTTCTTTGAAATGGAGCAAAGAAAATATGGCTGATAAAAGTCAGTAGACTCTCCCTTTAAGTTAAGCATTTTTCACTCATGCTGCTAGACCAGATAAAACCAAGATTAAAGCAGAAATCTGAGAGCTTAGCAGCCCACTAATGGCTTTAAGTTAAGTGAGGGAAACTTAAAAACAAGGACGTGGCAAGACTACAAAGGCGCTGTTACATCTGGTCTCGTCCTTGTTTTTAGCAGTGTTTCTCTCACTGATGCACTAACTAGCCTACCAAAATGCCCTCTTGCAACAGCAATAAAAACTAGTTGCTCAGTGCCCAACCACAAAAATCATATCAGACGCAGTTACATTTTTGTGAGTGAGCAATTGGAGCCACAAGCGGAATCATGAGAGCTGTTTCAGAAATTAATGCAGCACTTTTCAATTTCCCAGATGAATAATTGCAACTAACATCACCCTCAGCACCAGCATAAAGCTACAAATTAAAGCTTGCAGATTTCTCAAAACTACACAGATGAAGTAAAGGTCTCCTGCTCTGCAACAGGGGCAAATTTCTGGGCCACTCTTGAAATAGACAGCTGTGGGGGCAGTCTTATTTGCACTACGTGTTTCTTGAGTGTTCATAGAAAAAATGGAAGCCCAATTCAATTTTCCCACACATACTTTTCTGCAAAGGGGAGGGTGCATTTGCCCGCATTGTCTGCCTCCCCCCCCCTTGCGCCTAAATCTACCCCTGCTCTAGAAATTACGCCCGAGGCAGACCCCAACCAGGACATGGTGGTAGTTCTAGCAATCCAACTAGCCAAAGTGGTTAGCACTAGGCAAGACTAGGTCGCAATGATGAACTTGAGCGGGCACAATGCCACTCCAAATCTCCTAAGGAGTAGCATTCCCTTGAGCAGATTGGACTAGGCCCAATTTAATTCTTCAGTCTACAGTGAAAGGATGGCGCATGCACGAGTTCAGACACAGAACGGATCAATGTTAGAACAAAAAATTCACTTTATTCTATAACAACACATTGATTCGTGACTGTGACTGCTATCAGAGATGCGCAACTATGCACGCCTAGTTTATACACTTCAAAAGCTCAGATGTGGGCGTCATTAAGTTACTATAGCCGTGTTGTCGCTGCAGTATGCGAAGTAGAATAGCTCAGTTTGGTACTATTTAGAGCAGTGATTCATTCGTATCTCGCTACGCAGATCCACTAATCGCATGCGAAAAAGGAGTGTTGAAAGGCTTGGAATTTAATATTTTAGCGAACAGCCGACGTACACTTAGTATCAGTTTAAAATACTCAGCAAGCAAAAGTAAAGCTCCATCCTTACCTCCGAGAACAAGGTAGGTCTGCATTTTGCTAGACACCTGGACGTCCCGTGACGACTTCGTAGGATCTAAGCTCGCTTTCTTCCGGTAAGCGGAAAAATCTGGCACCTTTATGTCGGTGTGAGCCATTCGTACTTGCGCCGGGGCTGTATGGGAGCAAAAGAAACCACATGCTAGCACAGCACAAGGAGATCGAAACTCCCTATCAAGGTCATGAACGCAGAGACCACGAGCAAAACATCGCGTGCGGATACATCGCACTTGATTGGCACCGCTTATTTGCAGTAGCACTTTATTTTATAAGAAAATGAACTGCCACAAACCAACCTGTAAAGCTTCCTGAGCAAGCGAGCAGCTCCCTGGTGGGCAAAGACTTCGCAAGGGCATAGTGCGAGAGCTTGGCAGGCGGAGGTGGCCTTTTCTCTTCATTTTTCAGCTCAACAACAGGAGTTACCGGCTGGACCTGTGACGCTACAGTTTTAGATGAAGCCTTTACGTAATTAGCAAGGTTAGCGGCGCGTCCTTTAACGCTAATCATTTTTTTTTAAATCACCGAACCCGGCGACACCACTGAATGACCCACGAGCGAGTACACCGGAAAAGGGTGCCGGAGATCGGAGCTACGGTCCGGAAATGCGCGCATCATGCGCCACCGTGGCCACCACTAAACACACAGATGAAAATGGACTTCTTTAAAGTCTTGCTTAACACAAATGCATAAAAATTAACCGCATACATTTTTAAGGTGCACATTTTTTTTGTGGAATAATTTGCGCCAGTAAATGTGCCTCCCCTCGATGGTCTCTGCGGCTACTGGCTACTGTGGCTGTGCGTCGTTTCGGCGTCTTTGGAGTGTTGGAGAGGGAGATACGGGAAAGGGTTCAAAGGAAGGGGCGGTCAGTGGTGTCTTGGGTACCAGCCGAAACCACGAAGCCGGCAGTGCAAGGTTCAGTAAGTAGAAGCCGGCTGAGCATATATCAGGTAATAAACTTGCGCCTTGCGCTACTGAATCTTGCTTTCCTGCGACAAGCCTAGAAGGCTTATTCATAGCGTATATTTTATCGTTTTATTTGCATGCATTCAACGAAGCTTCATTGCTGACATGGCAACAGGAGATGACCGTTCGAACAGAAAGGTAGCCTTGATTTCGGGGATCACCGGCCAAGTAAGTGTACAACTGTCATGTCACTCGGCCTAACGCCAAGTTTGCTTTCTGTGCATAATGTGGTGATCGTTTTCATGCCTGATTGCACGCGTATACGTGGCGAAAGAGACGCGCAAATTTCACCATCACCGTGTGGCACAACGTTAAAGTTTTCTGTGCCGTTGAAATAGCTCGTGAGGTGCTTCCTATTTCGTTGCTTTTTCTTTTCTGAATCCTGTTTCGAAAACGCGCGGCAGCGCGCGCCTGGAAGTTGTGTAGCGTGGCTTTTTGGGCTTGTTGGTACTTTTATTCTCCTGAAGCATCACATTTATACGCCAGAAAACAGGAATCACATGTGCCAACAGTATCAATTCCTTAAAAAAGAGAGCTCTTTATCTGAGAGGAGAATGGAAGGTGTGTTTACACACGCGCATCCTGACCTATTTATCTTTTCAGCTTTTCAGCCCAAATTTGTTGGAAGTTGCGGTTTTATCATATGAAGTATGTACCTAGACAATGTTCCTTTGAAAAATCGCTCTTCATCAGGGGTGCATGTGGGAAAAAGCACTTCGGTAAAAATGTGGGCTTGCTAAAGATTTGGTGTTAGCAATCAACTTTTCTTGGGCCATATTATTCACTAGTACTGCTCAAGAGAGCATAAGAAAGACTACCTTAATGTTCAAGCAGTGAACAATAATCTCACTGCTATCATTACGGAGTGTGCAGTAGTAGTAGGCAGTAGGATGGTTAGACAGGATACCGGCAAGCTCTCAGGAGACTGAAACTCTGATTAAGAAGTATACTAATTAAAGCATTCAAGCCTCTAACCCCACAGGCAGAATAGAACTGGCAGAGTTATCAAAGCTAATCAAAAAGCGAAGGTAACTGACATAAGGGTTTAACATGGAAAGAATCGAGCATGCTCGAAAGATCAGAGGAAGTCTAAAGGTAGTAAAGAGCAAACTAGGCATAGGTAAAAACAGATGTGTGCGCATTAAAGGGACACTGAGGAGAAATTGAAGCTGGCTTGTATCGACAGAATACCAGCTCCTGATTACAAAAACGCCACTTATACTGACAACAAAGCTCTTGTAACGTAGAAAAGAGCAAGAACCAAAATACAGGTGTCGCCGCCACAGGCCAAACTCGCAAGTACAAGTGTGATGACGTCATAGGACAAAACAATGTTGCTAGAACCAATGGTTCTAGAAATACTAGAACACGAGAAGCCACGAATCACTGAGGCGCAGCCAATGCATGCGCAAATCTCCTTGACGTCGCCAGATGGCGCCACGTATCCGGCAGCTACGCGCGTGCCTGCAGCATGGGGACCAATCAGCGCCTGCTCTCCGGCAGTAGGCGGGCTCCCGGTATTCCGCTAGCGGTAACAAGGTACACAGTATGCTAAGGGTGTCTATTTGCTAGAACTACGTTGACTACTTCGAGAACGAGATCCATCGTAACGCTGGCAAAACGCCGGTGCAAACGTAAACGAAGCGACGGTAGCGTCGTAGCGACGGCCGCAATAGCCGATAGATGCCTTCAACGTGCTGCCGGCGGTAGCTTTCTTTTCGGCTGCTGCCAGGCCGCACTGCTAGCCGTCAGAAATCACGGAGTCTGCGTTACGTCATGTGCACGTCATGTTTCACATCACTTAGTCCTGTGTCGTCATAGGAGAATCCCAAGTTTGAATCAGAGCGGCGGGAAAAACTTTGTCAACTTCGAATCCAAATTTCATAGAAATAAATGCTTCTTTCGCTGCCGGCCAAGTGCCAACAAAGCCATGAAATGCCAAACTATCGGATTTTGCTGTAAAAAAAATAATGATAGAGCTCTCCTCATTGTCCCTTTAAGGCACAAAGACGGAACTGTCATTTGCAGTATGGATGAGATAGTTAAAGTAGCCGAAGAGTTCTGCACAAGTCTTTACAGTAGCCAGTGCAATCAGGACATCAATGAGAGAGCCAGTAGTGCACAGCAATCAGACATCCCGCCTAGTAACGAAAGAGTAAGTACAGAAAGCCTCGATGAAAAGAAAGAAGGCCTCGATGTCTGTGGTGTTTCGTTTCTGAGCAAAAGGTTGTAGTTTCAATACCCAGCCACATTTCGATGAGAATAAAGCACAAAAGTACTCTTGCCTACATTTCAGAGCACTTTAAAGGTCCCCACTTCTCAGTTCTTTATAAATTTGTGTGCCATCGCAGTGGCTCAGTGGTTATGGCACTTGGCAGCTGACCCAAAAGATGTGGGTTTAATCCTGGCCATGGCAGTCGAATTTCGATGCAGGCAAAATTCTAGAGGCCCGTGTACTGTGCGATGTCAGTGCACGTTAAAGAACCCCAGGTGGTCGAAATTTCCGGAGCCCTTCACTATGGCGTCCCTCATAGCCAGAGTCTCTTCGGGTTAATCCCCCATAAACCCTTTACAAATTTGCAGCCTTCCATGGCAGCATCCCCCATAGCCCGCATTGTAACTTCTGCAGCTATATTTTGTAATGTTTCTTTTCACTGCTTGATCTTTTCTTTTCTTGCCATTAATTGGCCTTTTTTGATACTGGAGTGGGAAATGACATTGCTTGTTTAGCTATTTGTCTTAAAATCACATGTCACAACTATAAGTGGTGGAAGAGCGAAAGAATGGATTGGGAATTGGGAAAAGAATTGTTGCAAAAGACAACCTTCAGTTGTACAAATTCACTTATCTAATCCTGTAAGTGCATGAGACTGTTACTGCTACTTCAAGCTCTTGATCATTTGTCTCATGCTTGAGGACCGGTTAGCCTCTTTGGTTTGCCATTTGATAGGATGTCAAACCTGTGCTGCTACAGTGGTCATTGATTTGTTCGTCAGACCGGGACAGCTGCATTACTTGAGAAATCATTAAAGCTTTCTTTCTGTAGCTGTGTAGCTGCACTTTGGTAAGTTGTAAAACTTCTGGTTCAGCGTGACTGCCAAAAATCCTGGGTCCACTGCTAGAAAAAGGCTCTGGAATTTCATTGATGTTCATGGCACGTACCTAGCGGACCGGAAGTATAACGTCACATGATGCCTGCTCCACGGGCCAACAACTGGTTTGTGGTCCATGTTGTGAGTCCACGTTTAGGGAGCGATCTTTTGGCTGGGTGGAGGGGTAATGTGCACCTGTGTTACCAGCACTACCTGTCCTCCCTTCAAACGCAGAATGTCAAGTATCTCAAAAAGGAGGTCAAAAAGGAGATCTTATCACCCCTCTACCAAACCACAGTCGGGAAACGATGCGGTCTATCCTGCCCTGGAGAGCGTTTGTCGGTCATGCCAGTTATCGCCTGCACCATGTGCATCGATCATCAATTACTGTGAAACTAGATCAAATGCTGCAAACTAAAGCACGTGTGCCTGCTGCACCAACCCTGCGTGCTTTTAAGATGAGCGGTACCGCTGTGCCACCACTTGCTTTCTTGGTCTGCCATGGCGACAGCCGCATTCCACAGAGGCACTGCGAAGCAGACAGTGTGTCCTGTCCCTGCTTTTTTTTTGCTCAAAATTTGGCTCTCACTAAGACTAAATGAGCGTGGACAGTGTAGGATGAATTCTACCTTGTGGAAGTCCGATCTCTTGTTTAGTCCACTTAATGTGACCGTTGGGATGTAATAAAAGAACTGTGCATGTGGTCATGTTACTTGTGAGCTCAGCTGTATTGGTGGATTCATGTAAATTTGTGGCAGAGGTCTTACTGAAGGTTTTATCTTTGGGAAGGATGGGTCTTACCTTGCAGAGTTTCTTCTTGCAAAAGGCTACGAAGTTCATGGAATAATCCGAAGGTCAAGTTCCTTCAACACTGGTCGAATTGAGCACCTGTACAAAGATCCAAGGACTCATCAGCAGGGGTGTAAGTAGTCTACTCAAACATTATTGTATGATCAGTGCAGTCTATGTTAACTAAGTAGACTGCTGCTCTACTGTGTTATTCATTTTGTGCCCCTGTAATAATTTTTAATGGGCTTTTTATTATTTTTTGGTTAATTACGAATGCAATGCATAGACCACAACCTAATGCTATTAGCAAGGTGTGTGACTATATGTTCAGTTTGTCAGAGGCTCTCAGGGGATGCGTTTATATTTGCATCTCTATGATGCGTCTGTTTTGGCATCATATGTGGCTAAAGTGACGTCAAAACTGGTCATAAGCACTTTTTATTAGAGCAGTTGCTGGGGAAACAAACATAATAGAGTGTTGCCGGGCTGTATTCTGAACCAGAGTCTTCAAGGTGGAGCATTCTTGGGGAACTCTGCTTGAAGCTGTGTCAGAAAAAAAACTTTATGACCCTACTAGTTTTACCTCCTTCAGCTTTGCATTATAAGTAGTAGTTACTAGTGGTGTCGAAAACTGAGGGTATTGTGCCATTTTCCCAAAGAGGTTGAACAATTGAAACTGCAAGAGCTACATACAAACTCAGTGTTACCTCTGTAGGAGTGGGTACATTCAGTGCTGCTGTAGCCTGTTTGACACAAAAGGAGAGGCATCTAAACTCTGCTTTGAATTTTAGTAGGTTGGATTGGACACACTTTCTGCAATGGCTCTGTGGTTATGGCATTCAATTGCTGAGCCCATGATCGTGGGGTAGAATCCTGGTAGTGGCAGGTGCATTTTCATAGAGGCGGAATGCTAAAGTTTAGCACATGCGCTGTACAACATAAATGTGTGTCACAGAACCAAGGGGGTTGAAATTAATCCAGAGCCGTCCACTGTTCCATGTTACTATACCATACCATCTTTCCTTGTAGCAACCATGCTGTATATATGGGCTGTTACAGTGGTGGTCAGAATAATACAAAGCACACTTCAGCAGTGAAACTCCTCTCATCCATTACCGAGCAAAAAATGAGATGTTTTTTATTTACGCAAGTAACTGCCACTTGCGCATAAACTACCTAGCCTTCCAATTTCCTTTACACAATGCGAGGGAAGAGGTAGAATGCTGAAGTGTGCTCCGTAGTATTCTGGCCATAACTGTACTTGGTGCTATCTGCGGTCAGAGTGACACTATATAATATGTATATTTCAACTAAAGTTTTAGATTTGTTGCGCTCACTGTCATGGACTGGCCACTTTAGCCGTTCCTTTTGTTGGCGCAGAGTCACGGGTTCAGTCATGTTCATAGCAGCTAGTCTTTCCTTTTCCTAAAGCTTTATATGCCATGTAAAGAGCCTTCCAAAAAATTCGAATACTCCAGAAATTGGCACACAAGGCAGGCATTCACCGTCCCGCGTAAGCTCCTTGTCTTTATTCCCCCCTCTCCAGTGACCAGGCCTTTGTGCCATCTCCACTTAATAAAGATTGCTCATTTGCTCACTTGTTCAGTATTGCTTTGGAACATGAACCTGTGCAAATTGTCCTAATGTAAGTGAGATGTGCTACTGTTAAAAATAGCAGTGCCATAGCCCATATAGTATAAATTTTCATGCTTGTAATTGTGTGAGGTTTTTGCACTTCTGTCACCATTGCAGCCCTCATCAATGTTGCTGAACTGCTTGTTGTAGTGGGCATGGTAAAACGTCAGGCTCTCTTGTCTGTGTTGCTTGCCAAAAATAAGTCAAACCTCGATGTTACGAACACGGACGTTACGAATCATTGTCTATAGTTTTACTTTACCTTTACTTTGTATATCGAACGTGGTTGACTAGGTAGTAAAAATAACTTTTAGGCCTTTACGCCATCGTTTTTATACACATTGTTTTTCAAATTTTGCTCAAACCAATTTTTCCATACCTTGAGCTTGGCGCATGATAGCCTTAGCCGCTTATGCGTCATTAAAACCAACACAACACAACACGAACGTGGTTGGCATTAAAACAGAAATATCGAACTCCTCAGCGTCAAGCGGTGCCCGCTCGGATGGCATGTGGTGGGCTTCGCCGCATTACACAAGTGACTGGTGGTGGTGCGGCAAGTGTTCGCACCAAGGTTCGCGTTTTTTTTTTTTTTTTAATAGCTGTAGCGTTCTTATCCTGCACTCGCCAGTAACGCCACAGAAGATAGAGCGGCGTGAAGGGTTGAAAGCCAGGCGTTCAGCACGCGTTGCGCATCTCGCACCCGTCAACAGCGCTCCTTTAATCGGTGGCGTAACCATCCTGCGCTCATGTCGGCTGTCACGGAAGTGCTGAAAATGGCAATAGCTTTCGCTCTGACGTACCATTTTCTACGTGACACGGGTGTAATGCGAGAAAGCCATCCTAGCTGGTGCGTGACTGGCTGCTGTTGCGTGCTGGTGATGTTGTGCGGGGAAGCCAACCTAACCGTTGCTCAGTTTCTTTGCGGCCTTTTCGAAATCGCCGCGAGCACCTTCAAAATGGCGTTAAAATTTCAGAAAAGGCCTCCCTGTTTCATCGGTAAGCATCGCCTGAGTTTCAGTCCTCTTTCGAGGACTAAACTGTGCTGCTTCATCATCAGCCTGACTACGCCCACTGCAGGGCAAAGGCCTCTCCCATATCTCTCCAAATAACCCAGATCTGTGCCAGGTGCGGCCGCCTTATCCTCATAAAATTGCTTATCTCATCCACTTACCTAACTTTCTACCGCCCCCTGCTATGCTTCCCTTCTCTTGGAATCCACTCTGTTATTGTCAACGACCATTTGTTGTATTGCCTTCATATTATATGCCCTGCCAATGCCCATTTCTTCTTATTGATTTCGATTAGGATACCATTAACTTGCGTTTGTTCCCTGACCAACTCTGCTGTTTTGCTGTCCCATAACATTGTGCTGCTTATGCGTGCATTTCTAGCAAAATTTTGTATTGCAAATCGAAATATTTTAAATTTTTTACATCCTCACTCTAACGAAGTTTGATTGTGAAATTAAAATTGTTCACCTGTAAGAATTGACCAAGCATGCCGGCTTGCTATTGAAGTCGTTATTGTGTTTAGCACATCTTTTGGACCTCGGGGCACTTGTAAATTCTTTCCTTCATGAGCGATTGTATGACTCAATCACGCTAAGTAGTCTTAGTTGAGTATTCTGGCAACAGAAATGGGGTAAAGAAATGGAGGACAGGCTCCGTCTTTGAAAAATGGTAATGGTGGCTTGATTTGTGCTTTTGCTGGCTGTGTGTGGGGCACGTGCATGCTACAAACTTGTATTAAAAAACAGACGAGTTGCAAAACTTACAAGTCAGCTTCCTTGTGTGGCAGAAATTTCTGCACCATGTTGGCATGACCTTATTTGGGGCATGCAGTAGTTAAGAGCAACTAGTCGACTGCAGCGGTGTCGCACCGGGGGGGGGGGGGGGGGGGGGGGGGGGGGGGGGCTTGTTGTCGTTTGCTTCACCAAGAAAGGCTTTGGTTCAGGGCCCCGATAGGCGACATGCGTGAATATGTGGAAATGTAGTAGCAAAACCTCTTCGGTACATTCCCATTTCATACGCTCAAAATCGTTAGCAATGCAGTATATCCCACTGAGTTACCGCTTGTCCTCTGGTTATTAGGTTTTCCGATAATACAGTTTCCCAGTAAGTGCATTCATAATTCTTCTAAAAAACTGATCTTATGATATGTTTAGTGGCTATCCAAGCATGGGCGAGCGTGCGAGCATATATGCATATATGCATTGCAGCAAGCATCAAAAAAATGACGAGAGAGACTACGGAGGAAATTCCGGCTACCTACTTTGCCCCTTGATTGTCTGTTATGGACTGGACACATTGCTGTTTTTCACTCTAATGATATGCAAATGAGGATAGAAGTCTACAAGCACTATAAAAGCTCTTCAGATCTTTTGCCAACAGGTCCTTACTGACCTTTACATGATCATCTTCACAACAGCACAGGGACATGGACAATCAGAGGAACATGTAGACAGGGTGCTGACTTACAACTGAACATGGTTGTATAGACATGTAGACATGGTCACTTGTAATTCTGTGCTGTCTGTGTTTTTCTTTGCTCATCTGTTTGTGCACTGTTCCAAAAATGTCGCACCAAACTTGCCCAAGCTTCCACTTTAAAGGAAGTGTCAATAGAGACGGCTTGCATAGTCACGGCAGGCACCTTGTTGGCAAACCAGGAGGTTGAGGTTGTTGTAAGCCACTGGTGGGGTTAGCTGCACTGGTAGACTAATCAAGACTACAACAGTCAACCTGCGCGTTTCTATAATCTCTGAATGCAGAACCTACCCTGGCCTGTGCCATAAAAACTCGTGATGCCATAAACCATCATGGTGCCCCTGACATCACATGCAAGACACCTATAAATGCCTTTGCATTGCATTCTTGAGCCACATTTTCAAAAGCTTTGGTTGTTTTGGATTTGCATTTCCCTAGGTAGTATGTTTTTCTTCTGCATTTTTTATAAAACTTATTAATGAGATTCTGCTATGTTTTTTTTTGTGCCTTATGGCACTTTTATTTACGTGGTGTATCACTGTGCCTTTTTACACTTATACACCCATACTAGTAGTGGTGGTGTTTCTACATTTTTGCTCTCTCTCAGTATCTTAGAGCAGGAGTTTCTTTTACATGCCAGGAAATCTAAACCCAACCTTTGTTTTGTGCTTCTTGGCCCTGTATGGCCTTTACACCATTAAAGTTTGTTCATCAGGTGCTTTTATCTGGCAGTGGAATATTATCGAAATATTTTCTTGTGCCCTTCATGTCAGTAAGTAGTAACGTAGGGAAGACCTTGAATTTTGGCTCGCCAAGTGTGACTGCGGACATTTGCATCTATTTTAAAATAAATTAACATTTTTCATGAAACATAGACTTACGAACATCCCATCGGTAAAAATATTTAATTCTGGTACTTTTCTTCTCTCTGCTGCACTAAGATCTGCAAAAGCCTCTTCATCAGGGGGAGAGGCGAGTACATCCTTTTGTTTTTCACGCACATTTTTTGAATTTGGTTGCAAATGTCGACCCCAGGAAGGGAACCATTGGAGCCTTATCAATTTCTGGTGCTGATTTTTATTGAGTATGGTTCAGGAATCTGTAGAAGGTGTGGTGTAATTTGTCTCTTTTTTTGCATTATTTAGCCATGCAGCTACACTATGGGGACCTAACTGACAGCTTGTGTTTGGTCAAGCTCATTAGGCAGACAAATCCTACAGAAATCTACAACCTCGGTGCCCAGAGTCACGTAAAAGTGGGTATTTCATTTTGTATTGTTCATCATTTAAAATTGGTGCAGTCTCGCTGTCAGAGCACTTCAAGCTACACAATGTGGTTACTTTTCTTTTTCCTGCTTAGGTCTCTTTCGACTTGAGTGAGTATACAGCAAATGTTGATGCACTCGGCACTCTGCGCATCTTGGAGGCAATCAGGGTATGTGGCTTGGAAGACAAGGTCAAGTTTTACCAAGCTTCAACAAGTGAACTGTATGGGAAGGTGCAGGAGATACCACAAAAAGAGACCACGCCATTTTATCCCAGGTCCCCCTATGGTAAGTTGTCAATCCTGGCAGCAGTTGCAGCATTCCAACCGAAGTGGGATGCAAAAATGTCTGGCCATCGAGATGTTATTTGTTTATCGGATACTGCAGGCAGGCTTGGACCTAAGCAGGAGGGGCATACATGACAAGTTCTGTTGGTTGCACCGGAAATGTGAGAGTGAAAAGGTAGTACAGTCGAGCTAACTTATAATGAACCTGATGATCACATGGATCTCATTCATTGTATCCAATGTTTGCAGTAAGTGTACTGCCCATATTATAGCCAAAATACTAAGTCTACTAAAAGTGAGAGTTGTTCATTGAAAACTGTGTCATGTGCATCTATTTTTTTTAAATTGGATCGTACCGCTGTGCTTTCCAGGCTCTCCAAGGTGAGCATGTGCTCCTTGTCAAGGCTCTCACTGCCAGCAATCTGCTTTAGGGATGGGCCGCCGCGGTGGCTCAGTGGTTATGGTGCTCGGCTGCTGACCCAAAAGACGCGGGTTCGATCCCGGCAGCGGCGGCTAGAATTTCTTTGGAGGAGAAATTCTAGAGGCCCGTGTACTGTGCGATGGCAGTGCACTTTAAAGAACCCCAGGTGGTCGAAATTTCCGGAGCCCTCCACTACGGCGTCTCTCATAGCCTCAGTCGCTTTGGGACGTTAAACCCCATAAACCAACCAACCTGCTTTAGGGATGGGATAAAACTAATCATGGTTGGAAGGTTTGCTGGTTGGCCACATTAATCAATGCCTAGCAGTATGATAGCTCGTACTTCATGTATACAGCAGCTCCGTCGGAGACTGGCTCTGTAATGCTGTCGTCCACACGTACATAATCATCAGAGGCAACATCCGGCCAACTATATATCAACAACGCCTTGCCTCATATCTACATGTGTCTGATCATGTGTGTTTTTGACAGCATCATCTATTGTTCCTGGGCCCATAGAGCAATGAAATAGCGCAACGCGCACGCACACAGAATGTATCAGCTGTGCTGTCTGCTATCTGGGACTGTCTGCACATGGTACTAGCAGCAGAAAAGGTGGGGCCAACTGGGCAGGCAACGCATACCACGTGACCAGTGTGGCCAGCAAGGCATTCGAATTTCGCAAATTGCTGCTGTTAGTTTATTCATGACCATCCGCAGTAGCTTCAGTTTCGACGCTGCCACTAACTCGCGCCTGCTGCGCTTCTGCTTCTAGTGGGGATTTTTCATCAAGCCAGCCCACACGTAAACAATGATTGACCTCATAGGCCATTGGCAAGCACTTGGCCGATGGTTACCTACTGTTTCAATGCCCCATTTTTGTTGCTTTTTCGGGTCAACATATTCTTCCTGGGTCGGTGTTGCGGAAACTGAGAGGCACTCTTCAGGTTCAGAGTTAAGCTCGAAGTGCAAGTCTTTCAACTTCTGGGGCAGGTTTACAGCACCTCTTTGTTCGCTATAATCGAGTGATGCAGTCACAGTTGTTCGTTGTGTCTGAGACTAATTTCTGTTGCCTTTTGCATACTTTGATGGTAGCATCGCACTTGTTCGTAATAAGCGAGTGTTCGTTATATCTGCAGCCATTATAAGTGGGCTCCACTGTGGGCTGTAGTAATGACGCAGAAAGAAACCTGAGATCAGTGCAATAAAAATTTATATATAGAAGCGCACACACAAAATAGAAGCAAAATAAGATAAAGAAAACAGATTGGCTGTTAACTCCTGCTGTTTAAATTATCTGCTTCTATCAAATTCGGAGATTGAATACAATCATAAGATATGTCATTACAATCTGGTATAGTTTGAGTGGCAAAAGGGATCAGTGGAATAAATTTTTCCTGACAAATTAAGGTGTCAAAAGAAGTAAACGAGTTTACCGGGTCTACCTTGTAGTGAGCGGCGTTAAATATGGGCTGGTGTCTAAAGCTAGTTTACGGTTTAGTAATGGCTACAAAATTTCAGATGTGGGAACGTGCATCTTGATGGGAGGGTGTTAATTTTGTTGAATGCAATAACAGCAGATATGGAATTGGTGTGACTGCTGAATTCTTTATAATGTGTCAATGTTTTTAGAGAAGAGGTCTTGATAGTGCTAGCAAATTCTGGTTTTGGACGTATCAGAGAAGTATGTGCTTGGTATTTAACTTGAGCTTGGTATTTAACTTGAGATGCCAAGTCTTTGTACTCACGATGTAGTAAACAAAGTTTGTAGAAGATCAATGTGAATATCTAGCAGAAGTCACTTATGTTCACTCCCAAGTATTTATACTTATTAACCTCTGTGAGATGATTGTCCTGGATGGAATATGAGAACTAAAGGTAGTTTTTTTCCTACTGACACAAAAAAAAAAAAAACTGATTTGTTGAGTTCAATTTTATACTCCACTTGGTACCTGCTTCTTCAAAATGGAACAGTGAGTTTAGTGCAAGTTGATCATTTTTTGAGTTAATTGCATTGAAAAGAAAGCAGTCGTCTGTAAATAAACAACTTTTTGAGGGTTCAGTAATAAATACTACAATGTCGTTACAAAATATAACGCTTCCATAATGCTTCCCTGTGGTAATCCCGACATAACTGATAAGCTATGTAAAGTGTGCTTGTTAGTGCTAACATAGTGAGAGCTATCGGTTAGGTTAGCAGAAACCCAGGAGATGAGAAAATTGGGAAGTCCAAGTGTTTGTATAATTTCAGATTGAGTGTCATCAGGCACATGGTCGAAAGCATTACTAAAATCTAAAGATATTAAATCCACCTGACCTGCTTTGTCAAGAAGTGGGGAAATGAACAACCATTGATGGCTGAGTGACTGTGGAGAAACCCTTCCGAAATCTAGCTGAAACGATAAAGTGCTATGTTCATCTAGGATGTTCGGAATGTAAGTGACAGCTGTACATTCTAGCATTTTGCAAGGAGATAATTTATAAATTGGCAGTAGGTATCAACAGAAAGAGGGGCTCCTTTTTTTGAAATTGGTAAAGGCCATGCAGGCTTCCAACCCTGTAGCATTATGGTGAATCGCAGTGATGCCTGAAAAATGAGTAAGAGAAATTTACCCAATTCCTCTGCACATCGTTGAAGGAAAGCATTGGGTATTCCATCTGGGACGAAAATTTAACGTTTAACCTGATGAGCGTGTTAACCCTGCCTTTGTGTTGTGATATAACAAAACCATTTAAAAACTTCAGGGGGCTTGCTACGTCAGGACGATGAGCCAAAAGAGAGAAAACTGTGAAAATGGAAATTAAAGTGATGAGTGATTTGCCAGGGATTATTATGAATATGCCGTTGTGAAAAATGTGGTTGACTGGTTTGTTTTTTCTTTTGTGAAGTTCCAAAATTTTTCGTCATCTTCAATAAAGTGTGGAAGGGCGGTTCTGGTGTGTACTAGAAAGCCTCAGGTCGTTCATTCTTATTAATCTGGAGCCCTCCACTATGGCATTTCTCATGGTCGAGGTGTAGCATTGTTACGGATATATCCATCGTTTTAGGTCATTAATGTAGCAAGTTCATTTTAAGACCTGTTGTACCTTGTATCATATAGTTTCACCTACTTTGGTATCAATAATTTTCCGGTGTTTTATTTTTCTTGTACCTTTAAAGGTGTTGCAAAACTGTATGGGTACTGGATCGTTGTCAACTACAGGGAAGCCTACAAGATGTTTGCTGTAAATGGCATACTCTTCAATCATGAGAGTCCAAGGAGAGGTAAGCTTTGCTGCTCAGGCGATAATCATTGACTTGAACTTTTTGATGTACTTTACTTCACTTTACTTTTGATGTACTTTACTGGTGTACTTTACTTTCAAGGGGAGACATTTGTGACGAGGAAAATTAGTAGGTCTGTTGCAAAGATCCATTTGGGCCAGTTGGAATGTTTTGAGCTTGGCAACCTGGACTCAAAGCGTGATTGGGGACATGCAAAGGATTATGTTGAGGTGAGGTTTCCTTTGGTATTTTTTTTTTTATTCTGGCTTCTTTGTTCACTGAATTAGACTTCTGGTATATTTCAGCTAGAATGTAGGAATATTTTATTTGCTGTGCACTTTGCATTGCTACTTATCTTGCAAGTGTTAGCAGCATGAATGCAAGGTATAAACTATTTTTTGCATATTTAGGAGGCTGCGAAGCAGTTTGATATATTAGTTGGTTTGGTATTGAATAGAATAAGTATCTTACTGGGATTTAATGTGGAAAAAACAGTTATGCAGTGCACAAACGCTTATAGGTAACAAATCTGTGGCATCAAGGAATTAGCTGTTAGCCACCTCCTCTGTGACTGCCCTCGTTTTGAGCGAGAGCGCGGTTGCCTAGTTGCTTCTCTGCTCCGCTTGGACTCGCGTCCTTTAACAGAGTCTAACGTTCTGGGGCCTTGGACACAACCTTCCAGACAAAGGAAAGCGGTGAAAGCGCTCCTGAATTTCCTAAGGGACTCGGGGTTGCATTCCGGCCTATAATCTTTAAGTTTTCAGTGCGCGCCCTCTGTCCCTGTGACATAGTGGTCGCTGGTCACTTAGAAGACTCATTTCCTTGCCGCTCTTTTTCCTTTTTTTCCCCTTTGTTCCCCTCTCCAAGTGTAGGGTAGCCAACTGGGCATCGCCTGGTTAACCTCCCTGCCTTTCCGTCCTTTTCTCTCTTTCTCTCTTGTGAGCTCACTGGCAGTGATGCCAGGTAAATTGTGTGTGTACATTACTTGAGTCATTTTTCTTTTTCACTGTGGACACTTTAGCATGTAGATGCCACTGTTTTAAACAAAACATTTTGGAGGGCTAATTTGTTCATGACAGTGGACAAGCAAAACTGTACTACTAAGGATAAGGACAAAATGAGACGCAAAAGACATAAGCAGGGTGTACAAACTTCCTGTTTGTTCCTTCGAGAACAGAAATTTCCTGTTCACAAAGCACTCATCTCTTAGTGTCGCTGGCATCAAAGCGCTCGTGAAATAGTGTTATCATCTTCTATCTCATTTTAGTGCCAACACCATGTAGCGGCACTCCTAATACCTATTTATTTTTCCTGTGAAAATAAGACATCATAATGTTTCCAAGAACATTTCATGTTATGCAGCAGATGACAGGGATTTACTTGCACCGATCCTTTTTCTAGTCGTTTGGGATGCTGCTACTAAGTGGTAGTCATTTTTTGAAAATCGTGAATATAAAGTGACGCTTCACATCCTTGTATCTTGGCAGGACTCGCTGGGCTGCTTTCTTCTGTCAAGAGTGTTGTGCATAAGTGATGAAGTAACATAGCTAGCAGAGAATTTGCTTAATGAGGCATAGTTACTGCATTCTGTGAGGGGTGCTGCTACATATATTCAGTTTTACTTAATTTTCTAGCTTATTCAAGGGCTGTTCTTGGTAAAAATGATAGATTTGCAGTATTAGGTTACTGATCTCTTAGTTCAGCTAGACTTAAGTATATTCAAGTACATTCCCTTTTAGTGCAAGAGCAGACAGATGAGGGGATCTGTAACAGTCACTCTGTGCCTTTTGTCATTTGGCTGTTGTTCCCAATGCCACACGTTTGATCCTGGCTGCAGCAGTCATATTTTGGTGGTAGCGAGATACAAAAAGGTCTGTATGCAGTGTGATGTCAATGCGCATTTAAGAACCCCAGGTGGTCTAAACTAATCCGGAGGCCTCCTCTACGGTGTCCTTTGCAATCCATATGTTGCTTTGGGATGCTAAGCCCCATAATTTGCAGTTTAGCACATAGAGGACATAAAAATCTTTGGTGCAGTGCCTGTTTTATGCATGATCGCTAAACTTAATCAAGAGTTATTTATGTATGTAAATAGAGATGCATTCTTATGAACATTTTGAAAGCACCCATTAATAAATTTTTGCATGGCTTGAGACCAATTTCACTTATCTTACTGAGGTTTAATGAATTCAGTTTGTTTACATTATGAAAAATACACATGTTTTCATGTGCATTTGGGAGACTCTTAGCTATTGTGTCAGCTTAAACTCTGTGCGTGTGTAGGTGTTTGTATGGTTGGGTTCTTTGCAGGAGTCTTCTGGTTTGTGAAAGGCCTTTTCTTTGTCTTCATATACAGATTTGGAGGCAGAATTGTACATTGACTGTAGGAAAGTAATGCTCTTATTGTAATAAAATGTATATTTAATTTTTCTTTTTCCAGGCTATGTGGCTGATGCTTCAAGAGAAAGAGCCCAATGATTTTGTTATTGCCACCGGGGAATACCACAGTGTCCGGGAGTTTGTTGAAGTGGCCTTCAAGCATGTTGGCCGAACCATCGTGTAAGCTTTTGCATCATTCTCACTGACCTCGCACCTGTTTCATTTCTGGTTTTGAGCCCTTAGCTTCCCATCCCATTTGTGGAGTGGTATATGTCAGTAGAAGCAGTGCTCTTAACCTTAGTGTTCTAGATGGACTACTTTTTAGTTGTGTGGGCATTGTGGGAATACTGCCAAACTTCTTGAGTGTGATGTGTGAACACATTCAGCGGGTGGACAGGTTGCTGTCAGCCAGGTCACACTGTCCCACGTGAGCATGGCATGTAGTGCTCAGAAATGCAATGTAAAGTCCACCTTTTCTTTTTTTTCTTATATTGTTGGATTTCATGAGGCTATTCAAAGTGTTATCAGCTCACAGTATTCAGCATGGTCGGGCACCTGTGCAGTGAGAGCTTATGTAGCATAAAATCTGCGCGAGAGGAAAGTGGCTCGTAAAGTTACTTTAGCACCCTAGTGGCCTTTGATGAGCCATGCTCGTCATAAACCTGCAATCATTTTTGGCTTGTTACAAGTCCAGCTTGTCATGTGTTTTCTGGCACTCTGTGTCCATTTTTTTTTTTGTTTTAAAGGAAAGTAGGTCTTGTCCAGTGCCATTTTTTTTAGTTTTGCCTAAAGATGGCGGCATGGGCACTGAAAGGATGCTGTTTTTTTTTTTTTTTCTCCTGAACTTCGTTATTTTTCATGTTCGCCAGTGCATAATGGAGCATGAAAGCAGTGATGCCACAGATTTCAGGGACAGTGATGACTGTCATGAACATCTTTTGTTCTTTAAGTGAAGAATGTGATGATACTGATGACTGTTTTGACATTGCATCAGAAGAAGAAGAAGATGGATGCTGTCTGAAGAGGGACAGCAATGGGAAGCGTGTCCAGAAGGAAACGCGTCACAAAGCCACGTGTGCAGTTTCCTGTTTTGAGCACTGGCACACTTGTGACAAGCTACTGTAGCAGAATTTTGATGTTTGTTTTCCTAGTACATTCAGGAAAAAGCACTAGTATTTTCATTTATGTTGTTACTTTGTAATACACACATTTTCAAGAAACAGAAATGTGCGAAACTAGGATTGTACTTTGTAAAAAAAAAAGTTGATGTTGTCTTTTTTTTGCACTTTATATATAAGTTTAATTATATGTACTATAAGTATAAGTAATTAAATAAGTATCAGTAAGTATAAGCGTATATAAGTATATTACCAGTTCCTGACATAAAAAAGAAAAGACCGTTTTGGTACAGATTTAGAAAATAGTAGGATCCGTTAGGGGGTTAACTGCACAATATTCCAGTAGGGTAATGAAGTATTTGTTGAAATAAGGTAAAGAGCTTGTCTAATTCTTTTAACAGCAGTTATCTCCAACTAGAAGTGGCAGCTATCTGCTTGAACTTACTCAGACTTGCTCTTGCTTCTCTCTGAACCTGCTAAATGGGCAGAATATTACTCCTGGTCTTTTTCAATACTTGTTATTTGAAGGGAGACTCCGTGCGTGTCAAGATTGTAATTTTGCTCACGTACTGTGAATGCTGTTGCACTGTGAGCCAAAATTATATCTTTATGCTGCCTGCAACACTCCAGTTTAACCTGTTCAAACCTCTTTAATCCTGAAGAGCATATATAACTGTGTCACAGCACATCATTATGCATCTACTTTTGATTTTATTGCTCGTATGTACTCCTTTACCGCTGTTCTTTTTCTCAGGAGAACGAGCGCAATGTTAGTTTAAGATGTCAAGCTACAGCAAACATTTAGAAGCATAAGAATTATGTCAGCCAAGTACTTCATAGACTCACTGAGCTTGAATACATTTGCAAAGGGGGTTTAGAGAATGCTTTATGGAAGGATTTGTTTTGTCTTCTCAGTGGCTTGTAAGACATTATTGAGAACTCCCCTATTGGAATGTTATAAAATATTTGCATATGAAAACTGCAGCTCACAAGGGTGAAAGTGCTCATGGCAGCTCCTGTGAGCAATTTATTTAGGTCCTGTAATGTCTGTTCGCTGTGAATGCTGGATAAATTGCGTTGTGTAATAAGGACTACTTTGAAGTGAACTTTAATTCGTAACAAAATCTGTCAGTGGTCTTTTTAACTGAATTTTGGATGTGGGGCAGTGCTACTCAGAATATCTGACTGTGCAGCTTGCGAAGCTCTGTGGACAAGTATCGCTATCTGTTGGGCAAAGATGAGGCTAATAGAATAAATTGAGGAGCAGCGATGTTATACAGGGTCTGTTCTGAAAGTAGTTGGACTGGTTTTTTCCTGGGCGAACGGGCGGATGAAAGGTAATCTGCGCGTGCAGGATCGTTGAAGGGGGATATTGGGAATGCTGGGGAAAATCGGCAGTCGGCTCTCGGCCGTTGAAGAGAGGAGGTCGCTTGTACTGTGAATCCCTGTCGAAACGTCTCGTCACGCAGAATCATCAAGCGTTTACTGGATCAGCGATGCGCGATCAAATTTTGAGTAAATCTTGGTAAAACGGGCAAAAAGAGAGACAACATGATTAAGGAGGCCTACGGTGACGCTTCCGTGGGTAGATCAGGTGTTTTTTGAGTGGCACAAGTTGTTCCAAGAAGGTAAGGAAAGAGTGGAGGAAGACGACCGCTTCAGACGCCCTTCGACCAGCAAGACCAACGAAAATGTGTAGCGAGTGAAACATTTACTTAGCAATGATCGCAGAATGAGTATCAGAATGATTGCTGATGACTTGAGCATTCCTCAAACCCAAGTTTTTGAGATCGCGACAGAAAACTTATCCATGAGGAAAGCGTGCGCGAAGTTGGTGCCGGGAGTGTTGTCAGAGGAGGAAAAGGCCAACCGGTAGGATCTTCTTCATCATGTGAATGAGGACCCCGATTTTTTGCCGAGCGCAAGGCGGCAACGCTGCCTCAGCACCCCTACAGTCTCGACTTGGCCCCACCAGACTTTTTTCTATTCCCAAGAATAAAATCGACGCTCAAGGGGAAACATCACGGATCGGTAGAGGTGGTTCAACAGGCCGTGACGAGGGAGCTAAACAGCATTCCGGTCCAGGCGTTCCTGGAGTCGTACGAAAACTGTAAAACTCATTGGCAGCAGCGTGTAGGTACGGAAGGGTGCTACCTTGAAAATTTGTTATCGTTTGTACTATTCTCTTGAATAAATTTTGTTTAAAAAAATGAGTCCTACTACTTTCAGAACAGACCATGTATGTTCAGAGGCTCTGTGAGTGGTTTTTAAAGTCAAATGAAATACTTTTCACTTGATTTAGTGCAAAACACTTGAGCAGTAGTGCAAAGGTTCCAGGCCGCTGCTTGAGTAACTAATCTTTTTTCTGGCAGATGGCCACACTGGTCCATGCAGCACCCTGAGATCACTTTTGCAGTGACAGCTGGTGCTTTCCATGGGATCTGCTGGGATGTAACATAAAGCCCTAGGTTATATGGTTATAGGTGTCATCACTACTAGAGGCGTCATAGCCCTACAACCACTGTAGGCCCCTAAGAATAATTCAGAGCTCACCACCGTAGGTGACTATGTCACATGATTGAAGCTATGTGGAATGCCGTGCATTTACATGCAGCAGTTCACACTGCCATTATGCCACAGGTAGACCTCATACGGCTCAAGTGTATCCAAGGGACGCAAGCATCAGAGGCAGTGTCCATTCTCTCCAATATTCATTTCGTGGAAAAAAAGGCTTTAGCTGTTTGTTGAAATTGATCCATGTATAACAGCATAGAATCATGTGAATAAAGCGTATCATAACAATATCGCAACAATGCACCACAGCTGTGGCTCTTGCAAACATTCCATTTCTATTATTACTCAGTGGATTTTTTTGTCTTGTTTTACATGTAGATTGACGGTTTCGGTTTTGTTGTTCCTTGTGAGCATTTTAGTTTCGCAATACAGTGAGTTACAAATTAATTTCAGTTTGCATCAAATTAATTTTGTTGCAGGTGGGAAGGTTCAGGCCTTGATGAAGTTGGAAAAGAAAAAGAAACTGGCACTGTTCGAGTCAAGGTCAACCCGAAGTATTTTCGACCAGCAGAAGTGGTGAGCTTATTTGGGTGTATGGCAAAGCAGCGTGAGGTTGAAGGAATTCGGTTGTGTATTTTCGAGGCCGAGGTGTTCTTATTGTTCAGTTGTTTACTAATGCCGCATCTCGATATTAGCTGCTGGCTGAAACTTAGATTGCATGGTGGACTAGTCTTAAAAGCAGTGCATTGATGGCATGACCAAGAAGTCCGCAAAACACTATTATACACAGCCTTATTTGATGTACAGTTGTGTTCAAAAATACGCTGGCCACGGTGCCGCCTGTAGGAGCAGTTATAGGGCCGCACTGCAGCACTGCTATCTCTTGCGCACGCTTGCTGCAAGGCTATGCCGAGCGATAACGAACTTAGTCCTCATTCTTGTGCGGGTGTGTGTCACACTTGATAAAATTCTTGTGCCTGCTCTGCTGCTGACAGTGGAAACGAGGGTAGCCGCTGCAAGTGGGTGACCATTCAGCGTCAAACCGCTGCATTGTGAAGTGGTAAAACCACATGATGACTTTCTATTCTCTTCACGTTAAATAGGTGCAGTTTGCTTTGCCTTCACTCATGAAATGAAAGCTTACCTCCATGGTGTTTTGACTGTTAAACGGATCTAAGCAGCAATCTAGCGGTGCTCCTTTCAGTAGCAGTGTACTTAGTGCAGCACACAGTTCTGGTGCTAACATGCAGCAGGGTCAGTGAGGAATATCCTTCTTGACATGAGCACCATAGTAGTTCGTGCACTGTTTGGTGTTCTGCAAGATCATGCCGGTGCTGCAAGCTGTCTCTGTAGCTTTTCTGCCTGTGATCACATAAACTTCACATAATTTTGTATCTGCAGCAAAACAGCTAATAAACTCTTTGCAGTGTCTTGCACCAAACTGCGTAGCGCTGTGAAAATGATGCAGGACATATAACATGATCAACCACAAAGAGGAGACCAAAGACCATGGTTCATTTACCCTAGGCACACCTTAAACCCTGAAGTTATGTCTACTTAATCCACTGTTCAAGTATTTAAAGTCAGCCCTGCCGCAGTGGCTCAGTGGTTACGGCGCTCGGCTGCTGACCCGAAAGACGCGGGTTCGATCCCAGCCACGGTGACCGAATTTCGATGGAGGCGAAATTCTAGAGGCCTGTGTACTGTGCGATGTCAGTGCACGTTAAAGAATGAAAAGTCAAAATTAAAGGTCGAAATTTCCGGAGCTCTTCACTACGGCGTCCCTCATAGCCTGAGTCGCTTTGGGACCTTAAACCCCAATAAACAAACTCAGCTTTTTTTTTTTTTGCCCAGTGAGGGAAGATCTCCACTTAATTTGCGCACCCCGTTTTTGAAGCCTTAACTTTAGAAAGAAAAGTGCGCAAATCACGCGAGTAAATACGGTACTTGTACTTTTTTCGCACAAGTATAAACTGCGGTATGTCGACAGTTTTCTGAGTGCTGATCCAAGAAGCTAGGCTACGCCTCCATTCACTTCAAAACTGTGATCACCGAATCTTTTTCCATGTAGTCATCATGAGTTTGAGTAGAATGGCAGGAAAATTCATTTTCTCAGCAATAAATGAGTCTTTTGCTGCCAGACATGCACCAACATACCCAGGAAAGCTGTAGAATCTATTTTTACTTAGGGCAAAAAATTGGACAGAGTTCACCTCGATGTTCCTTTAAGGAGACCACAGTGGTAGCCTTGTGGCTTGAGGATCCACCTTGTATGTAGGAGGTGCAGCGTTTGATCCCCAGTACATAAAGCTGTATCTTACCAGTGCCAACCTATGGGGCAGAGACATGACTAATGAAAAGGGTTTGACTTAAATTGAGAACGCAGCAAGTTATGGAAAGGAAAATGATAGGTGTAACGTTAAGTGACAGGAAAAGGGTAGGGTAGATCAGGGAACAAATGCGGACTATTGACATCCTAGTCGAAATCAAGAATAAATAGGCTTGGGCAGGGCATGTAGTGTAAAGGCAATATAACCAATGGTCGTTACGTGTAACGGACTGGATACCAAAAGAAGGCAAGCGTAGCAGGGGGTTGCAGAAAGTTAAATGGACGTATGAGATTAGGAAGTTTGCGGCAATAAGGTGACCGTGACAGGCACTGGGCAGAGTTAATTCGAGAGAGATGGGAGAGGTCCTGCAGCGGGCATAGTCAGGCTGATAACGATAACTGCGGGGTTCCCACCATGTCTTTCAATGGATGCAAGCTGTTCCTTGACCTGGCACTCAGCTTCTCTAGGTTGAAATGCTTGAAAAATCGGTCTTTGATTCCACCTTGTGCACAGCAAAAACAAAATATTATAACTGTGCTGTGGCACTGTTCGGCAGAAGCTGCCCTTGTTCCATTAAAATGCAACATCACCGATTTCTCTTTTAGTGTGGTATTTCGTAATGTACCCATGTTGATGCTACAAGATTGGCAGTCTGTGCAGTGCTGTGGATGTTGTTTTTTAAGACATGTAATGTAGTACTGGCCAACAAATGAGCGGTACAAATACCAGTGCATCAAAATAACAATAAAAAATCTTATCTTTATGTAACATTTAGAATTGTTTGCGTTAAGTAATGCAAAGTATAGTTTTCTCAGTGCCAGTGTGAATGAAATGTTGCCTTGAAAGATGTCTTAGTGTAATGTCACACCTTCGAGTTTGTAGTCTGTGTTCATTATTTACGTAGTGTTAACTCAATCATTGTCAATTGGAAAGGCTCTCTTGCGAGAAATGCTAGTGCTGCCTAACACCACAGCTTGTAAATGTTTGGTGTACAGACAACACAACCTGAAGTGCTGCATATACATGTTGGCTGGAGCAGTATTTGTGAATGAAAACTTTTTAGAAGTATCTTATACTAGATGGTAATGCTAGCAATCACTGGTAAGGGAAAAAGAGAATGACGACTGTAGCGAATGCATATTCATGCTTGTCAAGTGCCATTTGGGCTGGTTACATTGTGTAGCATGAGGTGCTATCTTGTATAGTGGTGCCAAGATAGCAACATGGTCAGGCAAGGAATCTTTATTTACACACATTTTCCACTCTAGTCTGTATTTGGTCTCACTCCATTGTGCCATACTAATTTGTTTTCCTTTCCAGGACTTCTTGCTTGGAGACGCTAGCAAAGCAAAGGAGAAACTTGGTTGGCAGAGGAGAATCTCATTTCAGGTTTGTTCCATTTTGTTTTTACACCCTAACAACTGCACTGTAGTCACACACATACGACTTAACATGGAGGTTCGGGATTCTTCGTGACCTGGCAGAGGTTGACATCCGCAGGAGGATGCTAAAATGTTTGAGCTACTTTGTGTTCAACCGTTCATTCCAAGTTCGCCTCAGTGCTACCTGCTCGAAGAATTTCACCCAGGAGAATGGTGTGCCTCAGGGATGCATTTTAAGTACTACATTGTTCATAGTAAAAATGAATTCCTTAGCCAACATAATTCCACAGTCCATTTTGTACTCGGTCTTCGTCGATGACCTTCAAATTGCGTGCACATCTTCTAGCTTATTATTTTGTGAGAGTGAAATACAACTCATATAAACAAATTAGCAATTTGGGCAAACAGAAATGGTTTTATATTTTCCCCACAAAAAACATTTGCTGTTCTTTTCTCGCTCCAAAGAGGACTGCAGATTGATCCCACACTTCACTTGAATGAAACCGTACTTCCAGTAAAACAAGAACACAAATTTTTAGGCCTAACTTTTGACAAAAAGCTCATGTTCCGACCGCACATAAACAACCTAGAAAAGAAAGCCACCCAATCCCTGAATATACTCAGAGTATTGCCACGAAAATGCTGGGAGTCCGAACGGATGCGCCTATTGCATATCTATCGCTCAGTAGTGCGCTCTTCCTTAGACTATGGATGCATAGTACGTTGGTCTGTGAGGCCATCGTACCTTAAAAGGCTGGATCCAGTACAAAACCTTGGTTTGCGCCTCTCAACTGGGGCATACAGAACATCCCCCGTAAGTAGTCCACACGTAGAAGCAAATAAGCCGCCCTTCACCAGCAGGAGAACTATGCTTACCTGTGCATATGTACTGAAAGTAAGGTCGCTCCCTAAACATCTGTGTTACCCCATAGTTACTAAATGCCCATCTAGAACACTCTTTACCGACAAACCTCGAGCTGTCAGACCACTCCTCCTCCGCTGGGAAGAAAAATGCCAAGAGGCCGCCGCGGTGGCTCAGCGGTTATGGTGCTCGGCTGCTGTCCCAAAAGACGCGGGTTCGATCCCGGCCGCGGCGGCTAGAATTTCTTTGGAGGAGAAATTCTAGAGGCCCGTGTACTGTGCGATGTCAGTGCACGTTAAAGAACCCCAGGTGGTCGAAATTTCCGGAGCCCTCCACTACGGCGTCCCTCATAGCCTTAGTCGCTTTGGGACGTTAAACCCCATAAACTAAACTAAAAATGCCAAGAAATAAACATACTACAGTCGAACCCGGATATATCGAATTCGCAGGGGATCGGAAAATAGTTCAATATAGCGAAAATTCGATGTACAGATAGAGGCTAAAACTGCACTCCCAATCATAACAAATTGTGGCTTACCGTTTGGAACAGCTGCGAATCACATAGTATGGGCACACAAGGTGAAAGTACTTTATTTCGCAGAAAAGAAATCACTAATTTTGGGCTGCTTTTTCCTCTGGGAAACGAAGTTCAAAACACTGGTCTCGATCTTCTCGAGACTGTCCAGGTGCGAGAGCCCAGTGCCTTCCATTTCACCGCAACAGCGCCCTGAACGCTGACGCCAGTTCAGTGGCTGTGCATGGACACGTTTCTTCGACAACACAGTTGCCCTCGTCATCGCTGGAATCGGCGTCTTGAACGCCAGCTATTCTGGCCATAATATCCTCATCAGCGAGGTCGGCTACCACTTGAACTTCACTGTCAGCGTTAATAAAGTCCTCAACAGTCACTTCAGACGGAACGGCACCATGAAAATTGGACAAGTCGCGAAACTCGTCGTCCAAGCACTCATCGTCATCTAAATGTTCCGGACATTCATCTCCGGCCACTTCAAGGCCTGCCTTGCCAAAACAGTTGGCTACTGTGGCCTGCTTCACATCGCGCGTTGGAACACAGGCACACACAAGAAAAACACGCGAGGCGCAGATGGAGCGGTCCGAGCGAAGCCTATGTGAGCAGCAGTCAACCTGGCTTCGAAGGAACGACAGAGGGAAAAGAAAGAGCAGGGAGAAAGATCGGTGCTCTGGGCTTCGCTCGCTTTTTTTTTTTTTTTTTTTTTTTTTTTTTTTTTTCTGAGCTCTCTTCTCCCCAGACCCACGAGCAACCGTTTTCTCCCTCTTCCTTTCCCCAGGAAGCGTGGCTTGGAAACATCGCCGAGCATCTCCATGCAGTGCACGCTCTTCGCTGAGCTCCAATGATCTTGACCAAGCACAGGCCGGCAGGACAGGAAGAGCGGGAATGCTCGCGCCGGTGGGGCGCAAAAACTGGGAACAAAAAAAAAAAAAAAAAAAAAAAAAAGACCCTGCGCCTCCTGACTGACTGCGGAAATGTTCTCCGCTGAGGCGGCTGAGGACCAGACAGGAATGTCTTTGGGGAAAGCGCACTTTCCAGGGGCGCGACGCGGCACGGTGTTCGATATATCCAATGTCCGGCGAAAATGGAATTCGATGTACAACGCAACTGTCCTCTACTTTTACACAGTATTTTCAAGGGGGGGTAATCTGTGTGTTCGATATAGCCAATAATTCGAAGTATGCGGGTTCGATATATCCGGGTTCGGCTGTAGACGCTCTTTCCGATGTTGCCCAGAGACCCGATCCATCGCAGCCTTGGTACACGTTTCCTGATGTATGCGGTTTCGCACAGACACACATTCACGAAAGGCAAACCCCACAGGAATATGTACAGCAAAAGTTTTTTGCAGTAAGCGAAAAATACGATAATTACAGATTTGTACACAAATGGTTCCAAAACAGCACTCCATGTAGGGAGTGCGATAATATAAGGGAAGTGGGAGAAAGTAGTCAGGCTGCCTTAGTGCGCTTCAATTTTTACAGCATAATGCTTCACCATTGCTGTTGCTGGGGAACAACTATTAAAGAAAAACATAGAGAACAGTGTTATCTACACTGACTCCTTCAGCATAATCACAGCAATAAACCCCAGACATGCAGTTGAACACATAATAGGAAACATAATACATAATGTGATAAAAGCTGATACACAAGGACGCACAATTCTAGTCCCCGCAGGGAGACGTCTGCAGCATGCAGACGTTGGTGAGTGGCGACACCACGGGGTTAACCCGAGCATCCGCAGGGACATCCCCACAGGGGGATGATGGTGAACAATGCGTCACCACGGACCCGAGCATCCGCGCTTAGCCGTGCGTGGCATCGCCGTGTCCGGGGAAAAGGGGATCCTGGTGGTTGAGTCGATGCCGAGCGTTTGGACCCTTAAGGCCCCTCGGCGGAGGCAACACACCACTTTGGCCCCAGCTTCCTGTAGACGGCACCTCCGGCCTGACCCGACCGGGGGAAATCGGCAGTCGCCTTTTCCTGTTCTCCTCTCCATCTTTCACTTTCCTATCTCCTTTCTTACAACTCTCCTGTATCCTCCTCCCTTCTTGGTTTTTTCCTCTTTTTCCTGGCGGCGAGGGTTAACCGTGTGTGACCAACTACCCTGTGTTGAGTCATATTAGGTTATAGTTAAGGTGTACAGCTGGCGTGGGCAGGACTTTCTTTCAAGTTCCTGTCGCGTCCCCTTGTTGGACTCCATGGTGGGTGGCTGGCACCATGACCGAAAAACATCAATTTTTTATGGCTCCCCCCCTTTCCAAACCCGATCGCTCTCTTAAAAGAGTGCGGAACGAAGCATCAGACTTTTTCATGAAAAAGAAGCCCACTTTCACTAAGTTTCATGTTATACACAGTAACTGTGAACAAAAGCAAGCCCGAATCATATCCCCATTTCTTGTTACCAAATGCTTAACAGATACCTTAGGGCCTGGCTACAAGGTATCCAAAATGTCAAGCGGCGACCTACTCCTCGAACTCCGTGAGAGCATCCAATGCTCGAAACTCTCAAACATTGCTTCCATAGGGGACATCTCTGTCTCCGTGACTCCCCACCGATCTCTTAACACAGTTAAAGGCGTTATCTCAGAGGCTGACTTCATCCACCTAACAGAAACCGAAATGCTTGAAGGACTTTCTGATCAAAATGTAATTGACGTGCACAGAATCAAAATCCGCAAAGACAACAAAGAAATAGGCACCAAACACATGGTCCTCACGTTTAACACCAGCAGTTTGCCCGAAACAATCGATGTTGGATACCTGAAAATCACCGTCAGACACTACATACCCAATCCCCGCCGCTGTTTTAACTGTCAGAAGTTTGGCCACGGCTCACAGAGTTGCCGCGGCCGCAAAACCTGCGCGAAATGCGCTTCGAAGGACCACCCTTCTGAGGAATGCGACGCAGCCCTACGCTGCGCGAATTGTGAAGGAGATCACGCTGCATACTCCAGGGCGTGTCCGTCCTGGAAAAAGGAAAAAGAAATCATCACCATTAAGACCAAAGAAAACATTTCATTCAAAGAAGCGAGGAGGCGTTTTGCGCTTACCAACACATTCTCCTTCACAGCGAAACCTAACTTCGCTGATGTGGTGCGCGGGGGCGTAGCACCACACAGCGCTCCGGCACCTGCCGCGGCCACTTCCACCGCGCCTGTGGCAGTGCCATCCACGCCCCAGGCAGAGACAGCGAAAGCTGCTCTGCCAACTACAAGCCAGGGAGTGCCGGCCCACAAGTCAGCATCCCGCAGGACTTCCCCCCGTCGGGGGAGGCCTGACACCCACACACCCGCGGCTTCTTCGCGGTCGTCCAGCACCTCTTCCGAGGTGATGGACCAAACTCCCAGCCCGCCTGCTCTACAGCGGCGGAACAGCTCTCTTGAGCGAAAAAAAGGCAGGGCTACCATAACGGCCCCAGAACATAAGTAAACCTCTCGTTGCTCCTACCCCAAAACATTAACATGGCTTTTCTAGTTCAGTGGAACTGTAGAGGAATATTGAGAAATTACGATGACATAAAAAACATTTTAGGGTCAATGTCACCCGTAGCCTTATGTCTCCAGGAAACCAATTTAGGTCCGCAACATATGAACATCCTGAAGCATTATAAAACTTTTAGACGAGATCGTGAACAGGCAAATAGACTCTCTGGAGGCGTCGCGATTGTCGTGCAAAGCGGCGTCCCTGCTCGAGAAATCGCACTCAAAACGAAGCTTGAAGCTGTTGCGGTCAGTGTCGTCAGCCATAAAACAATTTCTCTCTGTTCTGTATATATTCCTCCACATTCTACATTAACACTCCACGATTTACAAGAACTTATCAATGAACTTCCAGAACCATATCTAGTAGTTGGGGACTTTAACGCTCACTCCCCTTTTTGGGGAAGCGAGCACTGTGACTCTAGGGGTCAAATAATCGAAGATTTTATCCTCACAAACAATGTATGTCTTTTAAATACAGGAAAAGCCACCTACTGCTCCCCTGCCTCGGGGAAAATGACCTTTTTAGATTTGTCTTTTAGCTCACCTTCTGTTTTTAATGATTTTAAATGGGATGTCATTGACAACCCATATGGCAGTGACCACCTCCCTATACTAATCACTTTAACATCCCCACCGGAAATAATCCCGACAAGGCCACGGCGCTGGAAGCTTCACCTCGCCGACTGGTCACTTTTTAGAGCAAAGGCAAATTTAGAAAATATACTTTTAGATAATCTCTCCATCGACCAGATAAATGAAAAGTTCACTAATTGTATCATAACTGCCGCACTCACAGCTATTCCACAATCGTCAGGAGTGGTGCAACGAAAACATAAAATATGGTGGACAAAAGAGTGCAAGGATGCAAAAAAACTACAAAACAGAGCTTGGGGTAAATTTCGCCGGTATCCTACACATGAAAATCTCGTTAATTTTAAGAAGGCAAGAGCCAAAGCTCGGTACGTCCGTCGGGGTGCCGAGAAAGCATCATGGCAGAGTTATGTTTCATCCATTAACAGTCAGATGACATCTAAAAAAATGTGGGAGCAGGTTCGCAAATTAAATGGAAACTTTTCACCCTTCACAATTCCTTTTTTAACAACACCCGGCACACAAACAAGCATAGAGGAACAGGCAGACATACTAGGGGAACATTTCGCTGCAGTTTCAAGTTCATCTCACTATACACAGTCTTTTTTAAAATACAAAAACACAGCTGAAAAACAGAGGCTCCCAACAAGTGGAGGCACAAATGAAAAATACAATTGTCTAATTACCCTCCAAGAAATCAATAAAGTACTATCTGCCGGCAAAAAAACTGCTCCAGGACCCGACGAAATACACTATGAAATGCTTGCGCATCTTTCCGAGCCAGCCGTGGACGCACTTTTGAGATTCTTTAACACAATATTCATGTCTGGGAAAATACCGGAAGCCTGGAAGAAAGCTATTATTGTACCGCTTCTTAAGCCTAGTAAACCCCCAACTTCTCCTAACAGTTATAGACCCATAGCCCTGACTAGTTGCCTCGCCAAATCCTTCGAGAGTGTCCTAAATATAAGACTAACCTTTGTTCTTCAATCCGGTGAACATCTTGATATCCATCAGTGTGGATTTAAAAAGGGATGCTGCACTACAGACCACCTAGTCCGCCTTGAAAATACTGTCAGAGAAGCTTTTATACACAAGCAACACTGTCTTAGCGTCTTTTTTGATTTAGAAAAAGCATATGATACTACCTGGAGGTTCGGGATCCTCCAGGACTTAGCTGAGCTTGGCATCCGTGGCAGAATACTGAACTCAATTAAAGACTTTTTGACTAACCGTTCATTTAATGTTCGTCTAGGCTCAACCCTATCAAGAGATTTTATTCAGGAAAACGGAGTGCCTCAAGGGTGTATTCTAAGCACAACTCTTTTTATTGTAAAAATGAATTCTCTTAACAAAATTATACCAAGGTCCATAACATATTCAGTCTATGTCGACGATCTTCAGATAGCGTGCACATCTTCCAATATATCTACATGTGAAAGACAAGTACAACTTACAATCAACAAACTGGCAACATGGGCAGACAAGAATGGTTTCCAGTTCTCACCACAGAAAACAGTAGCCTTACTTTTTTCACTCAAACGAGGCTTGCACACAGATCCCACATTACACCTAAACCAAACCACACTGCCTTTAAAAAAGGAACACAAATTTCTCGGCATCACCTTCGATAAAAAGCTTACTTTCCTGCCTCACATAAACGCACTAAAGAAGAAAGCGTCGCTATCACTGAACATACTTAAAGTCCTTTCACGCAAACACTGGGGTTCTGATCGGGTATGCCTTCTACAGATTTATCGCTCTGTAGTACGTTCCGTTTTAGATTATGGCTGCATAGTGTACGGATCAGCAAGGCCGTCGTACTTGAAGCGACTGGACCCTGTGCACAATATGGGTTTGCGTCTTTCAACTGGTGCTTACAGAACATCACCCATAAAAAGCCTTTACGTAGAAACCAATGAACCACCACTTGCAGACAGACGAACAATGCTCACATGCTCATACATTTTAAAGATCCGTTCCCAGCCTAAACACATCTGTTACCCACTCGTTACAAAGTGTCCATCTCGAATAATATTTACCAACAAACCTCTAGCAATCAGACCACTTCTTCTCCGCTTTGAAGAGAAATGCCAAGAACTAGACATAATGAACATATTACCTAATACTGCCCGCAAACCTGATCCACTCCCGCCTTGGTACTGCCTACCATCTGTGTGCGACTTCACATTAACACAATTTCGGAAAAAACATACACCACATGAACAGATATTACAAGAATATTTAGCACTCAAGGAAAAATACAGAGAATACGAAGCATTTTATACCGATGGATCAAAATCGGCGCACTACGTGGGAAGTGCTGTAGTTCAGAATTATTGGGAAAAAATAGTACGGCTACCTGAGTGTGCATCCATTTTCACCGCCGAGTGTTACGCAGTCTTACTGGCTGTAGAAAAAATAATGAATGAGAACATTCAGAACAGTATCATTTACACTGATTCTCTGAGCATACTAACCTCACTTCACCATAGCAATGCAGTGATGCCACTAATCGGGGATATCATACATAACATAACCAGCGCCACAATACAGGGACAAGACATAAAATTTTGCTGGGTTCCCAGCCACATTGGAATCGCTGGCAATGAGAAAGCAGATGAATGTGCTGGAAAAGCTCGCAACAAAGAAATAAAGAAAGTGAACATTCCCTACAAAGATGGCATGAAGTTAGTACAGTTTAAGCTCAGAGATAAATGGCAGTCTGAATGGAATATTGAAGGTAATAATAAGCTCCACTTAGTAAAACCATTTATAGAAGAATGGAAGTCATGCTCCCACCAAGAACGTTTCATCGAAGTTATTTTATGCCGCCTCCGTATTGGACACACACATCTCACACACAACTTCCTACTTACAAAAGAAGACAAACCTGTTTGTGAAAAGTGCGGAGATGAACTAACAGTAAACCACATATTATTCTCATGTACGGAACTTGAATCACTAAGAAAAAAACATTTTACTACCTTTTACAAAGAACACATTCCTTTTCATCCAGCATTGATTTTAGGCAAAGATGCACTTGTCAGTATACCGTGTGTTTTTAGCTTTTTAAGGGAAGCCAGTATTCTTCATCAACTCTAATCTACTCACCCTGTGCTTCGTTACATACAATTATACACCTCAGCCACCTTCTCAATCACGAGAAGGAGGCTGAGGTCTTTATCTGAGCTGTTGGGAGCCTCGAAATCCTTGCCGAGCCAAGGATGTCTGCGGAGGTAACCCAACCTTTAAAGGTTTCTGCTATCAGACATTTTTTTTTAATTCTTGTCTTTCATCAGCTACTTAGTAAAAATAACTTTTAGGCCCTTTACACCACCGTTTTTATCCACTTTGTTTTCAAACTCTGTTCAAACATATTTTTTTTCATACCTTGTTCTTGGCGCATGATAGCCTTAGCTGCTTATGCGCCAATAAAACCAACACAACACAACACGCACAATTCTAGAGGCCCGTGTACTGTGCGATGTCAGTGCACGTTAAAGAACCCCAGGTGGTCGAAATTTCCGGAGCCCTCCACTACGGCGTCTCTCATAGCCTTAGTCGCTTTGGGACGTTAAACACCATAAACCAAACCAAACCAATAAAGTTCTGCTGGGTTCCTAGTCACGTGGGAATCAGTGGGAACGAGAGCACTGACGCATGTGCCACACTTGGCCATAATGGTAAAGTGAAACAAGTAAACATACCGCATAAAGACTGCATGAAGTTTGTCCAAAATAAACTGAGAGCAAAATGGCAGGCTTCATGGGCCCGGTTAACAAGCTGCACTTTGTAAAGCCCGTCCTGGGTGAATGGAAGACTTGTAGGTACCAGGAACAATTTGTAAGTAATTCTATGTCGTCTCTGTTAATGGTTGTGTTAGTTCGGGGCGTGGGGAGCCCCGCATGCGAGGAACCTCTCAAGGCAGTTGCTGGGTGTAGACTGGGGGTTTATTACCGTAGAGGGAGAGGTGGAGAGAGAGAGAGAGCGAGTGTACAAGAAAGCACTTCCGCTGCTGTGGAATGCGTCAGTCGACGGGCTGTGGGGATCAGATGTCGTCGGGGGAGACAGACGCATGCCTGCTTTTGTGGGAGCGGCCGGCCCGCGCTTGTTTCTTGGAAGCGGGCGGCGAGTCTGCGCGGAGGAGGCAAGGGCTGTTGGCGCGGCCTGGCGTCGCTTGGTCGACGAACACGACATCCCTTCCTCCTTAGTTGTGGTCACCGTATCGGTCGGGCGGGCGCCGTTCACGCTGGGGTCGAAGCGCTTGCTGTTGCGTGGACCCATTGGGTTGGTCTCCGCAAGGTTGCGTCGCACGGTCGTCCAGACTGGCCGCCGGTTCTCCATGTTCGGAGGGGGGCGCTGTAGGCCGATCGAACACAGGCGAAGTTTCCGCTGGCAGCGGGATCACGTACGGAGCCGGCACAGTGTATTGTTCGCTTGCTGCTGGTCCGTTCGTCCGATGGTCTGGCGGCGGATCATCCGTCGGGTAGGCTGCTGCACCTGGCTTAATGTGATCCAGGTGCCGACGAACCGTTCCGTTTTTAGACTTGATTAGCCAAGATCGATGTCCGAGCCTCTTTAATACGGTTCCTTCAATCCAAGCAGGGCTTCCTGTGAAGTTGCGGATAAAGACCGGTTGTCCTACGTGCACTCCTCTCGGCGAATTAGCCACGCTGTGGTCAGAGGTCGCTTCCTCAGCAGGTCGTGGCTGAATGCGTGTGAGTGCCGTTGTGAGCTCGCGACCGAACATGAGTGCGGCTGGCGTTCTGCCCGTCGTCGCTGAAATCGTTGTGTGCTGCTTGAGCAGAAATCGAGCCAGTCTGCACGCGAATGTTCCAAACTGGTCCTTGGCCAAAGCCTGCTTCGTCTCGAAAACCATTCTTTCGGCTTGCCCATTAGTGGCTGGATGATAGGGCGCACTCGTAATGTGCGTCACCCCGTTCTTCTTTAGGAAATTTTCCATTTCCGTAGAAACAAAGGACGGGCCGTTGTCTGTTACCAGCCTTTCGGGAAGGCCGAACGTCGCGAACAGGTTTCGTAGTTCCTCGATCAAAGTCGATGACTGTATGTTTCGCATGCAGTGCACTTGGAGCCATTTGCTGTACGCGTCGACAACAATTAGCAGCATCCTTCCTTCCACGGGGCCCGCGAAGTCAGCGTGGATTATGTGCCATGGTGCTGTTGCGCGCTTGCAATCGGGAGGTGGTGCCTTGGGTGGCGCTCTTTGATGCTGGCAGCAAGCCGAACACCTTTTGACCAGGTTCTCGATGTCTTTGTCGACACCGGGCCACCAGAAATAGCTTCGAGCGCATGCCTTCATAGCAACTATGCCCCTGTGACCAGTGTGTGCCGCGCCGAGCACGTCTTTCCTTGCTTTCGCCGGAACGACCAGTCTGATACCTCTAAGAAGGCAACCCTCTTGTAGCGAAAGCTCAGGTCCAAGCTTAGTGAACGCCGAAAATTCCTGTTTGGGCAACCTGTGCAGCTCTCCAATAGCGACAGCTCTCACTACGCGGGATAGTAACGGGTCTTCCTGGGTCATTTCCGCGAATTGACGTGGGGACAATTCGAAGCTTGGCGTGGAAGCCAGCATGAGCACATCTCCAGGTGGGCATGGTTCATCTACCTGGGCGGGCAGTGGCAGCCTGCTGAGTGCGTCAGCATTTTGGTGCAGGCGTCCAGGCCTGTACACCAAATTGTAGTCATACGTGGCTAGCTTTAAACACCATCGGGTCATCCTAGGTGAGAGCACCTGAGGTAACTGCTTCTTTTCTCCCATGATGCCCAGGAGCGGTTGGTGATCCGTTAATACGGTCACGTGCCGGCCAGCGATATACTGGTGAAAGTGGCTCACGCCATAAACCACCGCGAGACCCTCCTTGTCCAGCTGGGAGTAGTTTTTCTCCGCGCTTCCCAAAGTTCGCGACGCGAAAGCAATGGGAGCCTCTCTGCCGGACGCATCTTTCTGAGCGAGAATTGCGCCGACGCCATATGGTGACGCATCCACGGACAGAAGGAGAGGCTTTGTCTCGTCATAATGCGCAAGCACTGTTGAAGATCGTATCAACCTCTTAAGCGCGTCGAACGCAGTCTGGTGCTTTTTCTCCCACGCCCAGGGCCTGTTCTTCTCAAGGAGCTTGTATAGATCTGCGGCAACCGTAGCTCTGTTCTTCAAAAACCGATCATAGAATGCTAGGAGCCCTAGGAAGGCCTGCAGAGAGGTCTTGTCAGTCGGTTTCGGCGCGTGAAGGACTGCCTGGACCTTTTCCTCGGTCGTGTGGACACCCTTAGCGTCAATCTTGTGTCCTAAGAACTCGACTGAGCTTATGCCGAAGCGGCATTTCTCTTGCTTGAGGCGCAACCCTTTCTCGCTTAGCCTCGACAGGACTTGGTCCAGACGTTGCGCATGCTCTGTAGTGTCTTTTCCACTGACAATGATATCGTCAAGGTAAACACTCACCCCTGGAATTCCTGCTAGTGTTGTCTCCATCATACGCTGGAAGATGGCAGGAGCAGCAGATATTCCGAAAGGCAGCCGGTTCACCCTGAACAATCCCTTGGTGGTGTTGACGGTGAGCAATGCGGCTGTCTCGTCGTCGACCTTGAGCTGTTGATAGGCCTGGTAGAGGTCAAGCGTTGAGAAGATGGTGCCACCCCGCAACTTTGCGAATACCTCCGCGGTTGTCGGTAGCGGGTACGCCGTCTTCTTGACCACTGCGTTTACCGTGCTCCTGTAGTCGCCGCAAACGCGAAATGTGCCGTCCCTTTTGCGCACCCACACTAAAGGTGTGGCCATCACGGCATGTTGCGTCGGCTCCAAGATGCCTTGCTTTTGCAGACGGTCGAGCTCTTCCTCCATTGGCTCTTGGTAGGCTAGAGGTACTGGACGTGCCTTACAGAACTTTGGCTTTGCGCCTTCTTCCAAGTCCAAATGAACCAAAGGTCCCACGTAGCCGTCGATGTCTTGTTTGAATACATCAGGATGGCGTGCGAGAACCTCCCGGAGCTTTTCACTTGGCTCAGCTACCTGGTTAATTCCCTGCACGCAGATGTGCAGCGCCGAAAACCAGTCACGTCCTAGCAAGTTGCAGCCAGTTCCTTTCATCACCAGCAGGGGTAGCACACATTCCTTTGATTTAAATCGCACACGAACTTGTGCTGATCCGAGGGTGCGAAGTTCCTCTCCCGACCAAGTGCGTAGGTCAAGGGGTTCTCTCGAAAGCTTCGGGGCGTTCGTTGGCCATGTTTGGTGGTAAACAGCCTCGCTGATCAGAGAACATGATGCACCCGTGTCGACTTCGAACGTTAGGTGCCTTCCCTCGACTTCAACGACAACAAGGTATTTGGGGCAGGGTTTTCGCCCACTTACTGCGTGAAGCTCGTAGCATGGATCGCTGTGCGTAGTGTCGTTGCTCGTGGACTGAGCGCTCACACTGTGCGTTCCTTGCCTGGTGTTAGACTTGTCTCCCTTGCTTTTCTTCTTCCGAGTGATGCAAGCGTTCTCGATGTGACCCTTCTTGGAACAAAAGCGGCATTGAGCTGTCCTGAACTTGCAGGTAGCAGCGTCGTGCAAGCCGTCACATCGGTAGCAACGCCGTTGCTGCGGTGCGTTCTTGCATTCCTTTGTGGGTTGAGAAGTCTTGTGCACTTCTGCGGAGCTCGTCGCTCCCTTGAGTCCTCGCTGCTGCCTTGACGCACTTTCTGATGACAGAGCTAGGTCCAAAGCACGTTGGAACGTCAAATCTTTCTCCGCGAACAGTCTCTGTTGCAGGTGCTCGTCGCGGATCCCGCACACAAACCTGTCGCGAAGCATGACGTCCTGGGGCAGCATGGTGGGGTTCGTTACGACGGCTGTATCGCTTTCTGTCGGAGGCGTCGATGTTGCAGACGTTGTCGTTAGCACCCCAAAGTTGCAATCGGCTGTCAAACCTCTGAGGGCTGCGACGTAGCTGCTGATCGACTCCTCCGGCAGCTGGTCACGTCGCTGAAAAACGTACCGGCTGTACAGCTCAGATGGTCTGGGATCGAAGTGCTTCTGGAGAAGTGTGACCAGATCTTCATAGCTGACTTCTCCAGGAGTCTTCGGTGCGACCAGCGCGCAGGCAGTCTCGAAGGTGTCGGCTCCGCTTAGCGTCAGGAGGAGCGCGCGCTTCTTTGCTTCGTTGGAGACGTCATTTGCCACGAAGTAGAAGGCGAGGCGCTGTATCCACGATGCCCAATTCTTGCCGTTAAAAGGCTCGATGCCACCGTGTAGTCCTCCAGTAGCCATCGGTGACACTTCGAACTGCGTGCGTTCTAGATCCTACTTCTCGTCGCCAGTGTTAATGGTTGTGTTAGTTCGGGGCGTGGGGAGCCCCGCATGCGAGGAACCTCTCAAGGCAGTTGCTGGGTGTAGACTGGGGGTTTATTACCGTAGAGGGAGAGGTGGAGAGAGAGAGAGAGCGAGTGTACAAGAAAGCACTTCCGCTGCTGTGGAATGCGTCAGTCGACGGGCTGTGGGGATCAGATGTCGTCGGGGGAGACAGACGCATGCCTGCTTTTGTGGGAGCGGCCGGCCCGCGCTTGTTTCTTGGAAGCGGGCGGCGAGTCTGCGCGGAGGAGGCAAGGGCTGTTGGCGCGGCCTGGCGTCGCTTGGTCGACGAACACGACAGTCTCCGCGTTGGACGTACACACATTAGACATAATTTCTTATTGACGAAATAAGACAGACCTCTTGGTGAACAATGTAGAGACTAGCTCACAATAAAGCATATTTTCTTCTTTTGTGCAGAACTCAAAAAACTAAGAAAGAAGCACTGTAGTAAGTTTTATAATGAATGCATTCCTTTACACCCAGCCCTGCTCTTAGGTGAGAGTGCCATTGTTAGCCTGTCTTGCCTTTTAAGCTTTTAAAGAAGCAGGTGTTCTTGAGAAACTAAATTTTGATTCACTGCACCGCTTTAGTATATGGTACACTTCAGCCATTTTCTCATTCCTGAGAAGAAGGCTGAGGTCTTTATTTGATTGGTTGGGAACCTCAGGAACCTTGCCTAGCCAAGGATGGCTGCTAAGGTTGCCCGGCCTTCTTTAAAGCTTTTTACTAGTAGCCATTTATAAAATTTCCTTCCTCTCACATTACTGGATAGAGCAAACTAACTTTTTAGACCCTCTACATCACTGTTTTTTCACATATCAGCAAAAATCTGCACAAAAGAATTCTTTACCTTGAGCTTGGCGCATGATAGCCTTAGCAGCTTATGCGCCATTAAACCCAACACATCACAACCTAATTACGATGGCCGCCACCCCCTCGTTAATACTATAGAACTCCTCTATGTGTCCAGCTATATCCTGAGTGATGAGGAATCCCAACTCCTAGTTCTCATCTGTCAGCTAATCTACAATAGCACAGTATGTGCCTGCCCCTTAGTGCTGTATAAGCCTCATCTGTCCTAACCTCGCTAAGCCCTATGACATCCCATTTAATACCTGCTGGTTCCTCAAACAGCACTGCTAGGCTAGCCTCACTAGATAAGGTTCTAGCGTTAAATGTTGCCAGGTGCAGTTTCCAATGATGGCCTGTCTGGAGCCAGAGATTCTTGCTGTGTCATAGGTCTGACCACGGCCATGTCAGTTGCTCTGCAGCTGCTGGGGACTGAGGGCCGAGGGCTAATCGGTTTGTTCATAGAAGGTTGTGGCCAAGTACTACACTAGGGTGGTCACATCCTGCTTTGGTGAGGGAGTGCGTTGTCGGTTCTGTTCACAGAGATCAGGCTGCACCTCAGGCCTGGTTATGCAATTCCATCGACATGCGGGTTTTTTTTTTTTTAATCCGGTGGAGATTTGCGTGGCACTGGGATTTGAACCCCGGTCCTCTTGCACGCAAGGTGGATGCTTTAACTCTATGCCATTGCTGCATTCGTGGCTGTGTTATATTCATGCAAATGTGGCAGTACTTCCACAGGACTTGGATGAAATCGAAAACTGGAGAACATAAACTGTGGTAATTAAAAAAATTATTAGCACATAATGGAACGATAAAAGCAGAATGGAAGCTATTTCAAAGTGTCTTTTTCTAACCTAACACTCTAACCAGGCAGCATCCTCAGAGCCATGCCATCACCAACAACTGATATATAGTAAAGACACTAATAAAGATTTTTGCTGGTCTGAGCAACGTTACTATAGAGGGTTTCTACTCTGCTATGATGAAACAAAAGAGAGGCTTCATGGTGAACTTGTGAATAACCGCTTTTGCCGGTAACACGTTTGAAGAAATGCAGTGTTGTGTTTTTCTACTTGCAAATAGTACTCCGAATTTTTTTTTCCTGTACAAAAATATAGTTATACCTGGATGTAATGAACTTTCATGCAGTGCATTTCTTGAAGCTTTAACAATTTTTCAGTTCCCCAACACCACCTCTATTGAAGCGCTTGTATTTGTGAACGTCATGCAATGAAGCCATTCTGGCAAATTCTGTTGTCATAATGAACTTGCTGCACTGAACATTAGTTAGTGCTGTGTTGCTCTAAAATTTGTCTGAACCACAAGAGAGATTTACATCAAACATTGATAAAGCACATACAGTGAGAAATTCAACAGTGAGTGCAGCAAGTGGATGCGGTTGGTATGAATGTGTCACTAAGAGGTGTGAAAGCAGACAGAAGTCTCCTTCCGCCATGGGAGAGGTCCTTACTGCCTTCATGTAGCTGTTTTTTGAAAGCTGCAAAATTAACTCTGGCTAAAAGTGCTGCTCTGTCTCCACCTCACACACTTTGCCAGCACTCTGCTACTACCATAGAGGCTACTGAGCAGAGGTCAAGCAGCCAAGACTGCGTTGTGCAGGCCTGCCAGCATCTGAAAGACATGCTAACATTTAAACTGTGTGCCACAAGTGGTTTATGCTCTGTGCCTGTGTGTTTGCATGATGCCAGGCACCAACCGAGCGCCAAGACACTGCAATGTCCAGCCGTTGCGTGCCAGTCATGCACAGCAGTCGGAAAGTTGGGTTTCATTTTCCGCAGCCTTATTAGTCAAACAACATTAGATTCAGCATATATATTTTGTTTGCGTTGGATGCTTTGCTGAGCAGTTCGATGGAGGCGAAATGCTAGAGGCACATGTGCTGGGCGATGTCCTCCACTTCGGACCCCTCCACTATGGCTTCAGTCATAGTTTGAGTCACATTGAGTCATTAAAGCTCATAAAACCAAACCAAACCTTTGCTGAGCATGCCAATCGATACTCCCAGTTCGTTAAAAGCTTGAATTGTGTGGATTGTCACCTGAAGCGAGCTGGTGCAAGCAGCACTAACTGTCTCAAAGTGAGCTGTCAGCACAGTAGTTTTTTCTTGACTCCGGGCACGCAGTGTCAAGGTACACGACTGCATTGCATGAAAAGAACCACAAAGCTGCGGGGCTACAGTAGCTCCCCTTATAGTAAGGTAGCTCGAACCAGCAAAAATCTTTACTATATCAGGGTCTTTATTATATCAGTTGTTGGTGATGGTATGGCTCTGAGGATGCTCTCTAGTGACTTGCTAAACACAAGGTGTTGGCTTATTAAAGAAACGCTTAGAAAAACCTTCCATCTTTCTTATTGGCCCTTTATGAGATATTTATTTTCAGTTGTCACATGTTTCTACTCTTTCGATTTCCCCTACATCTTGTGGGAGTACTGCATTTGCATGGATAAAATGCGGCTACAAATATAACGTGAGCCTGATTCCATGTGCAAGCCAAAGCTTTAGGTGAACATGGCATCATCTTCCGCAGCCTCAGTGTCATTTAAGAGGAAACACTCAAGAAATGCACATGACACAGTCAAGTGCGGCAAAACCGCCCGCACAGTGCTGCCTCGCCTTTGCTTCTTGCCGCCGCTTTCCCACACTTCGTGCTGTCATGCTGCGAACATTCACCCTTTCCTTTCTTTTCCTTTCCTTCCCTACTACTCACTGCACCTTTACTGGCTTTACTTTCTCAGCGACCTGCACTGCCTTCTTTCTGTGTTCATAGCCAGCTTTACTTTTTTCTGTGAGCGCTGCACGCTTTGCCTCACCACTCCAAGGCCTTTGAAAAGGTGGATTCTCCTCGTAGCTCTCACGCTTGGTGCTGAAGCAATCTCAAAGTGCCGTTTAATCATCTTCGGTATTCGTCGGCCTCGTGATGCTAGATTTCGCACATGTCGGGATGTTGTCATTCCGTGAGAAGCACGTTGCCATGGCCAGGCTCTCTTTACTGTAGCTGTTCTTTTGGGAAAAAGTTTTTACTATAGCTGAGAAAAAATGTATATACAGTCGTCTACGGAAAGTGAAATGAGACTGCAGTTTCACTTCACAGTATAAGAGTTTACTACAGCGGGGTTATGCTGTATTTCTAGCGTGGCTATGAATGTGGGCTGACATTTCTGCTGTTAACTATATACAGGGTGCTTCACCTAAGACTTTGCACAGTTTTTAAAAATAGCCTTTTTGAGTTAGAACTGCGCTTTTTCTGGCATAGCTCTGTGAGCGGTGTAGTACATCATAATACAGCGAAGACGTGCTAACTAGTAGGCTGACTGACTAATATTGAATAGTTAACTGTAACTATTACTGTTAGGCTCTTTAATTATTGAGAGGCGGGCAACCCATCGTAAGTAATATATATATGTTTTCAGAATTTTGAAAACGCGGTTACCCTCGTAGCTATGGCACAACAAATTTTGGCTACATCGTGCCAAAATACACGCACTTTCGTAAAGCTTGCAGGCAAAGCAACCTCTCCAGTGCACGTAACTGATCGACATAGTCAAATTTGTTGGGCCGCAGCGCATAGGTTAAGTGTTTTTGAAATTCTATAAACTGATATGGATGTTACTTATGGTGGGCTACACAAATCTCAATAATTATAGGAGCCTAACAATGATAGTTAAAAATTCAACTATTCAGTGTTAGTTACCCAGCCTGCTAGTCACCACTTTTTAGCTGTTTTCTGATGTACTACACCGCTCACAATGCTATGCCGAAAAAGCACTCTTCTAACTCGAAAAGCATATTTTTAGCGTGAAATCTGAGGTTAAACGCCCTGTATAGTCATCCTGTAGGCCATTTCAATCATACAAATAAAATTTCCTTAACTTTTTTTGTTGACATAAGTAAACACCGCAGGACATCTGCTGCTGTCATTCAGTGCGGTTATGACATTCAGCTGCTAAGCTACGAATTCAGTCCCCACACCCGTAGCAAGCAGCCAAATTTCAATGAGGGAAAAATGCCAAAATGCCTTTGTACTGATATTTTGCTTCAGTCTAAAAAATTTGTTTGGTCTAAACCAGTTTGGAGCCCTGTACTAAAGTATGCCTCATATCCAGCATTGTTGCTTTTTAGTGCAAAAATTTGTTAACGTCATGTGGACTGCAAGCCACAGTTGCAGGGAATGAATAAGCTGCAAGCAGACTGGGTGCAGCTTGTCTCTATAGCCTGTTCTACAAAATGCATTGGTTTAATGTAAAAGGAGACTCCCTTTGTTTTTTTAGGGTACTTTGAAATGGCAGTGTGTCAATGGCACTTGGACACTCAATACATCACCGTACCTTACAATGCCAAAATCATTTGTTGAATGGCTCGTGCAATGTTTGTTTGTGCCACCCACTTTTTGATAGCTTTTCTTAAGCTCCTGTTGTATTCATCATCATAATCATCTTTCTCATCTCCATTGGGTCTGGGAATTAATTCATACTGCCACACTTCGTCTGCGTGATCTCCACTTCATAGTTGCAGTTGCTGTAAGTATCATTCTAGTATAAGACTGTCAGCATTGCAAATATCAGTGCTTTAGCCCATTATTTTAGTGTGTGATGTCTGGTAAATCTATTTCCCTCTCTTGTTCTCAGTGTCAGAGATGGTGGCTGTAGTGCACATTCTACATTCATGGTGCATCTTCAACCAGTCACTAATTGGTTAAAGATGTGACTGGCTGGCTGATTTGCGGGGAACTGCAGCAAAAACGAGCTTTTGTGGATTCCATTATGGTCCCATTGTAGAATGAAGTGCATCTCTTCAGATGCCATACCCTTATGAAAATACCTAGCTCAGTTCATCTGTACCCGCGATATGCTATGAAAGTTGTTTCAACTTGTATACAGCTTTCAGCCTGCTTGGCACTGTGTTAATAGCTTAAATGCCATGCTCAACAAACACTGCCATCTTTTCTGTTGGAAATGTTGCAGGAGCTAGTCAAAGAAATGGTGGACTCTGACATTGCCTTGATGAAAAAGAACCCTTCTGCCTAAGATGTTTCGAGAGCTTACACCTGCCAATGCCTGATGCTGTTTATATGGACCTTTGGAAGGACATTCCCACAGAAGAATGAGATGATGGTGCAGTTCACACGCCTTCATGAAGGCACAGTCATTTTTATAAGCAAAGTGCTTTTCTTGCAGTTATTCAGAAAATTGAGCACCCCTGTATTGGTGCCAGTGTATTGATTGGGGCTACATAAAAGTAGTGCATGAGCACTTTTTTTTTTCATTCTTGTTTTACTTGTTACATGGGAGGGCATTATTTTTACTGTCATTGAAAACCAAGAATGGGTTCTGGTACCTGTGATGTTGGGAACAATTGAGTTTTCTTTGTGCCGAATTTTTATTGCATAATAAAAGAGCAATGAAAGAAAAAATGTGTATATGTGTATGCTTGACTTAAATTAAATTGTCATTTTTTGTTAGTTCCCATTTTAAATAATAGCCCGCAGAATTTATATCTTAGCACAATGCAATAGAACATCATGCATTTGACTGCATGCGCAGTGAGCTCTTGCAGTCGTGCTTGCTAGCATTTTGCATGTGTGCACAGGCTGTCCTCATCGACCTGAAGGGCTGCCCCAGTGGTTCGGTGGTTATGGTGCTCGGCTGCTGACCCAAAAAATGCAGGTTTGATCCCAGCTGCAGTGGTCGTGTTTTGATGGAGGTGAAATTCTAGAGGCCCATGTACTGTGTGATGCGCACGTTAGAACTCCAGGTAGTCGAAATTATCCGGAGCCCTCCACTACGGCATCATTGATAACCAGAATCTCTTTGGGACATTAACCCCGTAAACCATAACTGTAACCTCTACCTGAAAGAAGCATTGCCCCTGAAAAGCTAGGAATTTGCTCATTATAAGTTTTTTTTTTCCCCGTCTTCCTTTTTTTTTTCTTTTGTGACTGGGAAATGGCAGAAAGCCCAATGTGAAGGCTGCTTTTTAAGGTTCAATAGTAGTCAAGATGTGACCATAAAGCCTGCACAAATGGAATGTTATCCCACTCCATTTGTGCAGGCTTTAATTCTGACCTTGATATATAAGCAGAACGTAAAAGTACAACTACAAAAAAAAGGAAAAATTTAGACGGTCCTGCTCGCCTGCCGTGCTGAGTTAAATTGTACCAGTTTGATACGAGTTTTTTTTTTTTTTCGGGTAAAACTAGTGATGCATGAGTGCAGTAGCTATGGCTGACTGATACTTTCGAGTTGCTGACATGGTACGGCAAAGGCATCGACATCGTTAACTATGCTGTTGTTACTTTTATAGATTTCACTTATGCACTGTTAACAAGAAAACACCCAATGGGAGTAAATGGCTTGTCCTCTAGCGCACACCCAGAAAGGTTTTATTTACTCTATATAAATGGAGTATTTTATTTACTCCCCTTGCAAGGGAGGTTTTTAGGAGTACAAGGGAGTAAAACTTCTACCCACAGAAATGGAGCCCAAAAATTTGTGTGTTTATCCTCATTCAGGCTCATTCTTACAGCAGTGCCAGCGGCGGAAATGGACAGTAGCTGCAGGGGCTGCCGGCAACCCAACTTGCGAAACTCAGTGTCACGCGTTCTTTTCGCCGTCTGCATGCCCGGCGGAGGCGGCAAGAGTCATCTGCTTGTCGTCTGCTTTTGCTGCCCGAGCTCATTTGGTTGGCTATTATCGTAGATAAAGCGGTGTAACATTATCAATAGTTCAAAACAAAAGAAGTCGTGGAGTAGTTTTCACGGTCATGCACCACGCTATATTTGACTAAAAAGCAGAGCATAAGTTGAAAACGAAAACGGCCCTGGAGGTATTTTGGTATGGCAGAGTTTGATTTCATATTCACTTCCTTAAGGCTTACCTTTTCTATATGACTGAAGAAAAATGTAATCTCGTCAGCTCAGTCAAGAGCTCGGCGTTGAAACTATGTTCTATCACAGTTCCATGTTCATGTAACAAACCGCGAGAACCACTCTGAAAAAAAGCTGTGAGAATTAGGCCTAAGCGGGGGCTGTAACGGGGAAGGTCAGGTATGGTTAGAGCACTGGAGGCTTTACAAGAGCAGTTTAATTATATAGCTTACTGTAGCGGAAAGCGGTGACAAGCCTATTTTGTACCGTGGCAGGCGCCCGTGAAGGAGCAGAAGTGAACAGAAATCCAGCAACGATGGTAACCAATAGGGGTCGTCACTCGCGCCATTATCAGATGACTGACCAGAAGCAGGCGAAACGCTAGGTGACTGGGCAGATAGCGCAAAATGGTGTTTTTTTTTTACTCCATTGGGGATTTGGGCGCAATGAGACCAAGAAACTCCATTTAAAAATGGGAGTTTAAGGAAAATCCTTTTTGCCCATTACTGTGTGCAGGGAGTAAAATAGGTCATTTAGCACATTTTTACTCCATATTGATGGAGTAACTGTTTCTACACAGGAGTTTAAAGGGCGACGCCAACAATTTAAGCTCCCAATTGGGCTGATTCTTGTTTACAGCGTCATATACGAGACACCAATTGAATTAAGTTAACATACAATACATAATTTGTTCCCACGATGTGCCAACTCTTCTGCGGACCAAACACGATGCCGGCTTCGTCAGCAGCACTGACTAAATCATTCTCGTGATCCGCGGCCCGAGAAAGCGAGCGCAGGTAACAGTTCCCACAGTATCCGTGCAGGTCTCACTGCATTCTTCGCAATTTCTACGGCCACGAGCACAAAACCAAACGCCACCGTATTTCCAGCGCCGATATCACTAACACATGAAGGAATACGACGCCAAAGTATCTGTGACCGGCGCCGCAAAGCAGGCGACAGCACCCGAGGTAAGCGGTTGACAATGTTAAACATGGCACCATACTACAACGGTCAACATGGCAGTGCCAAATAAGACACGCAATCTCTGCGTCTGGCAATGGAACTGCAGGGGGATCGCCTCCAAAAGGGCGGTCCTCCTGCAGATGGTCAAATCAGAAACCGAGAAGCCACACGTCATCCTGCTACAAGAAACACTCACAACCGAATTGTCCCTTACGGGCTATAAGGCCGAAGCCCACAGAAACGAGCAAGGCAGAGGCGTCGCTTTACTGATTGGAAAGAAGATCCCATACATTCGGCATGACATCCGCCACACAGCCTGCTATCTAGAACACCTCACGATCGAGATCATACCGAACGACCACGTAGGAAACAAGCAAAGCATCTTCCTCACAAATCTGTACAGCAGCCCTAAGGATGCGAGGCAAGGGTTCAGAGGCATTCTGGGCAAGATTGCGCACATCGCCAAAGATAGTCCGCTGATTTTAGGTGGAGATTTCAACGCCCCACACCAGGCTTGGGGCTACGCGTATCCCTCTAGCAAGGGAGATCGTCTTCTCACGACAGCCTCCGATCTCGACTTCACGCTGATCACAGACCCGGAAACCCCAACGAGATGTGGCACTTCCACATGTCGAGACACCACACCGGACCTCACTTTCGTCCGGGGCCTAGAGAAATGCGCTTGGCACAACTCGGGCATCGACCTTGGCAGTGACCACTATATTCTCCGAATTGATGCAGAGATACCAGGAAAGAGGCAAAGGGAGTACAAACTAATCGATTGGGACAAATTTCGTGCAGTACGGACGCAGCGATCCAACTCATCCGTAGAAACCACAAAGCAAACGATAACGAGCTGGACCGCAGCTCAAAGCCGACATCGTAGCCTCAGAACGAACGATTACCACGGACGTTAAGGTAGAGAGAATGGACAGTCGATTAGCGAATCTTCTCGAAGCCAAACATTCCATTCTAGCCAGGTGGAAGGGGCAACGTTTCAACAGAAGACTACGAAGGAAACTTGCCGAACTCAACAAGACCATTGAAGAATACTGCGTGGATCTCTCCCGACAACAATGGGACGAAGTCTGTAACTCCCTCAACGGCCAAATACGCAGAGGGAGTGGGTGGGGGCTCATAAAACACCTCCTCGACGAACACGGAACAAAGTCCAAAACTATGCAACGGACCAGGCTCAGCAAATTAGTACACTGCGCGAGGCAAACCACTACTGCCGAAGTCCTTGTGAATGACCTTGCCAAACGGTACTTACCACTTGAATCGGGGCTACCCAGTACCTTAGAAAGGAAGAACTATGACGGTGCCCCAAACTCGCAGCTAGATACGGACTTCACAGAAAGCGAAGTACACTTTGCAATTCACGAACTCAACAGTAACTCTGCAGCAGGCCCTGATGGTATCACAAATCGGGTTCTCCGAAATTTAGAGGACAGCTCGGTCACGTTCCTAACGCAACAAATCAACGAAGCCTGGAAAACTGGCCATCTTCCTGCCGAATGGAAACATGCAAACACGGTCCTCATCCCAAAACCAGGCAAGCCGCTGGGCCTACAAAACCTAAGGCCCATCTCACTAACGTCCTGCCTAGGAAAGCTAGCCGAACACGTCATATTTAATAGACTATCGGAATACGTAGAAGAAAAGGAGTACTTCCCCTCCAATATAGGCTACAGGCAGGGTCTCTCAACGCAAGACGCTATGCTACGAATCAAGAAAAGTCTGTTGGATCGCCCCACACGAGACACCAAGGCGCTGCTGGGACTCGACGTGGAACAAGCTTTTGACAACATCCAACATCAAGCCATTCTCAAAGCCATATCTGACCACAATCTCGGAACACGCTTCTACCGCTACGTCAAGGCATTTCTGGAGGATCGAACGGCAACTCTCCGGATAGGCGAGCACGTCTCGGAGAGCTCGCGGCGATAAGGGAACACCACAAGGCTCAGTACTTTCACCATTCTTATTTAACTTGGCCATGACAAAGCTTTCTCGCGCACTGGGTGAAATTGCTGGTGTGGAGCACACCATATACGCAGACGATGTCACCATCTGGAGTACCGGTGGCAGCGATGCGGAATTGGAAGCTCGCATGCAAGAAGCCATCACGGTTACCGAGGCCCATCTCGCCCCAATGGGACTTCGCTGCTCTTCCAGAAAATCGGAGCTGCTCGTATACCACCCCCCAAGACCAGGGCGCCCGTCCAACGACTGGCGCAGACACCCCACTCCATGCATAGAGTTACACGACAGAGATGGAAATCGCATACCGGCGGTTGATAAAATACGAATTCTAGGACTAATCATCGAAAGCAACGGGTCGAACTCGGCAATGTTGGACAGCATCACGATCAAGATTGCAAACGCGATCCGGATGTTTCGGCGCATCATGAATAGGCACAGGGGATTGAGGGAGGACAACGCCATTAGAATGGTCCACGCTTTTGTACTCTGCCACATCACATACGTGGCTGCGATGCTCAACTGGAAAAAAGTACATCGGAAAAGGCTCGAAGTACACATACGTCGAGCTTTCAAGACAGCGTTGGGGCTTCCCGATAATGCCTCCACTGACCTTCTCTTACAGCTAGGAGTGCACAATACCCTTGCCGAAATCATCGAGGCACAGCACACGGCACAGATCGCACGACTATCAAGCACTAAAGCGGGCAGAGAGATTCTCGTCAAGCTCGGCCTGAACACCATAGCAGAAAGGGACAACGTCCTGCAGTTACCTAAAGTCGTGCGAGAAGCAATTAAAGTGTTCCCCTTCCCAAGAAACGTGCACCCGATCCACAATCAAGGAAGAAGACTCGCCCGCGCCAAAGCCCTCGCTGCGGACGCGGCAAGGTTTCCAGACCAGACAGCTTTCGTGGATGCAGCGTACATACCGGGAAAACATGCCTACTCGGTAGCAGTAGTCGACGGACACGGGCAAACGCGTAACTCACTCACACTTTTCACGAAGAAACCAGAGGTAGCTGAACAGGCAGCGATAGCACTAGCTCTCAAAGACTCGAGCTTCACAACTGTGTACAGCGACTCTAGAGCAGCCACTCGAGCTTTCGCCAAGGGCGG